>NW_024609835.1:33550145-34119846 GCF_016920785.2 Ixodes scapularis | reverse complement strand
AGTGTATTATGGTTGAACGTCTCGTGATGACGCTAAAAGGCGTTGATAACCAAAAAAAAAATGCGATTGAACAAGAACATTTCAAATTTCCAATTCTATTCACATATCTCATACGCTCTTCTCGTGGGAGCATCTATCCTGACGAAGAATGCCTAAGTCATTGAGCTGTGAACGCATACTCAGTGTACAATCTTTCGGCCTAGAGAGGTATTGCGCACGCTCGAACGCGCTTCACAGCCCAATAGACGAAGTTGGTGGCACCCACAAGGCAAGTTTTTGAATGGTCTGTAGTAGGCAAAAGAAACAAATAACAATCAACGTATGTGAGTTCTCCAAGCGAAGAGGCGCGTTTCTAAGGTCAATGGTTCCGGACGGCACTAATGTTGTTGGCGTTGTCTTCCAAGAACCACACTGACTTCTGAATAAGCACTGGAAGGGTGGAGGATCGACGAGATAAAATGTTTCACAAACTTCTACAAAGGAGGCGTTTCGAAGGAACTAACCGTCGCTAGGCGGGAACAGTCACCGACTGGAGTGTTTTAGTTTTACCGAGGCCGAATATTTCCAACCACCGGAGTTTTCCGGTTGTAACCGATTTAGTATTTTCGTCACCGGCGGATGTTTATCAACTTGGAATATTGAAGTTTGTCATGAAAATTATGGCTTTTTTTTTTTCTTGGTGAATAGAGGTGATTTGTTGAGTTCCAAACATCACATTATTGAAATAACAAACATCGAAATGTTGAACACCGGATAATGAAGTTGCTAAAAGGCCAAAGCGCCGGAAGTCAACCCTGAACTGCAACAATATTTATTTACTTCGACTTCGAAACGTATTTCTGTAAGGGAAACTGGATTAGGGCAAGAAAGAAGGGAGAATGGAAGGGCCGGGAAGGGAAAGGTAATTCGGAAGAACAGAGTGAGGAGAATGAAAATAGACATGGTCTTAAATTGGAGTCTTTTGCGAGATAAAAGTTCTTTCCTACGCGGACGACGTTGCAGATGTTTGTATCGATCAAGATAGCGTACGTGGGCCCGTGTTGCTTCTTCGTTTTGTAAGAATACGGGAAATGTTATATTTAAACTGGTTGAAATGTGCTGGGGGGGGGGGGGGGGAGGGGGGATTATGGCACGGACTGCACGCAAATATGGATCATACTTGGGTTGCCATTCAGTTACAGTAACTGAATTACTGTAATTTAACTTCTTTTTGGTGATTTGTAATTGTAATTAATTACTTTCGGCTAATAGAAATTTAACTGTAATTTAATTATGGTAGCTTCAGTAATTTTAAAATTTCAAGCCCAACTACGACCACTTTTGCAAGACTTTCCGGCGGCGACGGAACCCCTCTGAAAGCCTCAGCGCTCGCACAAGCGGCCTAGCGCTCGGTGACACACTCGCACACGCAGCAATGCACGCACACGCACGCCCAACAAAAATAGAGCCCCGTTGTGTGCTGTTTTGTTGCCTACGCTGAGGGCTGACAGACAGTCCTTTTTGGAGCCTACCCCAAAGGCGCCGTGTGGCGCCATCTGCGGTGAGTAGAAAACAGTAGCGTAGACATGGCAAAAATATTAAAAGAATACAAAAATCGAGCTTCAGCCTTTTTTTTTTTTTAATGTTAGTTATTTAGAACATTTTGCAGGCCACAGACTGGCCCAAGCAAGAGTAAAAATCATAAAGTAAAATACAAGCGAGCGCTTTTGAAATAAAAAAACGAAACACATGGACATACATATTCGAGGAATATACCAATAAATGCAATACAGAAGAGTGACGTAGAAAACACTAACATGCAAAATATTTTATATAAAAAGGTAAGCACATCTAAGAAAAATAACTATCAATGGCATCACAAAGATCGGTAGCCTCAAAAACGTCAGAGAAGTTAACACTCGTGCAGCAGACGCAAAGCTGGCAGTGGCGGAACGAGATGATAATCTAATCATCCGCGTTTTGCCACTGATAGCTTTGTGCCTGCTACGCGATAGGTAACTTTGCTGCGTCTACAAGTTTCCCAAGAGCTTCAAGTCGTTCTAAAATTGACTGATATAGTGGTTTTCCATTATGCTCGGCATGTTTCTAATTGAACCCATACGGTTATTTTTAATAATTAAAAAGTTAATTAAGTTTAGTTAATTATCCGACTTATCGCAGAGATTAGCCACCGACATAATGTCCCCCTGGCCCTATAACTCACCTTCACAAACAGTATTAGCGCATCTTTTACGAATGTTTTGTAATAAATCTGTTCGAATTAAAATAGAACACCCGGCATATACTATATATATATAATATATGCCGGGTCTCCAAGATACGTGATATATATATATCACGTATCTTGGAGACGACCATAACTGGGATGCTACATGTCGAGGAGCCCCACGACGTATGAATGATGAAGTGAGGCTTTGCTGCGCAGGGCGACTCCGGCAGTCCGCTGATGATCCGCGACCGGGATCGCCACTGGCTGGTCGTGGGTGTCGTCTCCTTCGGCAGCCGCTGCGCCGCCGCCGGATTCCCTGGCGTCTACACGAGGGTCGGCGAGTACCTCGACTGGATCCACACCAACAGCCGCTTATGACGGCAGCAGGGCCGGACCTAGGACCCAGGGATCCAAGATCTCAGCCCGGAAACACGTGCTCCGTCGGAAACATGGAGCGTGCACGGACTTGCCCTGTTCCCGTCATCAGAGCAAGCAAGAGCTGTCACGGAGAGAGTCGAACCGGCACCACGCTCAGCACAATGCACGTGCCCGTTGTCTTTAGAATACAGTAGATCGCCATGTTTGATTAGACGCGTCTGACAAATAGCTTCTATTGGACAAGAAAGAAAAGAAATGTCCGGGAGCGGAGATCTTTCCCCCGGGAAACTTTTGTGATGTTTCACACTATCAAATCACGCATAAATACAAAATAATAATTAAAAAACACGCAGGACGCGACAAGTTTTGAGCATCTCACTCTCGCTCCAAAGTCGATGAGATGGCAGCATGTACCGATATGCAATCTCGAGAACGAATATTCGAGAAACATAGATACATGAACGCAATAAGCCACTTCCTGGGTTTCTTAAATTGTCAGGTAATATACAGGGAGTTCCCGAGAAAAAAAAAAATGGCGTTCTTCGGCCCGGGTAAATAAACTATGCATCGCGGAAATCCCAAACTCCGTGAGAATGTGACGCTAGTGGTTGGGATAGAACGGGGAAGTTTGAAAACATGACGTTACCTGGATCAGAAATTTATTGAGAAAGACGAACTTTTCAATGAGCCGACGCCCACCTCAGTAAGAACTGCCACTGTGGATGCTGGTGTGATTTATGTCAGTGAAAAACATTTGTCAACAAGAAAGAAAATATTTTTGTTTGCTTGTAACACATTTTTGCCTACTAAAATAGATGCCACATCTGCCTAGAGTGTATTATCTCGCTTTAGACGATATTTGGCTGAGGTGGACGTTGCCTCACAGAGAAATTTCGTTCTTCTCAATCATCGTTTGAATCGCGTAACGTCATGCACTAAAACATTCGTATTCTATTCCAATCGCTAGAGTCAGATTCACACAAAGTTTGGGCTTTCTGCGATGCATAACTTTTTTACTCGTGCCGGAAACCGTGGTTTTCTTTTCTCGGGATCTCATATAAAAGAAATGTTCGTATGTCTGCTTCCCAGCAATACACACCTAAAATCAATTCGCTGCAATAAACTAAAAAAAAACAAAAAAACACACAACAAACAACCAAGTGACGATGAAAAAAAAAAATTGGGTCTACAATTGTTTTTGGAGTTGCTACAGTGAGCATGCATGATGTTTCAACTGCGCGGTACCCAATTTCAGAGCTCTAGAGATAACTCTGTGGGTCCACTTTCCTGCGAAACAGACGCGCGGCCCGGGTAACTGCTAACATCGGAAGGACTCCAGCGAATGACGAAGCGCAAATACGATAAGACCCGACCGAGTCAATCTAGACCAGGTCATTGACCCTGCGCAAATCCCAGTTTAAGGTCTAATCATAGTATCAGCTTCGTGTTGCGCAATGATTGTATAACCTGCGTGCTCTACAAAAAATTGAACCCACATGCTTCGTAGGCTTATTATACCATCAAGCGATGATCCTGTGTGTGTTCTTCGGGGAATGAACGTGCGGTCGGTTTTCAAGGTCTTGGGAGAGCGAGATACGGCCTTCTACGTAGAAGGCGCGGGCTGATTCAGCTTCGAGCAGTGGCAGAGCCAGGAATTGTTTTTCGGGGGGGGGGGGGGGGGGGGGGGGGGGGGGGGGGGAGCGGTGTCAAAATGCATGCGGTCGGCTGCTTTTTGGGGGGGGGGGGGGTGGGGGGTGGCTGAATCCTTATAAGCCTCCCCCAGGTACAGGGGACAAGCGCTACGAACTCCTACCGAGTCGCCCAAGTGCCCGTCCTAATTGAGCCTTTTCAGCACATTACCTCTATAGCTTTAGTGACAGCCCTTTCCTTTCTAAAAGAAAAAAAATATGCCATTGCTTGTTCGTGCTAATCGTGTCGCCTTCTGTACGACGACCAAAGTTATCCACAGAAAAACTGCCTGCGCTTTATAATACTAGACGTACCAACAAAGAGTTTGCGACTACGTGAGTCGCTACACCATTCAGGGATGTATGATGTACATACACGGCAAATAAAGTTATTCTTTCAAGAAACAGTTTCGCAAGCCTGGATTGGACGTACATTATTCTCGTACACCGTGTTCAACTCACTACCTCGGCGAGCGAGCTGAACTCTGAATCAGAAAATGTAAGCTCACTATATGTAAGTGACGGAGTGAATATGCAGAAAAAATTGCATAGCTCTTAAATTGTCCAAACAATTGGTATACCAAAATAATCCACCAAAAAAAAAAAAAAAAAAAAAAACCTGCATTAAAAGCAAGAAAAAAGGAGAGAGAGAAAAAAAAGGGGGCGCTTCAAATTTTGTGAAAAACCGCTTGCTTTGAAAGGAATTTGGTCGAACGCTGCTCTGTATTGCAATTGCGGGAGCAAGCACACATTGGGCACTTTTTGTAGGTAGTCTAGCATTGTGCGGCTCCGAGCGTGGTGAGGCGCTCGCACAGCATTTTAACTTTTTGTGAGAAGACAACAGCAACACAGAAGGCTCATACATTTGCTTGATATTCACGTTATTGTACCCGGAATGCATTCGAAACAGAAATGAAATTTATTGACAAACGATTGACGCACATCTCAGATTGCGGATCATCGGCACAGGGGATGTAAAACACCGAAAGCGTGCAAAATAACAAACGTTAAAGAAAACGATATGTGCGAAAGTCGAAGTGCTGAAGCTATGTAACACTTATTCGCAACTTTCATGACCTATAGGGGGCGCACTGGTGCCTATCAAAATGGCTGTCATCTGGATAATCGTCGTAGAAGAGCAGTACGAGGCTGGGTCAGCGACGCGTAAGTAATTCTAGTTTTGCTATATACGAAAAGTTATTTTTTTTTTATTTAGAGGATACTACAAGCCATCGAAGGCCCAAGTAGGTGTGGGATACAACATATACATTCACACATAAAACGAAAGCAAATAACACGACATTAAAAGGTTTACAACTAACTAGCAAATATACAGGATATATTATTTAAAAAAAAGGGGAGGGGGGGAAAGCAAGCATCAAGCAGTATGTAATTCCATCATGCACTAATACAAAATGACCTATCCAGATGTAGTATGAAGGTTTATACAATCCTAATGTCCATGCGAAAAAGATGAAGGTGCAGCAATCTACAAAGCAAAACATGTTAGTTATCAAGACGCTCGAGACCTTCTACAAAGTTGGTGTCGATAAATAGTTCGAGAGGTAAACCGTTCCAGTCGCTAATAGTGCGAGGGAAAAAGCTAAACTTAAAACATATTAGTCCGCGCAAAAATGGGTGTTAGTGAAAACTGATGTCTGTGCCGCGTAGCTCTTGACGCCAAAGGGGAAATATATTGCAATGGGTCTATGCGAGTCTGTCCTTGCTGAAGATGAAACAAGAATTTCAACCGCGCTAGTTTCCTTCTGGCCTGAAGAGTCTGTATTCCGTTAGCCTGCATAAGTTGAGATGGTGAATCCAGCCTTCTATACTTTCCGTAAATAAACCGAACCGCTCGACGTTGCACCATCTCCAACTTCCGGATATCTTTCTGAGTGAATGGATCCCAAACGATATTTGCATACTCCAACTTGGATCTGACTAATGAATAATACGCATGTAGCTTAACCTGAATCGGAGCGTCGTTCAACTTTCTTTTAATGAAACCCAACTTCCTGGATGCCGAAGTACAGATATGTTTTATATGAGGAGACCAAGAAAGTGTGTCCGATATAATTAAGCCAAGATATTTACATTCTCGCTCCACAGTAACCGGGGTGTCCGCGATATTATAAATGTATTCAAAGGGTTGCTTCTTTTTTGTAATACGTAAAAGTGTTGATTTAGCAGAGTTAAGCTTCATTTTCTACGTATCGCACCATGATACAACGGAAGGCAAACTATGATCTAGCAATAACTGATCCGAGCTCGAAGTTATTTCTTTAAAAATAATGCAATCGTCGGCAAAAAGACGTATATGGACACCTGCGTCAATGATTGAAACAACATCATTTATGTACACCAAGAACAAAAGAGGACCTAAAACGCTCCCTTGGGGGACCCCTGACGTTACAGGCAGAACTGGAGAGATGCAACCTCCGATGGAAACAGACTGTGTGCGATGTGACAAGTATGTAGCAATCCAGTTAACAAAACCATGTGGAAGACCAAGCTGTTCAAGTTTAAAAAGCAGTTGTTCATGAGGCACCTTATCGAAAGCTTTGCTGAAGTCCAGGAAAAGCACATCGATTTGACCTCCCCTATCGAGGATTTGCGCAAACTCATGGATGGTAGTGACGAGTTGGGTCGTAGTTGACAAGCCTTTGCGAAAGCCATGTTGAAATTCTGTTAGAAAATTACGACTGTCCAGCAGTTCATTGATTTGGCTGCAGATGATATGCTCTATTAATTTACACGAACAAGAAGTCAAGGAAATTGGACGGTAGTTCTCAACTGCTAGGCGATCCCCTTTTTTGTGCACAGGTACCACTATGACAGTTCGCCAATCATCTGGCAGCGAGCTGTTTGAGTATGATGCACGAAAAATAACGAGAAGATAATGGGCTAGGGACTCAGCGTACCGTCGGAAAAACGTGTTTGGAATCTTATCGGGACCAGCACTTGTTTTCGTTTTCAGTGACAACAGCAAAGAAACTATGCCGTAATAAGTTATGAACTCAGAGTGATAGTTTGATGTGGTGGAAATCACATAATCATGGTTACGGATATCGGAAAAAACCGATTGAAAATACTCATTGAAATGGCACGCTATAACACCAGGATCAGTTGAGACAGTGTCATTCACCACGATTTGCTCAACAGGCTTATTTGTTTCAGTCAAGTAGCGCCAAAACTTTTGGGGGTCATGTTTAAGATAGTTTAGAAGCGTACCGGAGGAGTAGTTGTTTCTAGCCACTGCAATTAGGCTACGAAGATCGCTCTGCTGATTGGTGACATCACAGTTAACTGGCCTTGATTTCTTCGCTCGTTTTATCCTGTGTTTCAGATGTAGGATTTCTCTGTTAATCCACGGATTATTACGATTAATACGCTTGTATTTTGTAGGTACAAATTTGTCAAGGCAGTATTCACATAAGTTCTTAAATTTTAGCCAAAGGGTATCCACATTTGTATCAGTGAAATTATCAAGATTTATGTCAAGATAATCGAGTGTGCTAGTATCGTCAGCTCGCGAGTAGTCTTTGAAAGGTGAATATATAACTCTTTTTGTAGGTGAAAAGCGCTCAAGTAAACAAGTCAAGAGGACCAAATAGTGATCAGATATACCCTGTTCAACAGATATGGTGCAATCACTAAGCGAATTGTTTACGAAAACAAGATCAAGAATTGAGTGACTTGTACCATGTACTCTGGTTGGATCCTGAACTAACTGCGTCAGATCAAAGGCGAACATCATATCAAAAATAATTTGAGTTGCAGAAGAAGAACCACACATATTCGGCCAGTCAACGGACGGGGTATTAAAGTCACCAGCCAGGATTATTTTATGGCTGCTAAATTTAAACAAGTGGTCAAATAACCTGCACAAGTAGTCAGGAGTAGCAGAGGGGGGTCGATAAACAGTTCCAAGGATAACAGTGTTGCCCCAACAGTTAAGGCGTAGAAACAAGCTTTCATGATTTTCTATTTGGGTTTCCAGGACCGCTTCAATGCCTGGTTTAAGTAAAACAGCCAGTCCGCCACCCCTTCCATCACGATCCCTGCGAAATACATTGTACTGATCCGGAAATACCTCTCCGTCACTAATGTAATCAGTAAGCCAGGTTTCGGTTATAACACAAACATGCGGGTCATGCGTAAGAAGGATAGATTCAAGTGCGTGTGATTTGTTGACGAAACTTTGTGCATTTAAGTTCAAAAGTCGAAACTGTTTACGATTAGGTACAAGTCAGTCAGGACGGGTGGTTTTCATCTGGGTTGAAATACTTGCGCGTGTATTTTTGTTTTCGTCCCATACAAATACATCGTCATTCACGTGAAGCTTATCATTAAATAGATAAACACGGGCGCCTTTATCTTTATCGTTTCTGGCACTCTCCCACAGCATTTTTCTTTTCATGAGTGTAGCCTGCGAGTAATCATTGTTTATAAACACTTTCGAGCCTTTAAGTTTTTTAGCATTACGAAGGATTTCCGTTTTTTCATTGTAATCCTGAAAGTATAAAATAATCGGTCTTTTGGAGCCATGTTTACCAAGCCTGTGAGCACGCGCCACGGACGAACACGCAACGCCCAGTTTATCTTACAAAAGTTCAACGAGTACTGTTCTTTTTAATTGGTCGTCGGTTTCATTGGGAGTTTCGGGGATGCCATGGATTACAAGGTTTGAACGGCGACTTCTGTCTTCCAGATCAGTAATTTTTGCATTTTGTTTCAATATAATTTGCTCAAGAGCAGTTACAGTTTGCTTTAGGGAATCAATCTGCATAGTCTTTATTTGTAGATCGCTCAGAGTTCTCTCGATTCCCGTGCATTTAGACGTTAGGTCTTCAATTTTTTTGTCATTACGATCGTGTCGAGCCCTGAGCTCAGATATTTCACTTTTAATCGCGATTTGGCCATCAATGATTGTCTGAAACATTTCTTCAGTTGTAGGTCCCGGGTTTGACTCCACATCCCCACACAAAAGAAGCGTACATACTAACAAACAGTCATGCGCAATGTGACACAAAGTCCGTGGGCACGGCACAACTACAATCGTAATATCATCACTTCTAAACGATCTGAATGAATAACCAACCTGTAGGAAGAGCCAGCAGAGGTTAGGCGACATGCTTGCTCGACAATCGCCGTGCCCACTGAAGATGAAATGTTGTGGCAGCTCCCTTTGTTGGTGTCTCACAGGTGACGTAACCGCGGAAGCGGAAATCGACCCAAGCGCTGCGATGACCGTGGTGGGCTTCAGCGCGTGAAGATGACTGGCGTCCGGCACGGATTTACTGAGCGTCATCGTGGGCGTGGGGGCCAGGTGGCTAGTGATGTTGCATTCCCCGTTGGAGCATCCGTAGAAGCATGACAGCGCCTGTAGGAAGAGCCAGCAGAGGTTAGGCGACATGCTTGCTCGACAATCGCCGTGCCCACTGAAGATGAAATGTTGTGGCAGCTCTCTTTGTAGGTGTCTCACTGGTGACGTAACCGCGGAAGCGGAAATCGACCCAAGCGCTGCGATGACCGTGGTGGGCTTCAGCGCGTGAAGATGACTGGCGTCCGGCACGGATTTACTGAGCGTCATCGTGGGCGTGGGGGCCAGGTGGCTAGTGATGTTGCATTCCCCGTTGGAGCATCCGTAGAAGCATGACAGCGCCTGTAGGAAGAGCCAGCAGAGGTTAGGCGACATGCTTGCTCGACAATCGCCGTGCCCACTGAAGATGAAATGTTGTGGCAGCTCTCTTTGTAGGTGTCTCACTGGTGACGTAACCGCGGAAGCGGAAATCGACCCAAGCGCTGCGATGACCGTGGTGGGCTTCAGCGCGTGAAGATGACTGGCGTCCGGCACGGATTTACTGAGCGTCATCGTGGGCGTGGGGGCCAGGTGGCTAGTGATGTTGCATTCCCCGTTGGAGCATCCGTAGAAGCATGACAGCGCCTGTAGGAAGAGCCAGCAGAGGTTAGGCGACATGCTTGCTCGACAATCGCCGTGCCCACTAGGGCCTTACTTCATTTCTTTACGCTGCAGGAAGGTGTAGGCAAGCGCCGTTATTGTTAAGCTTATCATCCAGGAGCTAGGGAGTGCGATTCTCACACCGCGGGACCATCATCGCTGAAAATTGCGAATATACGACCTGCTTAAATGGCCGTATTCGTTGCCCAACGCAGAATTGCGCAGTTCACTCCCGGGGTGTGGCAATAACTATTAAAAAAGTGACCTTTCTTTTATTTGTTCAGGTTAGAGACTCAGTGAACAATAAGTGCAGGCGATAACGCTGATGGCACTGACTTCGAGTGAATCCAGTGAAAAAAACAAACAAAAGAAGGAAAGGAATGGTAGCCCGGTGCCACTAAATTGAAAACGCCCTCCTCCCTCCCCGACTTATTCCCGATGAACAATTTGCAACTATAAAATCCTTAAACGACCGAGCATAGTAACAGTTAGGGTTCTATTGCGGCGCGGAATGACCCATATAAAAGACGAGCGAAGTTGGCTTGTTATAAGCGCTCAAGGGTGAAACTATTTGATCTGAAACAAATAAAAGAGATGTTCAAGAAAAGGAGAGCTGTAGATGCTTCCAAGGGAAAGATAGAAGGCCGACGTTACTTCCCAATGGAAAGTAAGCCACAGCACCCCATGGGGCCGAGCCCACGCTGCTTCTAAGGTTTTAAAATAACGGTGCTATACTTTGGACGCTACTAGCCATCCTAGCCAACCCAACGCTGTGAACTTATCACGTGACTAAAGCACTCCGCACATTTCCGAACCCCTTCCGAAGGTCACGTGACACTCCCAAGGCATCGAATTGACTTTGATGACTCGTAGCGTGGTCTTCGGTCCATCGTAAGGTCAGGGCGAATGTAGGGGTGGTCTAAGCCTCTAATGCCACGATGGGCACCCTCGGTAAGACCCGGCTCCCACCGTGGGCAGTCGTTCCTCGACCACCGGTAATCTCCAGTGGGCAATCAAAGCGCAGCGAGGATTTTATATTACAAGAGAAAGCACCAAAACGACGCCCCACCGAGGGAAAAAAAGAAAGGTCAAAACAAAGATATTGTAGTGAGTGCGCAGGCGAGCTGGTGGAAATTAACCATTCTGATGTTAGCCTGAGACTGAGGCAGGAAAAGAAGAAGTTTCAAAGTAGAAGAAAAAGGAACAGTCGAGGATACGTCTCTAACACAGCTCAAAGCTGAGCTGCGTTAGAGACGTATCCTCGACTGTTCCTTTTTCTTCTACGTTAGAGACGTATCCTCGACTGTTCCTTTTTCTTCTACTTTGAAACTTCCTCTTTTCCTGCCTCAGTCTCAGGCTAACATCAGAATGGTCAAAACAAAGAAAGGCTATAATGTTGGCAGCGGCTTGCTCGGAGATAAAGCCAGTTACTGCCTAAAGGCCACACCTGCCTAAAAGTTTCAGTTAGTTGCAAATATACGTCAACTCAACTCTCTAACATCACGCCATTGTGGTGGCGCTGCTTTCGCCACTGCGCATGCGCAGAGGCTTTATCTCGCGCGAATCTGTTCCCTGCGCACGCCCCCCCCCCCCCCTCCCCCTCCCCCGGCCTGGTCTGATTGAGCGTGGGCTTGTTTGTTAACAGCGTGTTGGTGCATAGTGCTCCTGTTTGGTGTGAAATCTCGAAGACCATGCCGTCGCAATCGCTCCGTGATGAAATTAGTATCAGAGTATCAATTTGAATTAATCTATTTAGGGACAAAGAGTGGGACTCTCCGGGTGAAAAACGTGTCACAGGCAGCTTGAGATTGCCTAAAATAAGCAATATGGACATAAAAAAAAGACGTCTGCACAGGAAAACAAAATAGGGGTATCTTTATGTTTATATAAACATATAAATGTTTGTATAATGCCCCCTTGGGCCTTCAAGGAATAATAAATGATGATGATGATGATGATGATGATGATACAGCCTAGAACTTAGTCTGCCTCAACGGGTGACTTGTCTCCCAGCCGTAGATGAGAAATTTAGCCAGTGCAGTACGACTGCTAGCCTGGGGTCTTTTTAACGTGTATCGCGCAGTAGTGATACACGACCGCACGCCGGTACAATGCTCATCCAGATCGAAATGGGCAGGAACGGGGATTGAACCCAGGATCCCTGGGTTCTGCAGCGCGAGCTTTCGCACCCGTGCACCGAGGTAAATGTCTGGAGATAGGTTGTTCAATGACCAATTCCACAGAACCGCCATACATGGAAGAAACACGCATCAGACGATGTCTCTAAAGACTGTCTTTCGCATAATGCGTCAGCATTTTGACGCGGCTTTCAAATTCGCCCGGTAGAGACTGTTACTGTGGGGGGCGCTTGGTGGTGCTTGCAACCCATGGAGAATAGAAGGGTAGGAGAGGGGCATGACGTCGGCCGCGTAGCCTTCACAAGCCATGCTCCCTTGACGCCTGGCTTCTTTCTCATTTTCCTCCTTACTCTCCTCACTTACCATGGCAATGTGACCACATCACGTAACCGTAGCTAGCATTGGTCTTGCTATGGGGTACTAGAATACACCACAGTCTAGCCTTCGATCTGATAAAACCTACCGGACGGAGCGCGCGCAAGCCTGGAAGGGGTCCTTCTACAATCAACCATCCATCTCACACGTGACATGTCACGCGCACCAATCACCAGACAGATCTGCGGTCACGCTGGGCACAAAATCGTTTAAACTTTTTATGACTAGGCTTCACCAATATTGCAACATGCCCCCTCCTAGTACTTCTAATCTCCTTGTTGCAACCAAACCGAACTAGGGTGCCTACATGTCTGTCTGTCTCAGGGTGAAGACATCTACTGTTGCCCTGAATGTGCCAGCGCGCGAAACTCTGGCGCACTCGGTGCGTGACTTGGGCGCTAAAATGGCGTCTCTGCATTAGCCAAAGCTACGCGCTCGAGCTGAGTGACACCGGATTGCGCGCACTTCAAAATGCATAGAAACGATTGGGCGGAAAATTGGCTGAGCTGTCACTACTTAAGCAAAAGTGCGCGTGTGTATGAAGGCACTCTAAACCGAACGATACGAAGAAAGAGCTGCGAATTATCGTGATCACCATTATTGTCGGTCTGCGCGCGGAGCTTGGAGCAGCGCGAAATGTGCTCCCCGCGACTCTCACCGCAACACGCAGACCTTTGCAAGGAAAAAAGTTGATTGAAATTTGAAGGTTCACCTTTTTTAAAGCGCGAATGGTGTAGAACATATGTCCGTGCACTCGTAAGTGAAGTCCAGAAAGCATGCAGTTCTCACGCATGACGACAAGAATATTTCTACGCTCGTCCCGCCGGCCCAGACAGTGTCCGCGGAGGAGAAACATAGATTCGCACCGAACCTTGTATTCTGAGGTCATCCAGCGAAACAGCGCAAAAACCAAAGCAGCAAAAAAAAAAATAAAAAAGAAACTTTTAGCTTTTTCACTTTGGCGAAGGAGGAAGACCAGCGAAGCTGTACTATGGCGGGACGGCCGTAAGTCGACAAGCCAGAGCGGAAACGCTAGAAAGGTTGCGCCATCTATGAGCGACGGCAGCAAGTGGACAACCGGCAAACACAACACAGCTACCGCCATTTATGAGCGACGGCGGCAATTAGAGTTTTGTGTCGACGTTTCTTTGAGGGGAACATGATCCTGGGGAAACTAGCCCTTAACAGCTCCGCAGTAAAATTACGAATCAACAGAGACCCACTTACCTTTCTCTATAATTCTGATGATGACAACAATGAAAATGCAAGCTTCATGCAGCGAGCTCGCATTGACAGCGTGCTTTGAGGCGATTTTGTTTTCGTGTCTGGTTTTTATGAGCGCCGAATGCGGAGATCTAGAGAACTGACCTGGCTCACTTTTTCTGCTGGGCAGCCGAGCGTTTAAACAGGCCAAAGCAGGGCGCGCGAAAAATCTTGAAGGCCATGGTGAGAGCATGACCTCCAAGATTTGATGTGTGATGTGCAAGCACGCAATCATGCAGGTGCCGCGGGCTCTGCAACACAGAGCCCTTATGAGGGCGCTGTGTTGCAGAGCGCGCGGCCATCAGACGGTTGACAGAGGCTTGGCGGTCGCATCAGCGATGCTTCATTCGGCGTGAAAATTGTCGTATCGTTCGTTTGTTTTTGCCTGCTAGGTTGAGAAAAGAATAAGATTCGTCCTATATCACACCCTTGGGGAAAAGCGTGACTTGCGCGAGCGGCAGAAGATTATATTCACAGCGTAAATGCCATTTGGGAGCGGTTAGCTACTTACACAGTCTCGCGCGCGTCTTTAATTTTTTTCTTTCTTTTCGTTTTGCTGTTATAGAAAAATAATTCTTTATCTCACCTTGCATACCAGCATTAAGAAAGCGAAGTTTGAGTATGACATTTCATTTCATTTCATTTCATTTATTGGTACCCTCAGGGCCCGAAGGCATTACTGAGGGGGTGGGATTATTACGTACAAGTTAATGGAACACTCAAATCACAATCAACTTCTAGTAGTATTGATACAGCTTTTTTTTAAATCAACAGGATTAACAATTGTGGCGATGGATGTGGAAAGGTGATTCCAGTCAGCAGACGTACGAGGTATGAATGATCTGTAGTAGGTATTAGTGTGGCACTGTGGAATTTCGACTTTATGTATGTGATCATTGCGTGATGATATGTAGGATGGCTCCAGTAGGAGTTCAGTCTTAAGTATAGGGTTGTGAAAAAATATTTTCTGAAATAAACTTAATCGATAAAACTTTTGGCGTAAAGAAAGAGCTGGCAAGGATAGGCATTTTTTCATAGAGGTTACGCTTGATGTACGATGGTAATTAGAAAGAATGAAACGCACAGATCTATTCTGGACAGCCTCCAAGGCGCCGACGAGGCTCTCAGTGTTAGGATCCCAAACAGCAGAAGCGTACTCAAGTTTCGGCCGGACTAGTGTTTTATAGAAAAAGAGTTTCAAAGTCGAAGGAGTCTGGAAAAAATTACGTTTTAGATAGCCAAGCATGCGGTTGGCATTGGAAATGACGTGGTTAACATGCGATTCCCATGAAAGGTTAGATGTGATGTGAACGCCCAGATATTTGTAAGTGTCAACCCGCTCTAAAGTCATATTATTAAGGATATAGGTAGGAGGATCGTTAACTCGCCTGGAAATTATCATGTGTTTACACTTGTCGACATTTAATGACATGTGCCAAGAGTCACACCAACTTGAGATGGAATCGAGATCATTTTGAAGAAGTAAGATGTCGGAACTGTTAACAATTTCGCGGTATACAACACAATCATCTGCAAATAAACAAATAGAAGATGTTACATTCAATGGTAAGTCATTAATGTAAATGAGAAAGAGAAGAGGGCCAAGCACAGATCCCTGAGGTACTCCGGACGTTACTGAAATTTTGGACGAGTCGGTATTATTACAACTTACAAACTGTGAACGATTAGTTAGAAATGCGCGAATCCACGAAAGTACATGCGGTTCAATGTTAAGTTTGTGAAGCTTAAGAAGAAGAAGGTTATGAGAGACCCTGTCAAACGCCTTGGAGAAGTCAAGAAAAACACTGTCAATTCGTGAACCACGATCTAGAACGCGATGGAAATCATTTGTTAGTCTTACAAGTTGTGTCTCGCATGAAAACAATTTCCTAAAACCGTGTTGGTTAACGTTGAAGAATGAATTAGATTCAAGAAAATTAACCAGATTAGAATAAATTATATGTTCCATCGTTTTAAAACAAATACTTGTGAGTGAATTGGGTCTAAAGTTAGAAGGGGAATGTTTGTCTCCAGTCTTGTGCAGTGGAATCACCCTTCCAGTTTTCCAGTCGTCTGGAAGCTGACCTAGCGAAAGAGATTGCTCAAATAGTTTAGACAAAATGATTGATGTATATTCTTTTGTATTGTTTAGAAACTTTGAGTTAATATTGTCAACACCAGATGACGATGATTGTTTAGTTGACTCTTTAATCTTTAAAATGCCATACTCATCAATGACAATTGGATTCATGGGAAAAAAGTCATATGAAGGATATGATGGACAAAATGAATCAGTAACATTATTAAATACACTATAAAACATGTCATTGAGAACAGTTGAACACAGTGAATTGGGAAACATTTCACCGGACTCATTTCTAAGTGAAAGGGAACGCTCAACACTGGGATTCATTACACTCCAAAACTGTTTAGGATTATTAATTAGCATAGATGGTAGGCACTCATTAAAGAAGTAATATTTAGCCTCCCCGACTGCTTTTTTGTATTCATTCGCTGCAAGATTATAACGTTGCCAGTATTCCTCCGAGTCAATGCGCTTTGCGTTTCTGAACAAACGTTTCTTTTTATTTGAGAGCCTTCAGAGTTGAGGAGTGAACCATGGAGACTGTGTGTTTGTTATAATTGAGCGTAATGGAATGTGCTCATTAAATAAAGAAATGGCTTTGTTTTTATATAAGTCCCAATTGGTTTGAACGGAACACTCGCAAAACTCTGGCAAAAAGTCCTCCAAAAAACAGCACAGACCTTTATTAATCGCTGCGTAGTTGGCCCTCTTGTAATCCCGAATTTGTTTGATCTGTTTTGTATTACGGCACACGGGAGTTATAAAAGAAAAATTAAGCAACGAGTGATCACTGAGACCAGGAAGGTATAAAATATCAGAAATTAAATCAGGTGTATCAGTCAGTACCAGGTCGAGCACGTTCGCCGAGGAGTATGTTGTCCTTGTCGGAAATCTTACAATTTGCGAAAGATTAAAGTCAGAGCATAGATTTAAGAACTGGTTACATTCAGTTGAGGGGTTTTTCGATGAAGAACTTAAATCAGACCAGATGATGTCGGGATAATTAAAGTCGCCCATAAGAAAAATGGGTAAGTTTGGAAAGTGAACACGGACAAGGTTAATTGCATCATGAAGTTGCTCAACAAAAGTATTTGATCCTGTTGGAGGACGATAGCAACAGCCTAATACTAGATTTTTGTGTCCAATGGAAAGACCTACCCATATTATCTCAAGATCAGATCAAAAAAGATTTAAGTTCAGGCACAGCTGCTATCAAAACTCCGCCTCCAGAACGTTCCTTGCGGTCATTCCGGTAAACATCAAAACTTTTACTACAATGAAATATTTCAGAATCCTTAACTTGAGAGGAAAGCCAAGTTTCAGTGAGCACAACCAAACCAGCATCACATGAGTCAATCATTGAGCATAAGTCATCGCGTTTTTTAATCAGACTTCGAATGTTAGAAAAAACAACTGGCACATTAACTGGTTCCCCGCCCCTCTCGGACCGCTAGGCGGAGCCAGACGGTTGAGAAAGGGGGGCTGAAATTAGTGGAAGCACGCTAACATTTCTTTCAGAGCGTTGGAACGAGGTTGACACAGATATTCGGTCTTCTTGGGGGTTGTACGTATAACAGTTGTTATTTTGATAAAGCTTGTTGAAACGCAGTTTGAAAGTACTTCCTTGGGATTTGCCAAATTCTATTAGTTTTCTCCTAGCCAGGCGAGTAGCAAAAGAAAAATCTTCACTGACTGTCACGCCTACCGTTTTTAGTAGCATTTTGCAAGATAAGATCCCTTGTTTTGAAAGAAGAAAACTGTACGATGATGGGGCGACATTTGTTCGCAGCAAATGCCCCTAGCCTATGTGAGCGCTCTATACCAAATGTTCCGCTTATGGAAGGCAAGGAGCATTCGGAGAGCAGGCTTGTTATCTTTTGTTCAGCGTCACTCCACGTTTCTGAAGCAAGATCAGGAATACCGTAAAAGATAACGTTGTTTCGACGAGACCGGTCCTCCATATCATCAAGACGCTCCCGCAGAGCGATGTTTTCGCTCCGTAAGCTATCAGCTGCTTGACCGGCGACACCGTATTCTTGCTGTTTTGTTTCAAGAAGGATTGTTTTAGTCTCAACGACATGCAACCTTTTTGTTAATGTCAGCCACCTCTTTTGCATAAGTTTCTGGTTTTCCTTTATCTCATTTACACTGGTAAGCAGCCTTGCCTGTCCCTGTTCAAACTGAAGCGAGCGAGCATTCAAGCTCTGTAAAAGATCATACATTTGGCTAAACTGCTTAGCCTGAACATCGCTCATGGGACCCGGATTGGCCTCAACGTCGCCACAACATAGCAAAGACTGAACAGTGTTTCTGACACACTAAAAAAAATGCACATATTGGTGTGGGCAAGACACCAGCAGTAAAAAACGATTATCGGATCGGTAACAATGATCATTCCTTCTTCCACATACCTGGACAAAGAAGAAGACTCGTTTAAGCATGGTGAACGAGCTGCTGCTGTCCTGCCCACTGGCGTCGAAGCCTTGTCCGAAGGTTTTTATGCCGTCGATGTGCGCCGTAGTCATCCCGGTGGGCGTCACAGCGTAGCCCGTAAACACGTGACCGCGGTTGTCGTTGTCACACAGAACAGTCTCGGGTATCGGGGAAGATTGTGCGTTAGCACAATTCACGGTACCCGTCACGTCGCTTGGAATCACCACGATGCGATCTTGAAACTGTTCATCCGAGGCCGCAGAAATCACGTCAAGGTTCCCGAAAGGCAGCAGCAAAATCTGGACAAAGAAGAAGACTCGTTTAAGCATGGTGAACGAGCTGCTGCTGTCCTGCCCACTGGCGTCGAAGCCTTGTCCGAAGGTTTTTATGCCGTCGATGTGCGCCGTAGTCATCCCGGTGGGCGTCACAGAGTAGCCCGTAAACACGTGACCGCGGTTGTCGTTGTCACACAGAACATT
Source organism: Ixodes scapularis (assembly GCF_016920785.2). Classification (NCBI taxonomy): domain Eukaryota; kingdom Metazoa; phylum Arthropoda; class Arachnida; order Ixodida; family Ixodidae; genus Ixodes; species Ixodes scapularis. Next base: position 34,100,835 of record NW_024609835.1, on the reverse strand, counting down.
CTCGGGTATCGGGGAAGATTGTGCGTTAGCACAATTCACGGTATCCGTCACGTCGCTTGGAATCACCACGATGCGATCTTGAAACTGTTCATCCGAGGCCGCAGAAATCACGTCAAGGTTCCCGAAAGGCAGCAGCAAAATCTGGACAAAGAAGAAGACTCGTTTAAGCATGGTGAACGAGCTGCTGCTGTCCTGCCCACTGGCGTCGAAGCCTTGTCCGAACGTTTTTATGCCGTCGATGTGCGCCGTAGTCATCCCGGTGGGCGTCACAGAGTAGCCCATAAACACGTGACCGCGGTTGTCGTTGTCACACAGAACAGTCTCGGGTATCGGGGAAGATTGTGCGTTAGCACAATTCACGGTATCCGTCACGTCGCTTGGAATCACCACGATGCGATCTTGAAACTGTTCATCCGAGGCCGCAGAAATCACGTCAAGGTTCCCGAAAGGCAGCAGCAAAATCTGGACAAAGAAGAAGACTCGTTTAAGCATGGTGAACGAGCTGCTGCTGTCCTGCCCACTGGCGTCGAAGCCTTGTCCGAAGGTTTTTATGCCGTCGATGTGCGCCGTAGTCATCCCGGTGGGCGTCACAGAGTAGCCCATAAACACGTGACCGCGGTTGTCGTTGTCACACAGAACATTCTCGGGTATCGGGGAAGATTGTGCGTTAGCACAATTCACGGTACCCGTCACGTCGCTTGGAATCACCACGATGCGATCTTGAAACTGTTCATCCGAGGCCGCAGAAATCACGTCAAGGTTCCCGAAAGGCAGCAGCAAAATCTGGACAAAGAAGAAGACTCGTTTAAGCATGGTGAACGAGCTGCTGCTGTCCTGCCCACTGGCGTCGAAGCCTTGTCCGAAGGTTTTTATGCCGTCGATGTGCGCCGTAGTCATCCCGGTGGGCGTCACAGAGTAGCCCATAAACACGTGACCGCGGTTGTCGTTGTCACACAGAACAGTCTCGGGTATCGGGGAAGATTGTGCGTTAGCACAATTCACGGTATCCGTCACGTCGCTTGGAATCACCACGATGCGATCTTGAAACTGTTCATCCGAGGCCGCAGAAATCACGTCAAGGTTCCCGAAAGGCAGCAGCAAAATCTGGACAAAGAAGAAGACTCGTTTAAGCATGGTGAACGAGCTGCTGCTGTCCTGCCCACTGGCGTCGAAGCCTTGTCCGAACGTTTTTATGCCGTCGATGTGCGCCGTAGTCATCCCGGTGGGCGTCACAGAGTAGCCCATAAACACGTGACCGCGGTTGTCGTTGTCACACAGAACAGTCTCGGGTATCGGGGAAGATTGTGCGTTAGCACAATTCACGGTATCCGTCACGTCGCTTGGAATCACCACGATGCGATCTTGAAACTGTTCATCCGAGGCCGCAGAAATCACGTCAAGGTTCCCGAAAGGCAGCAGCAAAATCTGGACAAAGAAGAAGACTCGTTTAAGCATGGTGAACGAGCTGCTGCTGTCCTGCCCACTGGCGTCGAAGCCTTGTCCGAACGTTTTTATGCCGTCGATGTGCGCCGTAGTCATCCCGGTGGGCGTCACAGAGTAGCCCATAAACACGTGACCGCGGTTGTCGTTGTCACACAGAACAGTCTCGGGTATCGGGGAAGATTGTGCGTTAGCACAATTCACGGTATCCGTCACGTCGCTTGGAATCACCACGATGCGATCTTGAAACTGTTCATCCGAGGCCGCAGAAATCACGTCAAGGTTCCCGAAAGGCAGCAGCAAAATCTGGACAAAGAAGAAGACTCGTTTAAGCATGGTGAACGAGCTGCTGCTGTCCTGCCCACTGGCGTCGAAGCCTTGTCCGAAGGTTTTTATGCCGTCGATGTGCGCCGTAGTCATCCCGGTGGGCGTCACAGAGTAGCCCATAAACACGTGACCGCGGTTGTCGTTGTCACACAGAACAGTCTCGGGTATCGGGGAAGATTGTGCGTTAGCACAATTCACGGTATCCGTCACGTCGCTTGGAATCACCACGATGCGATCTTGAAACTGTTCATCCGAGGCCGCAGAAATCACGTCAAGGTTCCCGAAAGGCAGCAGCAAAATCTGGACAAAGAAGAAGACTCGTTTAAGCATGGTGAACGAGCTGCTGCTGTCCTGCCCACTGGCGTCGAAGCCTTGTCCGAACGTTTTTATGCCGTCGATGTGCGCCGTAGTCATCCCGGTGGGCGTCACAGAGTAGCCCATAAACACGTGACCGCGGTTGTCGTTGTCACACAGAACAGTCTCGGGTATCGGGGAAGATTGTGCGTTAGCACAATTCACGGTATCCGTCACGTCGCTTGGAATCACCACGATGCGATCTTGAAACTGTTCATCCGAGGCCGCAGAAATCACGTCAAGGTTCCCGAAAGGCAGCAGCAAAATCTGGACAAAGAAGAAGACTCGTTTAAGCATGGTGAACGAGCTGCTGCTGTCCTGCCCACTGGCGTCGAAGCCTTGTCCGAAGGTTTTTATGCCGTCGATGTGCGCCGTAGTCATCCCGGTGGGCGTCACAGAGTAGCCCATAAACACGTGACCGCGGTTGTCGTTGTCACACAGAACAGTCTCGGGTATCGGGGAAGATTGTGCGTTAGCACAATTCACGGTATCCGTCACGTCGCTTGGAATCACCACGATGCGATCTTGAAACTGTTCATCCGAGGCCGCAGAAATCACGTCAAGGTTCCCGAAAGGCAGCAGCAAAATCTGGACAAAGAAGAAGACTCGTTTAAGCATGGTGAACGAGCTGCTGCTGTCCTGCCCACTGGCGTCGAAGCCTTGTCCGAAGGTTTTTATGCCGTCGATGTGCGCCGTAGTCATCCCGGTGGGCGTCACAGAGTAGCCCGTAAACACGTGACCGCGGTTGTCGAAGTGTAGTAAGTTGGGCGAGTTGGTATGATGACATGATGGTTGTCGTTGTCACACAGAACAGTCTCGGGTATCGGAGAAGATTGTGCGTCAGCACAATTCACGGTACCCGTCACGTCGCTTGAAATCACCACGATGCGATCTTGAAACTGTTCATCCGAGGCCGCAGAAATCACGTCAAGGTTCCCGAAAGGCAGCAGCAAAATCTGGACAAAGAAGAAGACTCGTTTAAGCATGGTGAACGAGCTGCTGCTGTCCTGCCCACTGGCGTCGAAGCCTTGTCCGAACGTTTTTATGCCGTCGATGTGCGCCGTAGTCATCCCGGTGGGCGTCACAGAGTAGCCCGTAAACACGTGACCGCGGTTGTCGTTGTCACACAGAACAGTCTCGGGTATCGGGGAAGATTGTGCGTTAGCACAATTCACGGTACCCGTCACGTCGCTTGGAATCACCACGATGCGATCTTGAAACTGTTCATCCGAGGCCGCAGAAATCACGTCAAGGTTCCCGAAAGGCAGCAGCAAAATCTGGACAAAGAAGAAGACTCGTTTAAGCATGGTGAACGAGCTGCTGCTGTCCTGCCCACTGGCGTCGAAGCCTTGTCCGAAGGTTTTTATGCCGTCGATGTGCGCCGTAGTCATCCCGGTGGGCGTCACAGAGTAGCCCGTAAACACGTGACCGCGGTTGTCGTTGTCACACAGAACAGTCTCGGGTATCGGGGAAGATTGTGCGTCAGCACAATTCACGGTACCCGTCACGTCGCTTGGAATCACCACGATGCGATCTTGAAACTGTTCATCCGAGGCCGCAGAAATCACGTCAAGGTTCCCGAAAGGCAGCAGCAAAATCTGGACAAAGAAGAAGACTCGTTTAAGCATGGTGAACGAGCTGCTGCTGTCCTGCCCACTGGCGTCGAAGCCTTGTCCGAAGGTTTTTATGCCGTCGATGTGCGCCGTAGTCATCCCGGTGGGCGTCACAGAGTAGCCCATAAACACGTGACCGCGGTTGTCGTTGTCACACAGAACAGTCTCGGGTATCGGGGAAGATTGTGCGTTAGCACAATTCACGGTATCCGTCACGTCGCTTGGAATCACCACGATGCGATCTTGAAACTGTTCATCCGAGGCCGCAGAAATCACGTCAAGGTTCCCGAAAGGCAGCAGCAAAATCTGGACAAAGAAGAAGACTCGTTTAAGCATGGTGAACGAGCTGCTGCTGTCCTGCCCACTGGCGTCGAAGCCTTGTCCGAAGGTTTTTATGCCGTCGATGTGCGCCGTAGTCATCCCGGTGGGCGTCACAGAGTAGCCCGTAAACACGTGACCGCGGTTGTCGAAGTGTAGTAAGTTGGGCGAGTTGGTATGATGACATGATGGTTGTCGTTGTCACACAGAACAGTCTCGGGTATCGGAGAAGATTGTGCGTCAGCACAATTCACGGTACCCGTCACGTCGCTTGAAATCACCACGATGCGATCTTGAAACTGTTCATCCGAGGCCGCAGAAATCACGTCAAGGTTCCCGAAAGGCAGCAGCAAAATCTGGACAAAGAAGAAGACTCGTTTAAGCATGGTGAACGAGCTGCTGCTGTCCTGCCCACTGGCGTCGAAGCCTTGTCCGAACGTTTTTATGCCGTCGATGTGCGCCGTAGTCATCCCGGTGGGCGTCACAGAGTAGCCCGTAAACACGTGACCGCGGTTGTCGTTGTCACACAGAACAGTCTCGGGTATCGGGGAAGATTGTGCGTTAGCACAATTCACGGTACCCGTCACGTCGCTTGGAATCACCACGATGCGATCTTGAAACTGTTCATCCGAGGCCGCAGAAATCACGTCAAGGTTCCCGAAAGGCAGCAGCAAAATCTGGACAAAGAAGAAGACTCGTTTAAGCATGGTGAACGAGCTGCTGCTGTCCTGCCCACTGGCGTCGAAGCCTTGTCCGAAGGTTTTTATGCCGTCGATGTGCGCCGTAGTCATCCCGGTGGGCGTCACAGAGTAGCCCGTAAACACGTGACCGCGGTTGTCGTTGTCACACAGAACAGTCTCGGGTATCGGGGAAGATTGTGCGTTAGCACAATTCACGGTACCCGTCACGTCGCTTGGAATCACCACGATGCGATCTTGAAACTGTTCATCCGAGGCCGCAGAAATCACGTCAAGGTTCCCGAAAGGCAGCAGCAAAATCTGGACAAAGAAGAAGACTCGTTTAAGCATGGTGAACGAGCTGCTGCTGTCCTGCCCACTGGCGTCGAAGCCTTGTCCGAAGGTTTTTATGCCGTCGATGTGCGCCGTAGTCATCCCGGTGGGCGTCACAGAGTAGCCCGTAAACACGTGACCGCGGTTGTCGTTGTCACACAGAACAGTCTCGGGTATCGGGGAAGATTGTGCGTCAGCACAATTCACGGTACCCGTCACGTCGCTTGGAATCACCACGATGCGATCTTGAAACTGTTCATCCGAGGCCGCAGAAATCACGTCAAGGTTCCCGAAAGGCAGCAGCAAAATCTGGACAAAGAAGAAGACTCGTTTAAGCATGGTGAACGAGCTGCTGCTGTCCTGCCCACTGGCGTCGAAGCCTTGTCCGAAGGTTTTTATGCCGTCGATGTGCGCCGTAGTCATCCCGGTGGGCGTCACAGAGTAGCCCATAAACACGTGACCGCGGTTGTCGTTGTCACACAGAACAGTCTCGGGTATCGGGGAAGATTGTGCGTTAGCACAATTCACAGTATCCGTCACGTCGCTTGGAATCACCACGATGCGATCTTGAAACTGTTCATCCGAGGCCGCAGAAATCACGTCAAGGTTCCCGAAAGGCAGCAGCAAAATCTGGACAAAGAAGAAGACTCGTTTAAGCATGGTGAACGAGCTGCTGCTGTCCTGCCCACTGGCGTCGAAGCCTTGTCCGAAGGTTTTTATGCCGTCGATGTGCGCCGTAGTCATCCCGGTGGGCGTCACAGAGTAGCCCATAAACACGTGACCGCGGTTGTCGTTGTCACACAGAACAGTCTCGGGTATCGGGGAAGATTGTGCGTCAGCACAATTCACAGTATCCGTCACGTCGCTTGGAATCACCACGATGCGATCTTGAAACTGTTCATCCGAGGCCGCAGAAATCACGTCAAGGTTCCCGAAAGGCAGCAGCAAAATCTGGACAAAGAAGAAGACTCGTTTAAGCATGGTGAACGAGCTGCTGCTGTCCTGCCCACTGGCGTCGAAGCCTTGTCCGAAGGTTTTTATGCCGTCGATGTGCGCCGTAGTCATCCCGGTGGGCGTCACAGAGTAGCCCATAAACACGTGACCGCGGTTGTCGTTGTCACACAGAACAGTCTCGGGTATCGGGGAAGATTGTGCGTTAGCACAATTCACAGTATCCGTCACGTCGCTTGGAATCACCACGATGCGATCTTGAAACTGTTCATCCGAGGCCGCAGAAATCACGTCAAGGTTCCCGAAAGGCAGCAGCAAAATCTGGACAAAGAAGAAGACTCGTTTAAGCATGGTGAACGAGCTGCTGCTGTCCTGCCCACTGGCGTCGAAGCCTTGTCCGAAGGTTTTTATGCCGTCGATGTGCGCCGTAGTCATCCCGGTGGGCGTCACAGAGTAGCCCGTAAACACGTGACCGCGGTTGTCGAAGTGTAGTAAGTTGGGCGAGTTGGTATGATGACATGATGGTTGTCGTTGTCACACAGAACAGTCTCGGGTATCGGAGAAGATTGTGCGTCAGCACAATTCACGGTACCCGTCACGTCGCTTGAAATCACCACGATGCGATCTTGAAACTGTTCATCCGAGGCCGCAGAAATCACGTCAAGGTTCCCGAAAGGCAGCAGCAAAATCTGGACAAAGAAGAAGACTCGTTTAAGCATGGTGAACGAGCTGCTGCTGTCCTGCCCACTGGCGTCGAAGCCTTGTCCGAAGGTTTTTATGCCGTCGATGTGCGCCGTAGTCATCCCGGTGGGCGTCACAGAGTAGCCCGTAAACACGTGACCGCGGTTGTCGTTGTCACACAGAACAGTCTCGGGTATCGGGGAAGATTGTGCGTTAGCACAATTCACGGTACCCGTCACGTCGCTTGGAATCACCACGATGCGATCTTGAAACTGTTCATCCGAGGCCGCAGAAATCACGTCAAGGTTCCCGAAAGGCAGCAGCAAAATCTGGACAAAGAAGAAGACTCGTTTAAGCATGGTGAACGAGTTGCTGCTGTCCTGCCCACTGGCGTCGAAGCCTTGTCCGAAGGTTTTTATGCCGTCGATGTGCGCCGTAGTCATCCCGGTGGGCGTCACAGAGTAGCCCGTAAACACGTGACCGCGGTTGTCGTTGTCACACAGAACAGTCTCGGGTATCGGGGAAGATTGTGCGTCAGCACAATTCACGGTACCCGTCACGTCGCTTGGAATCACCACGATGCGATCTTGAAACTGTTCATCCGAGGCCGCAGAAATCACGTCAAGGTTCCCGAAAGGCAGCAGCAAAATCTGTACAAAGAAGACTTGTTTAAGCATGGTGAACGAGCTGCTGCTGTCCTGCCCACTCTGACATGATATCGATTCTTTCCTCTCCTAGTGTAAAATTTCTTTTTTAATTATTTTTTTCGGCAGCTGTACATTTTGCAGACCTATAAATACATAGTTTTTGTTCTCGTGGTAATACTTTTTTTTTTGTGTGTAGCATAGATTATTGAAAGCGAACTTCTGCACTCACAGTCAAAACTTAAAGACCAGAAAATGTCTGAATTGATTTAATCCAGTGAGAACGCATCATATAAAAATAAACATGAATACTGGCAAGATAAACTGAGCAACTTCAACTGCTGTCTTTATCAAAGGGCAATGCCACTTGGAAACATTTGCATTCTTTGATATATGTTAGAGGTCACACAGTCTTGTTCAATTTCCCTTCTTTTCCTTCCTCTTCATCAGTTTTTCTTCTCCCTTTTAATCAGAAGATCCTATTCCGAGAAACAGGAAGCCGTAGCTCGGCGCCCGAAACAAGGAATGTTTCTCTTTGCATGTGTTGTAACCCATGTTGCATCACGGAACTAAACACCGCCGCTCTGTCGTTTTCTTCGCAACATTTGACATCATTGTGAGTACCTTGTTTCTTCGGCACAAAAAGAGGTAGTCACACCTAAACACCGTAAGCCAGCCTGACTAAACGCTACCGAACCGGCCTCCTGGACCCGCTGTGACTGGCAGCCCCTGCGGTAGAATTGGGCCACTGGACACCCAACTTCTAGGGAGATGCCGATGCGGTCTGCACGGCTCCAAGTTCTAGTACACTTCAGTATATTGGCAGACGAATGCAAGGTCAATTTATGAATAGAAACAATCAGGTACTGCTGAGCTGATGATGATCGTGAGTGACGTCTTGCGTGGATAGCAGACGTGTTGGAACGCCTGTGAAGAAAACCTCTCCGCACCAAACCGTTCTGACTATTCAAAAATTATTTTAAAAAAATATTAAAAAGTTAAAACAAAAGCATTACTCGAGTAACGAATAAAATAAGGCAATCGCTTATACGCTTTCCAAAATTAGGAGGATTCGCACACTCCTATACCTGCGCCGGAAAACAGCTTCGTTTATTAAAAATTACTCGACAGAAATATTTGAAACAAAGAAGATATAATATTTGATAGGAGTAACGAATCAAAGTGATATAGGATTTTCTTTTCGAAAATTTGCAACTATTCGTACACTCCTATAAATAATGGTACATCACAACAAAACACGTAGTGTAGGAAGAACTTGACGACAGATCCCCTGAAAGGCTCAGAGCGACAGCCGCCAGTCAACATTTTTTTCTGTACCGCTTTATCGGAAAAGGTCCCTTACCGGCTTCCACTGCGAGAATTCCCCCTTTTCCAGAATGTGAGATCAAAATGTGTCAATGCACAGTCAGCGGTAACACGGAACCATCTTTATCGATTGGCATAGTTGCCAGGGCCTATAGAAAAAAAAAAATATGTTGGAATGAAGTGATAACAGACCCCAAAGGATGTTATCACTTCACACCACTTTGGGAGATAAAGCACACCTTGAGAATATGTAAATGCTGCACCAGCAGGTCCAGTTATCCCACACCTGATTTGTCCAGGTGTGCGCAGTACCAGAGCGCTTTTATGAAACGACCTACTTGATAACAATATCTCGGAACAGATTAGTATATACAGACAACACGCGTATATATAAGCTCCTCTCAAGCGAAAATAGTGCGAATAGCCTTTCTAATTTTCGTAATATAGCCACAACTCCTGAAATGTTCCTAATTTTGACTGTAGCTTTGCTGGTGGCTCCCGCCTTGGCGTCATGGAACAGGGGTAAGTTGTTCTCGGCTCACATTTTATCGGACCGAGGGAACTTGAAGGCTACTCCCAAACAGGGTAAAAGAACCATATATTGTTTGAAAGACAATTTAGTAAATCAGGTTTATTTGATTTAAACCAGAATTATTTGATTTGAATCCAACTAGCTTGATTTAAATCACTGTACCTAGAAAATGGTGCCTTTTTACCAACAGGTGCATTTTTAAACACAACAGATTGATTAGATAACAGTGTAAAAGAAAGAAATAATTTAAATGTAGAGTACAGTTTAGTTAACAACTTTTTATGCTGTAATCCCTGCGATACTAGTACAAAAACGGCCGGATTTTTAAGCTAGTTGAAAAAAACTATGGAATTTCTCTTTCGAGTTGCGACTTGAGCGCAATAGGACATAACATTTCTTATATTTTTCTTTTGTTTCTTTTTCCGTCTGATATTGTTGTAATAAAACGTTATGTTGCTGACGAACGAAGTTGAAAGTATAAATGAAGTTCAACGCTCTGATTTGCTTAGAAGAGCTCTTCATTTTATTCGTATTCAACCTTATACGAAACTTTTTTTTTTAATTTAAATACAAATATATATGAAAACATCAAATAATAGACAAACGACAAAAAAATACTTCGGAATTGCTTTTGCGCGGAGGATTTGATTTAAATCGCCATAGCGAAATCGGTCTGATTTAAATGACGATTTAAATGATATTGAACCTTGGTCTCTACCCTGCTTCTAAAAAAAATGACATCATGCTAAAAAACAAAAACAAAAAGAATCCAAGACATTTTATGCAATATTAATTGTCGGACAATTTACGCGCAAAGAAAGGCTAATCATATGAGTAAAAAGAAAAATCGCAGAAATAATAGTTATAGATTTTGTACCATGCCATAGGATGAACTATGAAATGAAAGCTGATGAAAGGAGGACTAGATTATTCGTCCCTTCTGCTTTCGTCGTGAACACCAGGATCCTGCGACGGCGAAGGGTTCTAAAGCCGCCAGTAACTGCAGGTTTTTTTTTTTTTTTTTGCCGCTTGATTATTTTTGAGTTTTGCACCCCTGCGTTCAACTTCAGGCAGGCCCGATATTTGCCTCAAGATCGAACTAAAGGTGGCGCTACTGTCGCGCTATCATCATCAGCAATGGGTGGATAAGAAGATGGCTTCCCCTTAGGCTATCTGCGGTCGCGGCCAAGAACCTGCAGAATATCGCGCTTATTGCCTCGTACAGCATCATTATGAAAGCAATTTCAACAGAAAATGGTCCCATACTGTGCATTGCCTCAGCGCAATTCCTATTGCACCAAAGTGGGGGTTAGTTTTCATCGATATCCAGCGGCCGGCGCGCTGAGGATAGAGAGGCTCTCGAAGTTGAGATCTTATTCATGCAATGGTTTGCTCTAAACACCTCACCGCCGAAGACTTCAGACCAGCAATGCATGACAACGAAGGTGAGAGGAAAAATAAAACTGTTTGCCTATAAGTGTCACGAGTGGCCCAAAGTATAGTAAGTGTAAGGCGTGCGCGTTGATGCTCGCTGCTGGGCAGTGCATTTGGTCGTCGTTAGTGTGAGTTCTCCCGCTGCGGTGTTTTTGGAGATGATGCGAATGCCACGTACTTATCACTGTGTGAGAATCCGACTTTTGAAACATGGTATAATTGTCACTCTTACGAGACCCCCTGCACCAGTGGTTCTCAACCATTGATGTTTCGCGGACGCCCTGTGGATCGGCAGATATAATGGCGGACCCAGTTGGTCGTGAGGGGAAACGAAAGGTTTATGATAATTAGTTAATAAACGAATCAAACTATGGGCTAATATGAAGTAGACTTCTCGGATTGACATACACACCAGAAAACTCACCCGAAAATTGGAACGCTTAATGTCAATATGAAAAAAATACAACTTTAATTGCCGGGCTTGGCTGATGAGGCAGAGCTTCGCGGACCCACAGAATGTCTTTGGGGTCCGCGGACTTCCATTTGAAAATCACTGCCCTACACTATGACACACTAAAGGAGTCATCGACTGCAGCGGAAGTGACTCGCTCAATGCCTCTACGTGTGCGTCAGACGCACCATATCACTTTTCTTGAAGTTCGGTCAGAAGTACGCGGTAAAAAGGGCTGATGGCAACTGGTCAATCTACCGAAGGAGAAACAGAGACTATCAAGCCTAATCAATTGTTTGTTTACACTCTATGAATTTTGCTTATCCCTCCGCGTGACGAAGGTTTCGTGCCACTTCGCTTGAAATACAAATTTTGAAGGACAAATCGCGCTACGTGAAAACGTCATGATTACATCTAAGGTTAACAGCTCACTAAAAAACATGGGTGCCACGTAAGAAGCCTGTGCCATTCTTTTTCTGAAGTGACTGCACCGCCTACTGCAAAACCCTTCGCGAGCCCCATATTTTCGAGAATTACAAAATAAGGGAAATATAAAGGCACGCGAATACATCTCTTGTTTTGGGGCCAGAATTTAAGTCTCTAAAATTCGCGAGAGTTAGCGGCAGCGAATAGGTTCCTATGCCTAATTTGCGAATAATTGGGATCGGAAAAAATAAAGGTTTTTACGTATGCGGCGTTAAAAACGACCGGGAGAACGAATCGCGCGATTCTCTCAAAGACGTATCCGGCCGTTGGAGTTACAAACAATAGTTATACGGCAGGGCGAGTGCACGAAAGTTTATCATTCATGGCTCCGTTCATAAACTTCAGATCCACAGTGTAGGGACCCATGCTGAGAGCCGATGATTGCAGCTCGTAACTCCGCACGTGTACGCCCGTCGACGTGTTCGTTGAAACCTCAGGGCTGCGCTCAATAAAGCGCCCGGCATTCACAAATTGTTCCTCTTCGATAAGGCACCGCTTTCCGTCCGCAACAAAGAGCGCATCACAACAACAACAAACACAGTAGCAAGATTACACAAGTATCTGACTCGGCATCCCTTTCCTTCATGTGTTTCCACTCTGGTAAAACGATACAATATTTTCGAAAAAAAAAAACGCGCATTCACAGCATAAATAACGCCGTTTACCCGAAAACAAGCCTTCATCGTCGCGAGGATCCATGTTTCAACCTGCGCCAAGAGCGGACGACGTGCGGTGGTATCCACACTTGCAGTGTTTCCAACATCGGCCGCACAGTGGCAACTCTGTTCGATCTCGAGGCGAATACAGCGGGAAATCTATCACCAAGGGATGAGTTTGGCGCGCAAATGAGAATGATGAAGCAATTTTTTTAATCATGATTAGTTTGATCTTTTCTAAGTGATTCAATCGTACATGTATATTATAACAAAACTTCACCTAAAAAAAAGAACAACTAATTTTAAGGTAGGAGGGATTTCCAAAACATATGTTCCGATTTCGGGTTTTACTCATTTATTGGTTTCCGACGACGCTATAAATTTATTTCGACGAAGTAAAGTTAATTACCATGATTTAGTTAATTATACAACTCATCTTGACGATTAGCCTCCTATATAAAGCCCCCCTCCCCCCTTTCCCTGGCCGTATGACTCGCATTTTTTAAACAAAATCAGTAAAGTCTAAAAAAAAAAAAGAGGACAGCCTGCATATAATAGGCCAAAGCAAAAAATAAAGTAAAAAATATGCATATATTTTTATAGAATGTATAACTCCTTGGCGCCTACATTCAAGGAGAAAATGTCCTTGTTCTAACAAATGCACGATTTCTCTTCTTCAGGTGACTGCGGCGTCCAGCAGATCCAGCCAGTCCTGGACCCCGAAGATAGGGTAGTCGGCGGCGCGAAAGCAGTGCCTGGCAGCTGGCCTTGGCATGCCCAGCTCCGTGTGTACCGGGACTACTGCAGCGGCGTCTTGATAAGCGACCGACACGTACTCACGGCTGCCCACTGTGCCGAGTGAGTAAATGCATGTGCATTAATTCTCACTCGATGAGCGGCGTCAAATCCCAATTCTCTCCGATACGATGCATGATGAAACGGTGAAGGGGGTGATATAGTGTGCAATCGTATGTCCTTTCGTGATCTCCTACCACGAGATAGCACAAAAGGCGCCATCTATCAATTGGAACACTCGCGATTTTCGTATATAATTCCTAATATTTTTGCTCATTATTCTCTTACCATTGGCTCGCAAATATCTTGACAATGTTATAAATGACCGTTTCTCAAAGATGGCAAGCATACATTTGATCTCGCACAGTTGTGAAACTTTCACTCTAGTGAAATGCAGTTCCAGGTCCACGTCATAAATGGCGCCAGCCGAGTCAGTCTGTTCTCTCATCGTAAAAAAAATCTCCCAAACTCGGCCGTTAGCAACACGCAAGTGTGCGAACCAGGCCAACTAGACTGGTGGTTTCGCAGTATTTGTGAGATCGAATCTACGCACTACCCATCAAAAACGGGCCTTTGTAGTTTGGTAGTGCATGCTTGGATCGGAAACTCTAATTTTAAAACGTATATCGCGTAATTAAACACCATAAAATACACGACAAAAGAGTTTCTTGCCAATGTTTACTCAGTTGGCCGACTAATCGTTACGAGTAGCCCCTTATACTCTGTACCCCCCTTGTTCGTATCACTCACCTTCACAAAACGCATACGAGTAGCTTTCATGACTTTTCTTTTTAATTTGCAAAACTTAAAAAAAAAACAAAAAAACATTCTGCTTATATTGTATTGCACTTTGTGTAGAAAAGCGAGAGGCTCGTCTGAGTAATTTCCGGCTTTCCATATCCTTAACACGTCGATGAAGTTAGTCATGAGAGCGACGTAAAATATTTCTTCGTTTCTTCGTGCCCCTTTAGGAGTTATGAAATAAAAAGAATAAAGAAATGCTGCGTCACCAAAGTGCCGTGATCTCACGACAATGAAACTGTTACATTACATTCAATAATCTTCAAGAGTCCAAATCGTGGCAATGTCCACGGACGTTTGCAAGTGTTGCCTCTGGGCGCCGCCATCTTTCCGATGCCATGTGTATAGATCGTCTGATAGTCAAGCCCATGGCGCTTGGAACGCGCCTCTCTCTATCTCGCCCATACATCAACAATAGTCCCGAAGTGGCCAGGAAGGACGCATCAAAAGCCGGAATGTTTATGCTGTCGGATGTCGCGATCCCAATGACTAATCGTCAAACTCTGATAAAAAAAAAAAAAAAATTACGAGCCAACGTGTCGCTGTTGTCAGGGTGTTTCAACCCCCGACTGTCGAACCTTCTTCGGACTGTCCGGCTGTACAGCGACCTGCAGAAGAACAGGCATCTGCCACATCCGCCACCGCTGCCGTGACACCGCCAGGATCGCGGCAGGCGAGAGTATGACACTTCTATGACGTCATAAGGCGGAAATCGAGGGACCACTTTTCTGAACGCCGTAAACAGACACAGGTCTGACAAGCATTCCAGGGGCCATAGTTGTAGCACGGGCGGTACGCATGATATGCCTTGTGTTTCCATAGAGCTCCGCTTGCGGTGGACGGTACCGGGAATAGCTATTCTATTTAATACGCAGGCACCTGAGGCCACGCACCCTCCGTGTCCACCTAGGTGCTCACCTCCGATCAGCTCCGGTCAAAGGCCAGGTCTTTTTACACGTCAAAGAAATCTGCGTGCACCCTGGATACGATGGGAAATCAGCAACGGTAAGAAGAAAGCATCCGTTGTTATTATTATTTTTTCGCTTTCAATAAAAAGACAGGCAGTCGAAGCAAATACTCAAAGAAAAACTAAAGAAGAAATAACTGGCAGCCGATGTCACGCTAAGAAACCTAAAAGCTCTCTTAGCAAAGATCGTCTGCCGGAAAATCGTTGGGAAATTATCGCAGGAAAATCGCACAAAGTTCTCGTAACTCCGTTCCTTACACTTCGGAGTAACGACTTCGAAATTCTGTAACCCTGACATTGCAGGAATTGTGCATTCGCAGTCAATAGTTTTTCAACACTAAAGGCTCACATATAATCTGATCTGGCGCAAGCGTGCGCTCTGCTATTGCAGCGTTCGCAGATGTTGATTGGACGCCGATGACAGGCTAAGGAAAGTCGCCCCGCTGCGGCGGTGGCGCAGCTGTCAGCACGGTGCACGAATAGGCGTTTCACCCAAGGGCGAATCCAAAAAAAGGGCGACGCCCCCCCCCCCCCCCCCCCCCCCCCCCCCCAACAAAGTCGATTCCTCCCCCTCCCCATTCTCGGAGGGCAATTTGCCATGGTTGGACCCCCCGGTGCACAAGAAAGAATGGGAGAATAGTATCCTTATAAATTTTCCGCCCCCTTCCCCCCAAAACGGAGTTCTGGAATCGCCCCTGTTTCACCTAATGCGAATATAGTTCCTTCGCACGCGCTGGGCCCCTACCTGGTGTGGGCAGATGCGGGCTTGCTCGTATACAGCGTGCTTAATATTCTAGTTACACTAGCGCTCTTAACTGTCACTTAGCCAACGACAGTTGACTCAATCGCGATCGGTCGGAGGTCACGTGACATCAATTTTTCTTGCGAATTCGGGGGGAAAACTGAATTAGTGCCCAGGTCGTGACTTCAATTTTCCCGCTAAATTTAGCAGGGAAACTGAATTGCTGCATAGGTCACGTGAAATCAATATTCCTTAAAATTTACGAGGGAACGTAAAAATACGGCCAGGAAATTCCCATAAAGCTGAAAACCTGGAGTAGTATATAGCTTAATAATGCTATCGTATTAAAAAAATACTTTTTTCAATCCAAGCCTTTCCATATATTTTTTTTTTCTTTTTTAAGAGTGTGGAACATTTATTGAGCAAGAAAAAGAACAGTTTTAGGAGAATTCGGGTGTACCTTAATCCAGTGAATCTGTATATGACGTTCGTTCCCCGTAGACGTAACTAAACGCGAGAAAACACAAAACACCTCCGCTTAGTCGGGACGTGATACATACTATATTCTATTTCACCTTATGATCTACCGCAGGAAAGGCTACAAACATGAGCTCCTTGCTCTAGGGCACGTCTCGGCGGCACAGGCTCTCGTGCATTGAGGGCAGCTGCCAACGCTATGAGCTCGCGCCTCTAGCTTTCACTGCGGTACAACATAAGGTGAAACAGAGTATAGGATCTTTGGGCCGCCAGACGCGTGTCCCTCATATCCGCAGTGCTTACATTTGCATGCTTGCCAAGTATATTCCTTCGCACTAACACCGGTCGTGACGGCTCCTGCTGACCTTCTTGAAAATAGCGAGAGTGCGCGTGCCTAGATTTTATAGGCGCTGAAGATGCGCGAGAGCGGAGATTCCGAAAACTCCTAATATGACGTCACGCCCCGGGAAGGAGGGGCTTCATCGGCACCTTGGAAATTAATTTCTGCAGCATCCGTGCACCAAATAGAAAAATAATCTCGATATTCGTAATCCTGGAGGTCAATCGAATACGACCTAAGTGTTTTTGTGTTTGCTCAAATACAGAACCGCTTCAGTTTTCCTTTAAAGGTGAACGAAGTATATGCGGTCGACGTTATAGCCTTTCAATGAGCTACACTTAAAGTATTGATACTCCGTTTCCTGGTTTGCTAGTGGGCGCCGCCATCTTGGTGCTTAGCGCAGAGCAGAAGCAACTGTCGAGCCTCACAATGCAAAAATGCTACTTCCTCACCGTTAAAGGGGGATCGGTGGCCGAGTGGGCTGAAGCGCACACCCAGCTCGACGCGCGTGGAGCGAAAGCTCGCACTGCAGAACCCAGGGATCCTGGGTTCGAGCCCCACCCCTGCCCGTTTCGATCTGGATGAGCATCGTACCGGCGTACGGTCTTGTATCACTACTGCGTAAGACCCCAGGCTAGCGGTTGTACCGCACTGGCTAAATTGCTCATCTACATTGTAAATCAGTGTCGCCCCTACTGGCAGACCAACCTTACGCTGTATAAATCTCTCAAACGTCCAATTTGACTTTTTGACTCACCTTTAAATACGCGGAGTTTGGAAGCTCAAGTGATATTAGGGGACTCTTAGCAAACCGTTACCGTGTTCCGCGTACCGCATTACCGGACCCTTTGAAGCATGCCTTTGACCAAAGGGCGCGCGCTCAAAAGCATGCTTCAAAGGCTCCGGTAGTGTGGTACGTGGAACACAGTAACGATTTGCTAAAAGTACCAAATACTTGCTTTGTCACGAACTGTTTTAATATTTCTGGAGAACGGAAAAGCGTTTCTTGCGATATCAGGAAAAGCTTCAGAGAATTGGCAACCATGATTTTAAGCATTAAGACGGCTGAAGTGTTGTTACTCTTAGGCGTAACTTATTTAGTGACTCTAGTAGGCGCAAGCCAAGTGCTGCGGTGAAAAAGGAATTTATAATGGTGTATCCCCCCTAACTGTGGCAGACACTGCTGCAAGGCAAGAGCCGAGTGAACGCGTTTTACCTGGCACCATTCGGGCGTTGAATGCGAGTGCGCACTTGAAACGAAGTTTTCTGCCTGGAGCAACGCCGATGCCACAAGTATATACAGCTGGGAAAATGCTATAACAGCTTTCCCTGGAATATATTGATATTAGCTAAATATTTCCCATACGACCCTTATATATCATTGCATAGTTTACAGAGTCTTGGGTGTATCTCCTTCTTCCTAGTACATGGTGCCCGACATCGCGATCATCGAATTGGTCGAGAAAGTGAACATGACTACGACCATTCAGCCGGCCTGTCTGCCAAAGAGCGGAGAAGACTTGCCAGAGGGATCCAAGTTGTATGCCACGGGCTGGGGCGACGTCGAAGGTAAGAATACGACCCCACAAGTATTGTACGAGAAGAATATGTAAGTATATTTAAAATTATCGATATAATTATTTCTCAATTGCACTCGGTGATAAATACAGTTAGGCCAGTTTTGACGCGAATTCTGAACTATTTTGTTCCAAATGCCACTCAGTAATGCCCGTGAGAGAAATTGTGATTACTTCGATATTTTTTCGTATCATGTATATTAGTACCAACGTAATAACCCTCACGGAGCGTTTGCTAATTCTCCACGTTCTGTAAAAAATTAATATACAGGCAATGCATCTATCAGTTCAGAAGCTTGTGACTATCAAAACGTAGGCGTTTCAAAATTCAAACACACATGCGTAGCCTTCTTCCTTTCAAAACCATATCATGTAAGGACAGTAAAGGGTATTTTTATGTTGTTCGACGATGGATGTGCTGTCACTGGGCGTCGCGCGTTGGGGAGCCTTCGGACGTCAAGTAATTCTGCTAGTACCCGTGACCTCGCTGGCAGACCACCAAACTACTCCGACGTGTGTGAAGAATAGAGATCATTTAACGGGACGGATAAAAAAAGGCTACAAAGTGATGAAGTGCAGGATATCGGCACATTTGTTGCACGCCGAAGTTTGGTAAGGAGGGCATTGCTGCAAAGTTCGCCTTTTTCCGCTCCCAAAGCCAAGACTTAAGATTCCCGCGCGCAATAGTTAGAGCAGGTGTAAAAACACCTCCCAGGAATGCATAAGCAATGTCCCGGACCGACATGCGTTGTGTTCGTGGGAGGTCACGGGGTGGTCGCCTTGGAGCGAGACGAATCCGACGTCCCGGTCATAAACAACTGTTCGCCAGACTCCAAGTGGCACCCACTTGCACTCGATGAGCGGGTATCATCGGACACCGTGGACAGAACGCGTCCTTGAGTCAGGCCCATGTGCCTCTACAGACCTTTTTCACAAGGGCGCCGCCATCTTGAAATATCATCACTACCAGTATGGGTGAAACTGAAAACATTGTTTCGCCTTAGGAGATAAGCGTAACCGTCACCTATTCTCGTTTTTGTCTCCCCTCTATTTTTTTTACTATTTGAAGGTTGAAACGTTTTAATATTTTTTCCGGATATGCCTTCTTGGCGGTCGGGGGCGAGAGTAAGCGGAAAAAGGTCTATAGTGCGTCTGTCGGCACCTGTCGTCTTCACAGAGACAGACTTTAGTTCTCGGCGTTCCATCGCTCACAATAAAACGAGATTCGTTAAGACAAATGTATGAGTTTTACCTACAGAAACTGACCAGGCTGCTTCTCGCAGTGTATAAAGTATAAGCAAAACATGTTTGTTCATCGAGGTTATAGCAATATAATCGCAAATTAAAGTAAATAAATATTTTCCACGAACCTGTTGAAATACCTATTCAAAAATGACAATACTCCATCCCAAATTTCAAAGTTATGTAGTCATCGGCTTACAACCTTAAAATAATGCGGAAAACATGACTAGGCGAAACAAGTTTAGATTTTACAAAGTCGGTGAAAGGTTTTGATTAATTTAATTATGTTTACATTAATAAATTCGCAAATAATGCTGGAATGCCCCTCTGACATTTTACATATCCCTTGGCCTCCTTCTATTTGGTGCCTACCCAATTTGCAGCAGCTCTTCATTAGTAGTCTATCATTGCTATACAGGGTTATAATTAGTCACTATAGAAATTACAGTAGCGTTTTTTATAATAAAAACTACAATTTGCGTGTATTTTTAATACAGATCATTGAGCTCGTCAAAGCCTGTGAGGATTGTGGGACATGGCCCGACAGACGTTAGAATGATTTCAAAATCTGTACTTGCGCCAGAAAAACTAAACAAAAACAACACCACTTAGATGCATAACCTTTGTAGTTTAATAAGCGCAAAGAAAACATTACTGGCAAGAAATACACTAGATCTACCTGCTTAAAGGGGCCGTGAAAGGATATTGTTATGAATGTTTTTCACCTTTCATAAGCCTACTGGATCTATAGTGGGACCCGCCCGAGTTTACTCGCACGCAACATTACTGACCAAGACGCTTTTTTGTTGCCGCCTAATTTCAAGGAAAAAAGCAGATCCGTTTTCGTTCACCCGTTCCATCGCGAATTTTAGTGATGAAGTTGTGGGGATCTTATTTTTAGTGCTGGCAATCATGCGATGACCAGAATTTCGTCAACAAACGTTGCGTTCCGAGCGGTGACGTTATTTAAAGGTGCGATGCTACCAAATCCATCTACAAAACTGTACCCCCCCCCCCCCCCCCCCCCTGATTTGCGGGTGTTCCAAGCAAACATTTTTGCTTGGAAACGGGCTCCAAAGAAATACTGAACCGGAATTTCGAGCTCTCACAGCAATGCTGGACGGATAGGCGGGACGCTCCAAAACTCAAAAGACATCACTGATACAGCCATATCTCTAACGGATCGCCGTATTTTTGGAAAAGAAGTGCGCGATTGCACACGGCCGACGAGACTGACGAGACAAGCACGTCACGATTCTCATTCCTTCTCCTCCTCGCTACGTCCCGTCGAGTTGGTGAACCGAAGTGAGGAGGAGAGAAGCGAGGCCGCTTCCCTCATTCTCAACTGTTGCGGGAGAATGGTGACGTCACATTCCTCGTTTACTCGCGCCCTTCCTTTCCGATAGTACGGCCATCTGTTTGAGATATCGCTGTACGAGGAATGTTTTAGAGTTCATAGCGTCCCGTTCAACGCTTCTGCGTCCTTATTTTGCGAAAGCCAACTTGCGTTTTAGTATACCATTAAAGAATCAGAAGGGGTCACGTGCACCTAGTCAGCCAGTCCTACCTCTGGAATTCCATGCCGTCATTATTCGAAGCTTTCATGTCGTCCTTCCGCTCGTGTTTGACACCGGTCGGCATGCCCTTCGAAGAAGCTTCTGGCTTTCTCTGTGCCTTTGCAATGTCCCTCAAAAAAAAAAAAAAAAAAAAAAAAAAAAAACTGTTCGGTAAAATTTTGTATTTCAAAAAGCGATTAAATTATATTCTCATTGATTTGAGGAATACCTTCCGCACGAAATCGTAATTTCTAACTCTCCGCCGCACAAGTAATAATTCAATTTCAAACAGAGCCCAACGGGTCAGATTGTACCTGCAAAACACACAGCTTTCGTTGGCAACAGCGGAAGCTCTGACGCAGGCACGTAGCCAGGGGGAGGGGGGGAGCATGGGGCTTGGCCCCACCCCAAACCGAAATCTTCCGTTTTGCAGGGACCTCCTCTCCCCCCACCCCCTCATGGGCGCCCCCCATAAGGGGTGGGGCCCGTGAGGGGCCCGACCTCTCATGACCGCTTAGCTCCCACGAACTGTAGCAGTTCGTGGGAGCTACGCGATGTCGGTCCAACCTTTCTTTGCCGAGTGTCATGTCAGTATCGAGTTGCACTCGTAAAAGATCGGTCCAGAAGCGCTTACCGAAACGCGGTCTAACAGAGCGAATCCAGCACTTCGATCAAACGCGAGTGTCCGCTCCAAGTGTGAACAGGTATTTGCGTGGCTTTTGCTGACACTCTCGTAGTTCAAACATATATTTTTTAACGTCGGCTCACAGCTCGCGACTCGCAGCAACTAACACGGGCCATGCCAGAAGCATGCTCGGGTCGTGTCGTGCAAAGAGCCGCAACGAGAACGAGCTCACTGTGGCCAACTACGCTTTGACTTTCTCCGCCAAGGCTTTGCAAACGCGTTCAGGCCTAGGGTAATAATGCCGGCACGCCGTATTGCCGCAGAACGGCGCTGCTCCTATGCCACAAGTGATGTCACGAGAACTTTGCCACCATCCACCAGATGTGAATTTGAAATCGTTTAGTTAGGTTTAAAATTAGTTATCTTGTATTTCACAGCGCGATATTGATATTTCCGAGCTGGTGCCTGTCCAGACCATATTTATGCAGAAAGATCGGCGCTAAAATTTCGTTTCCGTACCCCTTTAAGAGAAGGGTTTACTTTGTTTCAGCTGAAGTTCAGGCGCAGCCGCCGCTACAAGCGCGAACATGTGGCCATGGCCAGTGCTTGCACTCTACTTGCACTGCACGAACGCGGGTGCTTGGCAGGGACGCTGAAAGTCCGGAGCTCGCGATTGTAGCATCGGCTGTGTCTGGACTTCAGCTGAAACGAATTACAGAATTCATAGCTCAATCTAATCACGGAAATTTTATGGGGGTGTATAAAACACGAGGACGTCAGAAATTATTGAGGCCAAACTGCTAGACTACGTTAAATTTACGGAAGACAGAAGTTAAATGGGTAAGTTTAACAACATGACACAAATACCCTAAAAAAAAAAAAAAAAAAAAAAGGCCCGAGGGCATTCCGAAGGTGTGAGGGTTACAAACAGTGGAAGATCAAAAGCAACAAAAACAGCGATCCTATGAATGCAAAAATACATGTAGATGAAATGGTAAAAGGTGACACTGCTAAGACATTGCCATCTAAAAAGTAAGACAGTTCAGGCATTGCCATCATCAATTGAAGTGCACCACTCAATTGTTTTTTCCTTCCTCTCATTAGGCATGGGAAGAGTAAGGTCCGAAGAACTTAAGCAGACCATGATCGAGTCAATCCCAATTGATAGCTGCATAAAGAGGTGGGGAATGGCGTCTCACCCAGATGTCTTTTGCGCAGCCCATGACCACGGATCTATTTGTGACGTAAGTGCACCGCTTGAGTTTTCGTTTATTACAGCACCTGGACCCTAAAGCCCCGTATACACGAAAGTCTGCAGAAAACTGTTTGTGGCGTGTTTCTTGTATGTGTCGTGTCTGGTCCCACAAAAGACTGTCTGCAGACAGGTTGGAACCATACATGAAGCGCTTCTGACGCGCTTGAGACCTGTACGCCGACAATGGACCTTTTCCAAATACCGACGGCACCAGGCGGTGGCTGCACGAGCTAAAAATCGAGGAAGGGACCTACCTGCGCTACCAATCGATAATGGGAGCTACGCTACCAGTTGCTTCGCCCTCCGAGCTGCGTCGCGTGCCCAACGCGACTTTAAAGAGGGAAATCCGTAGCGTCCACCCAAACGTCGTGTTTTTTTTTTCCGTCCACTTTCTTTTTTTGTGTAACACAATTATATATATGCTGCAATTACGTGTTCTACTCGTCGATCTACAGCCTAATTCCGATTTTCCTTGATTTTTCGTGCCGACTTCCACCGCTTGGTATCGGGCGCTCGCGCGTGCGCAGAATGCTTCTCGGAAAAGGTCCATTGCCCATGGGTAATTCCGTCGTCGTGCCTGCAGTGAACACATTAGGGAATTGTAGTAGAGCGTTTCCGCAGCCCGCTAAGCACCCGGCTAGCGCTCCGTAATCCGCCACAAGACCTTGAGCTATGCAGAGAAGGCTGGCGGCGCGCATGCGCAGCTGCGGCGTTTTCTTCGGGGATACCGTAGCGGAGGAGAGAAACGATCCACTACAACTCCCTATTGTCTCCTTTTGTACGATATACGAGCAGGTGACAGATCTGGCAAAGAGAATCGCGTAAGCGCGCTTGGTGTATATACCACCACCACAAAGAGATAGCTCAGTCTGCCCATTCACGGTAGTAGACACCGAGCATCCAGAAACACAAACGCGAAAATTTTTAATGGCAAATACACTTAAAAAAAAAATACCGCAGGTACAATATACGAGTTCTTTCGTATATACTATACATAGACGCACGCAAACGCAACAATTATCTCTACACGTACCTATCAGCGCTACCGTGCATCAACGCGCATTCGGCATTCTTTTAGTGCGAAATATTACCATTGACAGTTTAAGAAACGCAGGGCGCGACGACGATCCCCGGACATCCCATTATAGGCCAGCATCCAATGAAATCGCTGCCTCGGACGATCAGGAACGCTGACGAATCACGAAGCAAGAATCGTGAGCATAATCCCACTTTGCCTTTCCCAAGCCATATTAGATGATATGCTGCGAGCAAGTCGTCTGCTTCTTGCGCAGAAGTTGCAGTGACGTCAGACTGATGCCGAGCTCTGATTGGCTATGATTGAAAGGATAGCGGGTAGACCTCAATGCTAGATGCCTTGAGGGCTACCCACTATTTTTTTTTTTTTTTCTAATCAGCCAATAAGAGTTCGGCGTCGCGACATCTTCGCAAACGCTGTGCAAGAAGCAGACGAACTTGCGCTCCGCATATAGTTACTGACCGCTTGAGAAACAACGGGGCGTGGCCTACATATTACGTTCACGCTTTCTGCTTCGTGATTGCTTGATCGGCCTTCTTATCGCCTAACGCTTTAGTTTCATTGGCTGCTGACAGATAATCAGATGCTTGGGACTCGCACCGCCTTGCAGCTGCGACCAATCAAGCAGCGTCAAAAACGCAAGTCACCGGGTTTTGTTTTTGTTTATGAGTGGTTCAGCGATGATAGGACACGTACAGAAACATCACAATGATGGTGCACCTTTGACGCTGTTTGGTTGGCTCCATCAGTTCGTAGCGTCGGCTGCGTCTGAGGTGAAACGAAGGACAGACATAACGCGCCAGGTTAATGGCAGGGGCCCTAGTCTGGACACTTGGTGGAAAAGTCGGCGAGAAATTTGGTGGCTATGATTGGCCGGCGCCAAGGTCAAGTGTGGCGTTGGCCAATCGCGGCCGCCAAATTCCTCGCCGTCGTTTTCGCCAAGCGTCCAGCTTAAGGCCCCAGGATGAGGCTTTTTTTTTTTTTTTTTTTCAGGGTGACAGTGGTGGTCCCGCAGTGCACAAGGCAGACGGCAAGTGGACCGTGCACGGGATCGTCAGCACGGGTCCACGTCCGTGCAACTGGTCAATCTCGCCGCAGGGCTTCGTCAAAGTGTCGGCTTACATCAAAGATTTCATCGAACCTTACATGGATCCGAGTAACGGACCCGAAGAACGTCGGAAGCTGTGTCAATATTTTAGTTGACGACCCATTTTCTTCGTACTATTTGACTCTTCGTCAAATAGTACTCCCCAGTGAAGAGTTCTGAATAAAACAGAGTTGCGCCGGAATAGGCGGGAAAAGATAAAGGAGGTCTGCTTTTCTTTTTTCCTCGTAAATTTATCCTAAGGGCACCCGAGAAGTCCAGCTTGGTTGAAGTCACATGGTGGCAGGCTGCTCGAGAAATGATAAGTGAGTCTGAAAGGTGGTGCCCCATTCAAGACTCTGCGTTGGCAAAATTTCTTGTTCGTAGCATGTAACAATATCGCAAAAACTGGAATACTGACCTCACGCTCTTTAAACATTTCATGATAAAATTAACTTCGACATTTTGCCTATCCACCAAATTTGCCAACTCAGCGACTTTAGTTTGGTGCAACAGCACAACAACCGACAAAACGCTACAGACTGTACAATTATTCTTCCCTATGTATAGGGTAATACCATATATGTGGTATTACCATATATATATGGTAATACCATGTATACATAGTTTGCCGGTGAGGCCATTGCTGGGTACTGACGGTTCTTTCTACTTACTGGTTCCCTCGAGCCGCGGTGTGAAACTGACACGGTGAACCGAATGCTCGTGGCACATAAATAGCGGCATAGCCGCGAATGGCTGTAAAGGCAAGCTATGTATAGGCTATAGGGCGTACAGTCCTCGGGTATTATTACTTGGTGAGATTGTCACGTGTCGACGCCACGAGGTGGCAACGCTCGCCACAACAGTACCCTTGGCCGTGCAGAGGCCTTTGACGTCACGAGCGCGATACGCCTTGCGCTTCTTGCTGGCCGATTTCGAAGCGAGAGGTAGAGAGCTCGTGGCCACGTCATTTTGTTTCAGTTCATACGGCAGTGCAAAGGCACCTTTGGCGCAGGTACCTGTAGTAAAGGAGCTGGAGATCGTAATCACACGGCAGATAAAGATCCCTTTCGCTAAGGGGGGTCGCGTGTGTCAAACACAGCTCGCCAAGCTCCCTCCACAGCTACAGGGAGTAGCCTCGAACCCACGAACTCAAAATAAAAATCACAGATATATAAATATATCTCGTTTCACGCGTTATAACAAATTGAATATAGATATAAGTATTATGCAATGGTTGTGAACACAGATGTGATGGAATATTACAATCACGAGGAACGCATACTCCAGCTAGCAGTATGAGCGCGTGGTATCCTCAGTCCCCTCTTCTTCTTTCGTATTACCTTGGACGCGCCCCAAGTGAGCGTGCCTAAAGCCCCTCGATCTGTTTGCCTTGATCTTGCAAGTAGCTTCAAATGCGCCAATGCACAAGGCCTGTGTCTAGCGCGACCCTTGGAAGCAAATGGCGGCGCAGCACGGAAATGAGCGGCTGTAGAGCGGCCCTTGGAAGCGAATGGCGGCCAAGCACCCGCTCGTGGCACGTGTCTTGCGCGTTTCTACAACGAAGGTTGGAGGTCCTTGTAAGCGCGAACTTTATCAAGAAACTTTAAGCGTGCCTGGTGGCGGTAGACAAAGAAGCCGCCCTCGCATGCCCTCGTGCCCGGCCCGAACTGCACGTGCGTTCCGGTCTGGTGCCTGTTTCAAGCCTGTAGAACCTTCAGCCAGTCAAGCCAGCCACCAGGAACTCGCTTTTAGCCCTACTACTTAACGTTTGTCCTCTTTAATGTAAATATACTTTCCTTATTCCTTTCCAAGATTACGCCCCCATGTCTTACAGCAGGTAGGAGCGGCGGCACGTGGACAACAATGTCTGCTACGAACCCGAACTCCTCAAATCTGTCCGCTTCTGCTTCCACTGCTTGGATCCGCTCTTCCATCTGATTAAAAAGGATCCGCTGCTGTTCAAGCGACCAAACCATACCCAGGAGCTCGCCGTCGTCCATCCCTTTCGATGCCGTCACTGGCGTAACCGTAAAACTCCGACGTGGTTCGTTTTTGTCTGGCACAATTTAGCTACTTCAGTGAGAACTCTGCGGAAAAATGGAGCTGCTAAACACAAAAAAAGGTCGCCCACCTCGTAATGGAAACTCGTAGATGCACATGATTTAGGGCCAGAGTGGCCAGACGGGTCGGACGTTTTAAAGCAAGACTCATTTAGGAGCGCCCTTGGACTTAGAGGGAAAAAAAATAAAGTGCCGCAAAAGCGAACACAAATACTAGGTTCTAAATGTGATATTTTACACACGATATTCAAAAACTGCACGTCAAACCGATTTCGAGGAACTATTGTTTATCACGTGCTCCTTGAGCGGTTTAGCGGCATTGCAATTGACACCAACTCAAATTGTTTTGTTTATTCATCGTGTGATTCAGACCGCCGTTTACTACAGGTACCTTCAACGAAGGTACCTAAGCTAAAAGTACCTTTACGCTTCCATGTGAATTGGGTATTACAATGTCTGATGCTCAGCCCATGCTCTATGCTTTGTCAACCCCAGAGCATGACTATGATGAACACTGACAGCATAGGGGGTGAGGAGGGGGGGGGGGGGGAGACTACGAGGAGTTCTGGTCGAGGAACAAAGAATCTTCCACTCCCGTAAATTTCCCTATTTTATTACATTGCAGTAATTGAACACATGTTAAATACTTGCGACCAGTGTATCGTAATGACAGCGTGCCTGGCAGGGCAGGGGAAAACGCCACCGAGTCTCTTGTAGAGAGAATTGCAGCCTTCGACTGCTGCTCCCTGTTCATGTGAACACGCATGACATCGTAGTAAGCGGGTGCCTCCGACGCCGCTAATATGGTTCTGAGCATAACACCTGCGTAACGTCAAAAGAAGGGAACACCATCAACGTCACTGTTAAGTGACGGACAACTCTGTCTGTTCCGATGCCACTTTGGTATCTTCGTCTACAAAACTGAACAGCACAGACGAAGACGACGGTAGGTACGTGAAACAAAGTACGGCCAGAAACATATAGAAAAAGAGCACAATGCAGTGGTTCGACATCCATCTCGGAGACGGTACTCGAAACAAAACTGTAGTAATCTGTCCCCAGCGCATTGGGGTGGCCAGGAACAACAGCACGAGACGGGAGCGTGCCTCGACGTCGTAAGTTCCCAGCCCTTCCGAAAATACTTTTGAAACTGGCTCACAGCATTTTTTACGGACGCCACAGTGTTGACGACTTCTGATGGCGTCGCAATTCCTAGCTTGAATTCCTTCATACAGATTTCCCCAAACGGTGTAGGACACTGGCTCTTCACGACAAACAGGGACATCACACTCTTGTCCTGACCCAGTGTCATGATTGCCTCAAAACCTGTTGAAGAAAGGCTCACTGTGGTATTCGCCCCTGAAAAGGCGGATACCGTACTTACTTCCATCACAGCCTGAAGCTGTCAACAGCACTGGAAAATACATGCCCCGAGTTCATTCACGAGGTTCGATTTAATAGCAGGCTGAATCTCATTGCAGTTCACACCAGAAATGGTCACGCAACCAAAATACCACTGAACATAAATCGCACTGTGGAATCCCTGTTACGTCGAATTCTCAATTGAATTAAACAACAGTTTTTGGGACAATGCAAGGCCGTGCGGACAAAGAGCTCTTTAACGATATCATTACCTCCCATATCAGGTCTAGCATTAAAATTGGCACCGTGACCGTGTCGGGAAATCCAGCACCACAAAGGTCGCATTCCCGGGGAGAGTCTCCAATCTCGCGTTCTTCTGGGTCATGTGCACCACCCCGTCCTTTATTTTCAGAAAAATACCAATACAGTGTCTCAATTGCTTTGGTTTCGGACACGAGCAAGTTGCCTGCAAAAGCCTTAAAGCGTGTGGACACTGTGAAAAGCATCACGACTTAACGGACACCACACGCCAATCGACGCCGCGGCCAAATGTATGAACTGTGGCCAGGGCAACGAAGCTACACCACGCTCCTACTCAAAACTAATAGTCGTAGAGGAGATTAAGACGTACTTAAAATTCACCTTGGTGAGCTTTCGTGCTGAAAAGTTAGCCTTGAGTTAAGAAAAGCTCTTTCCCGCGCTGAAGCCTATTCAAACAGACAGCAGCGTCACAAAACATTCGTCTGCCGCTGAACGCAAGGGCACAACAGTGCAAAAGAAGGAAGGGGCCCCCAAGAAGGCGACGGAGGAACATCTCCGAGGGATGCGAAGAACTCAGATATACACTACATAGAAATGGGAGACCTTCAGAAGGCATCAAGGCTTGAAGCGCTCCAGCTTATTTCACAACCAACAGAAGGACCCCCGCCACGTTATCTGAAGAAGGCAGTGAAACGATCGTCCACTTCATCTGAAGAAGGCACGCCCGAGTGGACACCTCTCGTTAAAACCGCACACAAGATCGCGCTCACCCTATTGAAAATATCAAAGCATCCTGGCCTATATGACACCCACTGCCCCGGCGCGGTCGCAAATTGTTTATGAATGGTATGATTTCGCCCCATTATTTAACACGAATTCACCGAAGGAACGACACTGATCAAAGCGCCCATTAAAATAAAGGGAAAGAAAACCAGCACATTAACTGAGTTCTGTTTTACTCTACAGGCTGTCGTAAAAAAGATTGAATAAATAAGCCAATGAACAGTGTTTCGTGAATTTGTTTACAAAGGGGCATTTAGGTGGTGCCTTTATCATACTAAACTTTTGTGAGTGTTGGGAAAAAGTTCAAAAAGAGAAAAGCCTGTTTTTTTTATTTTTTTTCAATGCTCGGGAGAAAAACAGGAACAAACCGTCGTGTTGACGCTGCTAATTATGTATGGTATCACACGCTCGGATCTTCTGAATCTGCTTTAGTGTGTTAAGCTCTAAAAATCTTTCAAGTTTTCTTTTTTTTTTTTTTTCTATCAGGTAATGCCATATATAAGTAGCAGCGTCAATCCAACGGTTTGCTTTCGTTTTCCTACCGCACATGAGAAAATAAAGGAGCTCTTACTTTATTGACATTTTCCCCAGACATCCCGATTTTGAGTATGATCAATGCACCAGCTAAAAACACCTTTGTGAAAAATTTCATGGCACTCGGTTCACTAGCTTACTTATGCGATTTTTTCTTACGCCTGAATTGTCTCGAGAACAACCTTTAGATGGAAGATAAAAAAAAAGGACATACACCTCTCTAGGATTGCGTTGAATCCAAATTTTATTAAATCAATGTTCTAGTGATTCTGCTATGACAACAGATGTTCGCCTTTGATGAACTGACGAGAGACCATAGCACACTTTCAAGCGAGAGGACCATGTCAGCCAGCGCTCGTAGAGCGCGCGTGTTCTCTACCCAAACACCTCGAACAGATGATTTCTAAACAAAATGTGAATGACATCGAAATTTATCAGTCTCCGGTCTGATAAGAAGGTCTGGTGGACTTAGCCTAGTGAACTCGGCTGATGAACTGGGCGTCTTGCGTTGGGTTTGGGGGGGGGGGGGGGGTACATTACCGATTACAGCTGTGCAGCATGACCGCCAACTTCTGAGGTGTACACCGACCAAATGCAACATTTGGAGCGTTCTCCAGGTGAACCCGACGAAAGGCAGACGCAGGTATGAAACCCCCGACGATATATATGGAAAGACAACATTGTTTAAGCTTTCACCGTAAAAATAGACTACACGCTAGTTGTTGGAACCAGATGCAAAAGTCGATGAACTCAATTTTATCTGGTATTTAAGTTTTAAGCCATTTTCTAATATTTTCAGTTATGATAATTGGGGCGCGTTCCCGGTACCTCACATGCATGTTGTGTCACACGCGACACAACACCATCTAACTGCAATGTCTTTGCAGTTAGATGGTGTTGTGTCGCGTGTCATAAGCACTGCGTGCCCTGCGTGTCTTTCAAAACGTTTTCTTCTTCTTTCTTTTGTGTATAAATTCAGTTGCGAGTCAGCGCTTGTGTGTCCTGCATGTTCCTTTTCTCTGTCCTTGTCTTTGTGTGCGCTGTTCTGTTCATCATGTCATCATACCAACTCGCCCAACTTACTACACTTGATCACCTCAATTCACTGACCCCTCTTCTTCTACCTTTACAGCAACATTAAGCGATGAAAGGCAAATAAAAGAAACTTTGTCTGCTTGGATCGCTCGTAAAGGTGCGGAGAATAACAAAAAAAAAAAAAAAATTACACGCGCTCGCGGTAAACACGAGGAGGGATACAACTCACGTGACTTCCGGCGATGCCTCCCTTCTGACTGCCCCGACACCTTGCGGTACACTGTTACGTCGCAGTGCACTGGCGGGAACTTTGCATTGGGCCTCGTATTTCTATTTTTTATTAAAAAAAACTGCGCACCTCCATAGTGAAACATTTTTTTTTGGAATGTCCTGATATGCCATTTCAACGCCTAGCATGAAAAAAAAAATATTTTTTTTTTTTGGCGCGCCAGGGGCTTTTTAACTCCTTCGACGCCGTCTGTCTCGCTGAATTCACAACCACCAGAACCGTGAAAATGCTCCGAGTAGTCTCGCAGCAATTGCCGTAGAACGCAGGAGCTCACATGCAGCGCGTCCCGACACCTATAGGCTGGTCTTCTTCCGCGATTTGTTGAGAAACCAATATTTGCGGACCATCTAAAGTGGGTTTCCATGGGCAACAAGACGGCTACTTGGTTGTTGATCCTTATTGTTCCACGCCAATAATAATTATAAAAAAATACCAAAAAGATTAAATAAGTGCTCAGGACATCCACGTCTTATCCATGTCCTTTCCTCTTGTCCATGATTTTTGCGCAGAACGATAATGGGTCCAGGGACGATAGGGCTCTCCCAGTATAAATATTGACGGCGTCCTATATGTCTTCCCGTAAGCAAATACAAGTACCTTGACTTAACCTTGCATTCCTTTAATTGTGTTGTATAATACCCGTGTTCCACAAGAGCGACAGACAGAAACAAACGACAGCGACAAGCCTAAAACCAGAGTCTTTTGCGATTTGAGAGGTTCGTGGAATAAAGGGGGCTATGGCTCAAACACGGGCATTATGCGCGCGAGGGTATCTTTGGCAGGCAATTGCTCGTACTTACTTCACGAGCACCGAACGACTAAACGCCTGCCTAAGGTACCATTGCGAGCATGCTGCATGGGTTTGAGGCTTGTCGCTGTCTTCTGTTTCTGTCTGTCGCTCTAGTGGGACACGGGCATAACTGGCATCTTAAAAATTTGGTTTGCCTTATTATTATTATTATTATTATTATTATTATTATTATTAGTATTATTTACAACAGGAGCCAAGATCGGTTTTAGTGGCACTCGCGCTTGTCATGCGCGTGCGGTCTGGCGCAATGAGGCACGCGGCCTTTGGAATATAACCGCGTGCATTGCCTGGCTTTAAAGATCTCTGAGTAAGTCGACGGCAGCCCTTCTCTGATTATGGCTTCCTAGCCGCGCTCACACCTATTTTTCGTTTATGTGATTTTATCTACCATTCTGATGTTACGTGCTGCAAGGTGTGCATCAGAGTTTATTTGAATATTATTACTTTCCCACCATCGACCTTATAGTGTACAGCTTACGCAACGCTTACAAGCAGACTTATTTCAGAGAGCTGGTCCCCTAAACTCGTCAAACACAAAGTTGGGGCCGAAGTTGACGGAGCACCCCGATTGGTCTATCATGACGATGACTTCGCGCTTTTTTCGCCAACGTCCAATCAGCGCGCTCTGTGAACTTTCGGCTGCAACTTTGTGTTTGACGAGTTTAGGGCCCCTGGTAGTTTATTCGTTTTTGTCTATGTATTGCTTCGATGTTTTGCTGCTAAAATTAATACAGTTACACATGATCGGTCAAGGCGAAGTAAAATATATTGTTTAAGCAGCGGAAGGTCAATCTCTCTTTGAGATCGGCGAGTCTGGTTCACGCAGTAGACGAGGAATGTAGCCAACGCCTGCTGCGTCAAGCAGGCGTCAACGAACGCACGCCAGAACGATGCTCACTGCAGATCGAAATGGCTAGGAGCGGGAATCAATAGCTGAGCGACGCTTGGTGACCTCCGGTTCCTCAGGAATTTTTGTTTCACTGTTGGCAAATAACGACAATTAGCTGCAAATCTGTGGAAGCATCGCTCTGAAACCTCGAGACTGTAGTCTTCAGCACCATGCTTAGACAGGCTTTCAGATCATCCTCGTCGTTTGTCAACAGCTAAACAAAATTTCCTAAGGACCCACATGTTGCCGAACGCCGCTCACCTATTCCAGGACCTCTAAGTTCCGCAGTGCGAGCATTCACTCCCACATACATAGATAATGGCTCTACGTGCTTTGACAAAGCCATACCAATGGAAGACGAATAGGCATCACTGCCACCTGCCCGTCTAACCAGAATGAGAAATTTGATAGAGGATTTGGGTGATCAACGTCGCCGAGCACCTGCCGGTGGATCGTACGCACTGAATTGTTCCGGTGGCCAAACCCCTGACCACCTCCATAAAGTGTAAGTGGTATTCACTGGCGGCCATAACTGAGCTCGCGGCTGCTGAGCACGTTCTGACGGCACGCTCCCGCAGCGCTTCCAACAAGCACACTGCACACCATCAAGATTGTATTTTTTGGAAGAACATAAATAAGAACTCATCCCGAGCATGCGCCGACAATACGTCCAGTGAATACCATCTAATTAACGTGGCAACTGATGTTTTCGTTTGCCTTGATCGCGCTCGAGCTTCGTGAGCTGTTTTTTTTTATGGCACATTCATTACGTTGCATATGAGTCAACGACAACAAATGGGAGATTGCTGTCCACTTTGGTCACCACCTGAGATGTCTCTGAACACAAGCAATGTCTTTGCGTTATTCGTTAGGAATATTGGTGTTACTATAACCCGCGCAGCTTACAGGACTGTTCAATATAAAGCTCATAAGAGCACAAGATAATCATGGGAGTGTATTACGAAGCTCCTAAAACAGGTGCTTTTAGCGGTCTTCAGAAGAAAAACAAATCCGCAGAGGGCTGTGCGTGACATCAGCAGCGGGCGCTGTTTCATCCTCCGTTTCGTTGTTCACGTGAACAAGGTGTCGGTGTGAGGAATTGTCAGCGTTAGCGCACTCGAATTTAGAGGTTTCCACTCATTGAACAAGAGCTTTTACCGACAAAATATTCTTATAAGCAAGTCCGTCGCCAAACAGGAATTGTGGGTACCGCCCGAGCACCGCTCACCACTCCTTCGTGAAGCTGACCTCACAGTGCGGCATCACAAAAGTCTGACGTTTCGTCACATGATGCGTGCACCGCGGAGAAATCCGCCGGATTTCTCCAACTTCTGGATATGATCTTTTATTATCGCTAGTTTTACCAATCTTCCCAGCCAGTTTCGTTATAATCGAGTTCCGTTAGCGAGTCCCTTTATGTTCGAGTCCCCTTGTTCCCCTTCTCGAGTCCCCTTGTTTACCTACCCCGGGGATTAATTTGCATCTTTCCATTAATTGCATTATCATAACAACCTTAAAATGCAGGCCGTTCACCCTTGTTGTTGTTAGACTGTGGCATCTGTTAAAACGTGCTTGCTCTACTGGCGTCTAACTCGTGGTCGGCTCAGTTGGTAGAGCGCTTTAGTGGAAATGGAGAGGTCCCTGGTTCGATACCAGGACCAGGCGGATTTTTTCAGTCGCGCACCACTCACCTACAAATGTGCGTAGATTTGTGTTGGTCTTTAGTCCCCCTTGTTTTCCTTCTCCAGGGATTATTATCGTTGTTCTTTTCTAGCTCGCTTGCACCTTTGCATTGATTGTATTATCATCCTAACCTTAAAATGCAGGTCGTTCGGCCGTTTTTGGTGTTAGACTGGTGGCAGCTGTTAAAACCCGTTTGCTCTACTGACGTCGAACTCCTGATTAGCTCCGTTCGCAGAGCGCTCTACTGGAAATAGACAGGTCCCTGGTTCGATACCAGGACCAGGCGGATTTTTTCAGTCGCGCACCACTCACCTACAAATGTGCGTAGATTTGTGTTGGTCTTTAGACCCCCTTGTTTTCCTTCTCCAGGGATTATTATCGTTGTTCTTTTCCCGCTCGCTTGCACCTTTGCATTGATTGTATTATTATCCTAACCTTAAAATGCAGGTCGTTCGGCCGTTTTTGGTGTTAGACTGATGGCAGCTGTTAAAACCCGTTTGCTCTACTGACGCCGAACTCCTGATTAGCTCCGTTTGCAGAGCGCTCTACTGGAAATAGACAGGTCCCTGGTTCGATACCAGGACAAGGCGGATTTTTTGTGTCACGCACCATCACCTAGCTGCGTTTGGAGATTTGTGTTTGTCCTGTGCCCCACCTGGTTCCCCTTCTCCAGGGATTATTATCGTTATTATTTTCCAGCTCGCTTGCACCTTTGCATTAATTGCATTATCATCACGACCATAAACTAGCTCGATAAAGCTTTCTACAACAAATTTGGCTCTTTTTAAAAAAACGTTTAACATAAGCTGACCGCAAATGCTACAAAGTTGGGTCGGTAGCTTCAATGGGTGTTTCTGCTGAGTGAGCGTTCCTATTAGTATTAGTTACCACTATTGTAGAATAGAAAAAAAAAAGAGTCCAGAAGCCCCAGCTATACATAACGCTTGCACGTTACGTCATTGCACCGTACCAATAGTCGTGCCTACTTGTGCCTAAAGAGAAAATAAAATTTGACGGTTTGAAATATTTCCTGCTGAAGGCACGCGCGCAACAGTAAGGTCCTTCACTACGATGGCTTTGCATGTGACGTCACCGTGAGCCATTCATTAGATCTTGACAACGTTAGATCTGGACGCTGGATCAGACGCAACAAGTGCAAGCTCCGGGTTTTCAGCGTCACGTTTCAGCATCACTTGTTTTTTAGCCGACTTTCACGAGTTTGTCCTTATATATCTGTGAATTCGCAAGTTCCATTGAATATAGGGGGCGCTGCGGAAATTATTCAGGCGGTCAAAAGGGGGATCGGTTGACCGTGGGCATCACAATCCATTTATATCGACGTGTTTTGTAACATATAATACTGTGCGATCGACTTTAGTATTCCATTAGTCCATTTTTTAGATGAAAGGGTAGCTAGTCAACATTTGGAAAATACCTTATGGCTGCAGGCCACGCAACGCAAGGGTGAAACGAAATCGGTACCGGCACGGTCGAAAGGAAGATAGCTAGTTTCGCCGCGGGCACTGAGTTTCACCAAGACCGGTTTTCCGACGCTTCCGACACAAAGTGGAATGCGTTGTGCAGTCGATTTCTGTTTTTTGACGGACGGGCAGCCAGCACATTTAAGGACGCCAACCGCTGACTGGTCACGCAACTTAAACATGAAAAAATGAGCGCGGCGACCACTTTGGCACGCCCCTATCCAGCGGTACTAAACGAGGCATCGCTGTGTTAAACGCGGTTTATTTTATGTCATCATTTGTTTTGAGGGGTAAGCGTTGGTCGCCAACAAGCAGACGACAAGCGGTCGGAGGCATTTCGCTACGAGCGAACGAACCTTGCTTAATGACCGTCTGCAGTAAGCGCCGAAAACGTTCGGAAACAACGAACCAGTGAAGCTGGCTAAGATTATTTCAGTTTCGTGAACATCGTTTAAGTCTTCACTTTATTTTGTTTACGCTCATATTTCAATACGGCGGGCCAAAATTAGGTCGCTACATTGCCACTTTGCAAAAACGAATAGCGCCAGAGAAGCTCCGAATCATTTGCATAATGCATACCTGCCAATCTGTGGATTTTCCAATTCGCAAATCTTCCGCAGCTTTTTTTTTTTTTTCTGGGGGTGGGGGGGGGGGGGGGGGTTAAAGAGGCAGGCACTTTTTTGGGATGAATGATGGTGTATTTTGTCAGTGATTTTTCTGCTGCCAATTTTGTCTGCTTTTGAAAGTTCTCGGAATGAAAGACGGTCTATTTTTAAGCGATTTCGTTGTTGCCGATTTCGCCCGCTTTAGAAAGTTCGCGGGAAAACGCTTATTCGAAGCTCGCCCCATTCTTACATCACACGTGCACGGGGTACAAAATCCAAATTCTCCCCCTTCTTGGACGGGAATTACGACGTGTAGGACTTCAGGAACACCTGGGAGTACCTCTTTCGATGTTTATGATTCGTCATTGCGCCGCGAATCCACCGCGACTAGGGGAATGCAACAACGATTACACGTGCAACAAACACAGACGCCGTATTACTTGCTACGAAAATGGCCGAAACAGCGAGGCCGAACCAGGGCTGAACACGCCGAACCAACGTGCGCCGCTGAACACAAGAACAAAGGCTTTGGGCTTTAAATTGGTTTTGGATCCGTTACCATCGGATAGACGGATAGTAGAAACCACGACGCTGCCGTGGACGGCACCTATCACCCTTTTGTGACGGTGTAAGGTACTGCCAACAGCGGTCTCTTTTTAGCATTTTTCGTAAAATGCGAAGCAAGATTCGAGAGTTGGCAGGTATGTGCATATGTTTTGCTCGGTACCCCGAACATTATATGCATTACGCACAGCCAGATATTGCACTTATATGCAATTCGTTTACACTGGTTCAAGAATAACGAGGAATCACTCCCTGATATAGCGGTTTTGTTTGACATCCAACAGCGTAATTTCAAGTCCCTAATGGGTTATTTATGCTATGCTCTAAATCGAGCGAACTCAAGGCTCAGCATCGATAGCACTTCGACCAATACGTTTCCACTCATCATACACAATGAGAACAAATAATAAAGCCGGGGTCATACTACTCATACATCATACAAAAGGCAGTCCGCAAACATGAGTCACCGGAATATCCGCGGTTCGAATGCCGCGTGCTAAGTTTTCTCCTTGAACTCATTGCCATGCGGCATTCGAAGCACAAATCTCGCGGTGAATCGAGTTAAAATCTATATGAAGACTGTCGTTTGTATGATGTATAAGCAATGTGTCCTCGGCTTAATAAAACAACACCGCCAATCGCGAATTGCCTTCAGCTGCAAAAGTAACCGTGCAAATTCTTTTGAAAAAAACAAAACAAAAAACACACACGATGGAGCAGAGTTGGCAAAGTTGTTTTGCACTCTCACTAAAACCGCGACTAAACTTCCTATTGCGCTTAGTGTACTTACGTTTGTTATATCTAAGATAGAGCAACGTATAATTCTCCTTTGTTGTCAGAATTATTCTTCAGATTCTGCGTGGGAGATCTTGTGGACCATCCGTCGACCGGGATAACTTTCGTTTAGGGCTATCTCGGCAAGCGGGGAGCTCCGACGATGATCGCACCGACTTTTACGCTTTTACGGCCACTGCCACGACCGAAGACAGCTCCATGAGAATCATCCAGCCACCGAGCACACACAGATCGTGATACCCCCTGGGCAGTGTACCTAGGGCGCGCCACCGTCGGTTGATCGCCAGCGCCACCGTGGCTAAATGCCGTATTACTGAGAAGGCTTAAATCGGCGACACGGCCGGTATCACGTGAAAGATGCCACCCGTTATTTTATTTTGCGGATTCAAACCAATTCAAGATATCGGCAACTTTTATCGCGACCAGGCATTAGAAAAGGGGAAGAGGTTGTTCCAGAACAACCACGTGTATGGCGTGCGGGAAGAGAACGGCACGGACATCGCGGCCAAGTGCCATTCCCAGCAGGGAAAACACGTGTACGACGTAACACTCCAGGTGAGTGCAAGCAATGAGGAGTAGATATATTATCGAGATTTACATGGACAAAAGGGTGATTTATTAATGTTTTCCTTGCACAGCTAATCCAAGACTCGCGAAAGGTCGTCGCCGGGTCCTGCACTTGCCGGTACGGTGTCCTCGGCGAGTGCAAGCACAGCGCCGCTGTAGTGCACTACATCAACACGCACGAGGTCAGCGCTTGCACTAGCGTGCCCCAAGCGTGGGGCAAGCCTTCAAAGAGGCCGAAATTAAGCGACAAGGCGTCGATCGGGGACCTTTTTGGAGGTAGGAGTGCAGCCATATCGGTTCACGAGCATGCTGCAGCACCGTTATGTGGCGTTGACGTTCACGAGTCGCAAAAGCTAGTGTCAAGTCGTACACGTTATCGTGCAAGTTACTGCTGGGTTGGCGATTGGGCCGCGCCTAACGGAATACCAGACACCAGCGATACAATGTATCCACGGAGCACTGTTTTGAGCTTATGCACATGTTTTATTTTGGGTGCTGTTCAACAGAAAAAAATAAAAGTATTGCACAGGATCCGAGTATCTAGCCTAGTCCCGCACGTCACGGAGAATTACAGCCTCCTTGTTAAGCATAACTATCAATATCATTGGTTTTACTTTTAGATTATACCTGTGAAGTGACTCCCGAGTTAGATATATGTAAAAATTACAGTGCACAACAGACAAGGAGAGAAACGAAACATAGGTGTTGTGTGTCAAGTTTCTTGTGTGCTGCACTTTTCACTATGTCGTCTTAGCAACTAGCCCTACCTAGCACCCTTCTGCAAGCTAAACAGCTATGATGGTTTCCAAGCATGGGCAAGCAAACATCAACTATTACCCCAAATTGATTAATATCTTGCTGACGCAAACTGCAATTTTCCCCCAAACCCTGCATGCAATCTGGACCTTATTAACCTTTTTTTTTTTAATTATCTACAACCTTGTATTTATGAGTTGTTAATGGCGTGCAATGTTAATTTCACAGGCAACCGAAGCAACTTCGTAGGAAAACAAGAGCCACGAGAGGTGCTGCCACGCTACATCATTGACCATTTCCCAGACATTGACACCCCATTTACGGACATTCTGCGATTGACAGGACAGAATCAAGTAGAGCTGGAGTGTGCCCAGCTCTTAGAAGACATTGTAAATGATGCGGTCACCATTGTGAGGAAGTCTGAAGTGGAAGTGGTGCTGCAACATCTAACGCATCAGGCTTCGGACGGAGAGGCACTGAAGTACCGTCAAGATCAACTCACAGACCCCGAGAAAGCATTCTTTCAAAAAAGAGTGGCTTCTCGTGATGTACTCGGAATCTGCATGGCAACGATGGCACAGTCCAAGTGTGCACAGTGAGATCTTTTACCTCCTCAGAGGTCAGGGTGCATGTTGGCACCTATCTGGGGTGCTTTCGAGAGGCCCA
Organism: Ixodes scapularis; assembly: GCF_016920785.2. Taxonomy (NCBI): domain Eukaryota; kingdom Metazoa; phylum Arthropoda; class Arachnida; order Ixodida; family Ixodidae; genus Ixodes; species Ixodes scapularis. The sequence goes on along the minus strand of NW_024609835.1, from coordinate 34,060,971 downwards.
GCTTTGTAGTGAGGTTTCATGCGAAACTGTACTCTTGAAGTGGTGAAACCGCAGTATTGATAATGCAATTTCAAAAGGTCTGAAGGATCTGCTCTTTCCACTAGCAAATTATTGCCCAAAATCTGCACTGTCTGTTTGCTTTGGAGTTTTTTGTTTTTTTTCCTCGACTTTCTTGCCTTGGCCTGCATGTGCCTGGTGCTGAAGATTACTCTATTAACACTACTTTTCAGAATAGCTGTAAACTCCGTTCCTCAGATTAAATTCATGTTCTCGATACCAACAGGTGGTACCAAGAGCGCAAGGTGCGGATTTCGAGCACAATAGCACATACCATCCTCCGGACCAGGAAGACTCCACAGGATCTTGTTGCGAGCTTGATGAACACCACAAGCTTTTCAAGCGGCGCAACGACTTATGGTATTATTTAGGCTTTGAGTGTTCACAATATATGCTAATACCAATTTCAATTACACAGGCTTGCAGACTGAACCAAAAGCACGGCGACGGTTCGAAGAAAAGTTTGGAGCACATATCGTGGAGGTGCGTTATTCAAATACCCTAAATAAATTTTTAGTTGCGGTGAAACCGGTCCACAATTCAAAAGATGACAAGACTAATGTTTGACACACCCACACATTAGTGCATTGCATTGTTTTCTTATCATAGAAACCAGTATTGCCCTCCACATACACATTCTAAAACACACAAAGTTCTCACTGCATCTTCTCAGTTGCAGGCACTATGTTGCCAAGGCGAACATAGTGCTTGCAGCATTTTCAAAGCTACTTGCACGAGTGCTTGGCATTGCTTGGCAACTCCTTTGCATGTGAGAATGAGACAAGGCAAAGTGAGGTGCTCGCACAACGGTGCGACCCTAAAGCAATGTGGAAACTAATTGCTTCGACAGTATCCCCCAGAAGAATTCACGCCGAGTGCAGTGGTTGAAGTGGACAGGTGTAGCCATGTTATGAAATGGTGTGCTAGGAGGTCTACTTTCCACAGCATTATTTCACTTTCATTTCAGGTGGGCCTGCTTGTGCATCAAGAGAGGTCTTGGCTTTGCGGCAGTGCTGACGGAGTGTTTCAGCAAGATGGAGAAACAGTCCTTCTGGAAATCAAGTGCCCTAGCTCGATAAAAGGGCAACCGGTCGTTGACGCCAATAAGAGGAAGACATTCACCAGCTGCCTGGTGTACATTAATGACAAGTTGTGCCTGAAACCATCGCACAACTACTACACACAAGTGCAAGTGTTGATGTTTGTGCTGGATTTACAATCTTGTTATTTTTATGTTTACACATGTGATGAGCATGATGCCACTGTGCTCGTTCCCAGGAATGACAAGTTTTTGAACAATGAGATCCCTTCTCTGGAATGGTTTTATTTCAGCTGGTACCTGCCAGCCCTTGCGCAAAAGTACCAGATCTAAGCACATCAGTAAGAGTGACAAAAAATAAAGTACTGCATTCAATTCACTGCAGACAGCATGAGTTGCAACAGTGTTCCATGCTTCTTTTGCATACTTGCCAGTTTTTTTAGGAATTGGTGGTTTAAAACAAGGCTGAAATGTGAAGCAGAGTGCACAAAATATAATCCTACAATCGAAATGTTTACTTCTGCACTGAGGTGTGTGATTTTCATTTGCCGCTGCTTCGTTCTCAATGACAAACACAATGGTACTCATAAAACTTGCTCGGATTTCACACTTTCATTATACAATAGAACCCCTAGGACATGGAAAATACACTCAAAGCTATCAACCATCTTTACATCTAATAAAAAAGCTACAAACATCTTTTACAACAGGAGATGACCTACATACAGGAACGCTTAAAGGGAAGATGGGGCACTTTTATGTTCGAAAAAAAAAAAAAAAACGCTTGAATTGTGTTCATTTGGCTTTTAGAATAAGAGATATCACAATTATATTTCAATGCGATGCGCCCGAGAGCCATACAAGCAATTTCTAAATAGGGCTGAAGCCCCGCCTCCCTAGCCTTGGACAGCCAAAAGATCCGTCGATGACGTCACATAGAGCGATTGTCTTTCGCCTTTTCCCCCCGTTTAACAATACTTGCGTACCAAATGGTTTGGGTTTACGGGGTAAAAATACACTAGAATTCACTTCTAACTAATTTTTTTTCAAGAAGCTCCATAACTTCCCTTTAAAGGGGCCCTGCAATCATATTTCAGCGTCTACCTTTTTTGCAGTTTCCACGTCTTTCGGGGTTCGGGCAAGCCAGCGGGCACGGAGAGAGTAACTAAATATCAGTGCATCATATTTTAACCGGACGACGCAGAAACCTCCCGCGGTACCGAAAGCGCGCGACATGCGACGTCTTAGGTCCTGGGCTTACTACTGGTCAGAGCCGCTAAAAGCTTCTTTTTAGTCGAAATACAAAATATAAGTGGCGCGAACCATTTCAATTATTTATAAAAGTAGTTTTTGTTCAGTATTTTAGAGCACGAAAGAAACAAATGCAGTTTATAAAGTACGGAAACAAGAAATGACCCGTCGACATAGTGGGATCGGGCGCCGACACGGAAAGGTCCCGGATGTACGCGGCGGCGCTGCAGTCGTTTACAGACTGGAGAATCCTACCGGCTCTGAGCGTTCCAAAGGCCTTCGGCGAGCAGCTGTGTTTTGCGGTTTGGTCGTTTCGCGGTATGCCAGCGCGGAGTGGCTCCCATTCTGAACTGATCTTTACCCTGTGTTTGCCGTTGTTTGTGGCCAATGAAGTGTCATGCCGAAATAGTGTTTAATCGCGCAGCAAATGCAAGGAGAGCCGCTCTGGCTGCCCGCTGCATACAGCCTATCCAGAACATGATTTAGTGGCGCCCTCTCGCGCCGGTGACACAAAGTGCAGCAGTCGTGAGCGCTCGCGATAAGCCCACTACCCCTCCTCTAGTTCACGGCCGCTCAAGCAACCAAGGACGTCACGAGGGAGGTTATTTTTTGCTTGTTTTTGTAATTCTAATTTGCCTATAACTTCTAAAATAAAGCGAATTTCGAGAAAATAAAAGTTTCACTAAGTCACTACGTCCAGTGCGATCAGGTTCGGTGCAAACTAAAACCAGTAAAAAAGTCCTTGCAGGGCCCCTTCAAAACAGTCACTGGCAGAGAACTCGTCTGCGAATAAAGAGCCTACCAACGAGCTTGAGTAAACTGACAGCGGTAAACCATAGGCCAAAAATGGCACCCCCCCCCCCCCCCCCCCGGTTGCCGCCATCCTGACCGTTTGCCACATTAGTGATCACGTGACTTTAAGATGGCTGCGCCCATAGGTGCACCAGATCAGATTGGCCAGATTACAATAAGCAGGGCCGCAGTCCAAAATTCACTTGATCTCGCTCTAGGGTAAATGTTCTGTACCTTGGCGTTCGAAAACCTACCCGCGTCCAGTTGCTCTATCAGTCTTGTCACGTGACATGACCCACCGGAATAATGCGGATCCATTCAAGTAAGATTCGAACGCAGCCTCAGAGGTCCCCTCTGCTTACCGTGATCTGGCCAATCTGACCTGGCCCACCTCTGGGCGCAGCCATCTTAGTTTCACGTGATCACTAATGTGGCAATTGGGTAAGATGGCGGCAACCAGGGGGGGGGGGGGGTGGTGCCATTTCCATTGTAGGCCCTGGGTTGCGGTTTACCGCTCTAAGTGATACTCAAGCTCGTTGGAGCCTACGCTGGTACCCAGGAAGAGTCGACCCCCATACGAGAAATTGGAGCCACATACCAAGCCTTGCCATTCGTCTGAATGGGCCTACACATACTGCCGCTTATTCCTGTGGCTTGATGATGGCAGGTTGCAAATTTGCCAGCACACAGCACATGTGGAAAACATCATCCATCAGGGGGATCAGAGTAATGGGCACCGTTGTCCTGAGGATATTGTATATCTTAATTCGCTGTATCATACGCTCCACGTGAATTCGGACCTGGGCAATGTCATAAGTGTCGCGCACTTCTTGCTCACTAAACTGTCCATTCCCCGATAAAAAAGGTGGCATCACGAGCACCGCATCGGTGTCTGCCAGACCTGCCCTGATGCCCGGAAAACCTTTGTCAGCCAGAATTACGTCTCCCGGCTGCACAATGTTTAAGAACCCAGAGTCCACCGTAACATGGATGTCGGAGCATCGGCCTCCGTATGCCTTCGAACGGAAACAAATAGCCCCATTAGGGGTTACAGCGACCAGAAACTTGAGAGTGTAGCCACTCTTGTAGCTCGAGTACAGCACGCGCTGCTGGCCAACACTACTTGGCTCCTCTGTTCTTACTTCGGTGCAATCAATGATCATTTTGCATTCAGGGTAGTTGACTTTAAAACACTCTGGCAACGTAGCTCGAATAATGCTAGAGGGAGGCCGAAAAATCCACCTCGCTGTCGCAGCAGTCAACGTTGTCAGCACAGCTCGGAAGTGGCGCGATGCTGTAGTTCTATCGACACTAAAAATCACACCAAGAGCAGTGTAGCTCAACCCGAGCTTCATTTTCATGAGAAAGAGGAGCAGCCGGTTCCCCAGCGTTACATCACAGCTCCGCTCGGTGACAAGGGGCAACATGCTCAAAAACAAAGCAAATACACTCATGCTTACATTGCAAATGCCTTGTAATGCATCCTCCGAATGTCGGATGCTCTCGTAACCTCCGAAGAAACTGGTCCTCTCGCTTGGACCTGAATACTTTGAAGACAACTCTGGCTGGTGCTGTGTCCCAAAGTCGCAGACCTCGCGATGTGTGATCTGTGTGCAACCAGCGCCGCCTTCGAGGGAGCACGTGAAGACTGTGAAGCCTCGACTGCAAGTACCGAGTTCATCGGTCTGGATCTCCTGAAAAAGCATTTCCCATCTTGAACATTCAGCGAGGCCAGCCATGAAACATGAATTTGTTGGAGTGCTGAAAGACCGCGGCTCTAAGGGAGTTAAGGCACTGGATGCACTGCAGCGTGCCTCACAATCCCCAGTCTCATTTCTATCAGCCAAAGAATTAGCCTTTCCGTGATTGACAATGTGTAGCTGTAACTATACTCCGTTTCACCTTCCGTCCGAGCACAGCGGACGCTAGGAGCCACCCCAGCCAATGCGGCGTTGAGGGAGTGTCATGCGACCTTGAGCTCCCGGTGTGGCCCCGCCCCACCGGCAGGTCACGCGACTTTCTCCCGGCGCTGGATCGGCTGGGATGGCTCGTGGCGTCCACTGCGCTCGGACTGAAGGTGAAACGGAGTATAGCATTGCAGATTTCCTGACCCCAACTGGCAACTGTACAGGTCAGTCAGCACATATTTTTTCATTATCCGACTAGCTCGGCTTTTGATATGCATATCTATAGTGAATGACATGTCAACTGGTTTTCTGATACTTTCCAGATTTTCATTTTCAAATTATCACTTCCCAGCAAAGATTCAACAAAAACAACTGGTTTGGTTTTTGGTACGGTTATTGCAAAACTAAGAGATTGATTCCTGTACGGCTTTGTGGAGAGCTGGTTATCTTAGCTCGCGTCACCAGTTTAGCATTCTCCTGATTTATGTATTCCGGTTAGTGTCAAATACCTCACTCAAACCACAGTAAACTTATTTACTTCGTTAATATTGGCCAATTTTATTTCGAGTGATCCATTCGACGACGCAGAAAACAGTGACACTTCCTATGATCACAAAAATCATTCAAGCAAAAGCGAAATAAGTGTTGAAAGCACGAGCCAGTTTTTTTTTAAAAGTGCATGGTGTTCTTTACTTTTTGATTGGCTTACAATCGAGGATATATTTTTATTATTTTTCTACCTTTTGGGATGGGCATAAAATCAATGCCGGCTTAGACTCAAGTAAATACGGTACCAAAATGTAATCAATTTCATAGTACTGCTTTAACTGTAACAGAAATCAAACGGCTAGTTTTTTGGCTTGAGTCTCTGCTTTTCAGCTTCTGATGCACCTTGCTGCAATCAAAAGATGGGGGGGGAAATACATAATAACTACCAACTCACCACTGAACACTTTTCTCGAAGTTCTACAGCTTCACACAGCAGCTCCAACCCCCGTTGTGGGCTTCCACTGGAATCTGAATCATGCTCAGAAGGCACTGGGCTGGTACCACCTGTAGATGGTAGTCCTGAAGATCCTGCAGCTGAGGCACCTGAACATGCTGATCGCTCCTGCCACCTGCAAACAAGTATGCACAATCAAATACATATCTGCTAATCTTGCACTATACACTTCCTATCAGAATATCGAGAATCGCAGGTGTCATGTCATATGTTCAATGTCATAAGAGGACGAAATGAATGTCATGAACTCCCAGTTGGGGCGAAAAGGTTCCATTTCATTGCATGTGCCCGAGCCACACAAGGTACACACTGAGTGCGACATTGTCATCTTTGGTGTGTCACTAGAGCGATTTGAGAAGTGGTTTGCAGAGAAGTTGTTGCCAAACATCAAGGCCAGGAGTGTGATAGTAATGGACAATGCTTCATGTCACTCATAGTAATGGACAATGCTTCATATCACTCTGTCAAACATCGTGCCCCTCCAAGCAGCAACGAGAAATAGGAATGACAATGTGCTGCCGTCTCGTTCTGTATCTACTTTCTTTCGTCAGCTGAAGGACCTGCGACTTAAGAAATAGGAACAACAATGTGTTTGCTGTCGCACTCCGTGTCTACTCTCCCTCGTCTGCCGCAGGACCTGCGACTCGAGAAACAGCCACGACGACGTGGTGCCGTCCCGTTCTGTGTCTACTCTGTCGTCTGCTGAAGGCCTGCGACTCAAGAAATAGGAACAACAATGTGCTGCCGTCCCGTTCTGTATCTACTTTCTTTCGTCAGCTGAAGGACCTGCAACTCAAGAAATAGGAACAACAATGTGCTGCCGTCGCACTCCGTGTCTACTCTCCCTCGTCTGCCGCAGGACCTGCGACTCAAGAAACAGCCACGACGACGTGCTGCCGTCCCGTTCTGTGTCTACTCTGTCGTCTGCTGAAGGGCCTGCGACTCAAGACATAGGAATGACAATGTGCTGCCGCCCCGTTCTGTGTCTACTCTCTGTCGTCTGCTGATGGACCTGCAACTCGAGAAATAGGAATGACAATGTGCTGCCGTCCTGTTCTGTATCTACTTTCCTTCGTCTGCTGATGGACCTGCGACTCGAGAAACAGCCACGACAATGTGCTACCGTCCCGTTCTGTGTCTACTCTATGTCGTCTGCTGAAGGACCTGCAACTCAAGAAATTGGAACGACAATGTGCTGCCATCGCAATCCGTGTCTACACTCCCTCATCTGCTGAAGGACCTGCGAGTCGAGAAAGAGCAACGACAATGTGCTGCCGTCGCACTCCATGTCTACTCTCCCTCATCTGCCGAAGGACCTGCGACTCGAGAAACAGACACGACGTGCTGCCGTCCCATTCTGTGTCATCTGCTGAAGGACGAAAAAACCGAGACGACGACATATTGCCGTCGTTTCTGTTTTTGAATGTCGTGGAAGTAAGACAACACCCGCACCTCTGTGCAGTGAATTCATGAATGTGACATTGACTGTTGTTTTGCCCACCATACTCACCAGATTTGGCACCGTAGAACCTTCATCTGTTTTCTGCACTAAAACAGCAGCCTTTTCACAGTGACCATACCATCGCACTCTTTATGTGAGTAGTGTGAGGACCAAGACAAATAGCAATTTTTTCTCTATGAATTGGATACATTGGAATATGACCGGTAAGTGCATAACGCTCAAGGAGAACTAAGTAGATTTCTCAAGTGCCATCGACCTCGGGCAACTCCTTCGCAGGTAACATTATTACCTCTCAAACAACCCTCGTAAATATAGCTTCCAACAGTATTAACAGTTGTTGAGCAAGTTTTGTCGCTGGGCATACGAGAGAATCAGACACACGACAATCTCTCAGGCAGAATCTCTCTCAAACAATCCCCCGTGCTTTTTTTTTTTCTTTTTTTTACAGGGCGCACAGTCGCACGATCTGCTTAGCTTAGATGAGGAAGTAGAATTTAATATCACTACAGCGAGCGAGCACCCATAAAGATGCCGGCAGACACACAAGCCAGTGCACACATACCACCACACACATAGCGAGCAACAAACCAAAGGTGAATAAAGTCAATATTTACCTGCTGAACCTTCCAAGTTGAGCCTCAGGATCCACAGACTTCTTCCGGTACACTTCTGGGAACAGCGTTGGGTAGTAACCAGGGTGGTTCTCGATATTGCTGAGTTCGTTGTTCAGGAAATGAGTTGAGCATATCCTGGAGCTCTCGTTCGGACTCCAGTTTGAACCGTCATCGCTGAAGTAATGAATGCAAGAATTAGCTTCAAACCCAACTGATATCTAGGAGGCAGCAAGGTATGCAGACTATGCTCATTTAAACTGGTGCTTTGTGTGGTTTTCTAGTTTCCCCGTCCCTATTTAATATAACACCCGAGTCAAATTGGGAATTCAATCGGTAAGGTTGGAATCTCTACTAAACTATATTTTAAAAAGCACTTGGGTTCAGTACACGCAAGAAGGAAGCGTAAAATACCTGGCTGAAAGCTGCTCGAACAAAGATTTCACTGACACGGGCCCGCAACGGTTCGCGAACATTAGAGAATGTGTGGTTCTCTGATCACATTACTGGAATTGAAACAGGTTCTGGCCTCGCGAAGCAGTTCACCAAGTGAGCTGATCTCCGCAAAATTTTCACGAAACGCAGTTCCAGGAAATGCTCCGCGAAACATTGGCACAACTGTCCTCAAAACGCAGTTCAAACAAAAATAGTCCGCCGAGAAGACGGCATGTCAACAGCATGAACCTGGCTCTAGGAAGTTCGCCGCATCGAACATAAATGATAAAAACGCCGCGCTTCGACCGTCCTCATTGAAATATCAAATCAAAAAGCACACCTAGCAATGCGTCTCGAGCTCTGCGATTAACACGGAGAACTTACTTTACACGCCTTACGGCATTTATCCATCGCTGGCGGCGTGCTTGTTCCCAGGGCCGCGACGGGAACCTGTGGAGCTTGACACCAGCTAGGCCTTCTCGGTTGTGACAGCCCTTCACGCAACAATACCGAACGCTCGATGCCCTTCGACGCTTGGTCTTCTGCGGAGGCATCCGGGATCGCACGCGACAACTGAAGGCGTATCGAAAGCCAGGGAAACCAGACAACTTTTAAATTAACGCCGAGGAAGCGAGTCTCGACCCACACGATCAGGCACAGCTGCCGAAAGAGCCTTCTCAGTGTTGGAAATATTTTGGACCAGGTGGCGCGACGTGTCACACCAAACTTGATTGCCCTGACGTGGCAAGGAGGAGCGAAGCAGCGAAGCTTCTTGAGGGGGGAAACCGATGCCACTGGGACGGCTGAACAATTACCGTCGGGCGGCGTATACAGTGACGAGGGGACGATTTCTTCGACGTCTTGTTGCCACCTAGGGTCTAGTAGGACATCACGTTGCCCGTTTATCGTACTATTGGCGTGAATATTCGTTCTGGCTGTGTTTGCGAGCCTCCGTCACCTACGTTGCGAGCCTTCACAGCAAAACAATCCCCCTCCTTTTGTTTTTCACGTTGGCCACCAGGGCGGCGACAGCCTAGCAGGAGCTTGAGAATATCTTATTCGCTTGAGAAGGTTGGCGAGCGAACCTGCCGCCAACCTTGTCACTTGTAAGCATGACGTTCTGGCTTGTGCTCCATGCGTGCGAGCAACTTCCGCATGCGCTTGCACGTGGTTGCACGCATGACGATTCAGAGAAATAGGGAATCTGATGTTGAATGTTTCAAGGTTAACGTTGGCAGGCTTGCAATTGCACTTGCTTGCTCACACGACAAGAGACATGATGGCGGCCAGATGTACTACTCGCGATCATGTTTAGCTAGTAAGTATAACAAGTGCTTCCGAATGTTACTACATCGCGCCTGTAACATTCTGTGTGCTCCAAGCCTGTCGCAATGTCTCGCAGCCATTGCATGACTTCACATGACGTCATTTATTAAGGTTAATGGTTATTTCCATTTATTGCTTGGCTAGGAGTATTAATTTTGATATTTTTTTTATTAGACCGGCAAAGACACCGCTCTTGGAAGAGTAACCAAAAACAAATCAGAGCAGCGTAACCTATATTTACGGCAAATTAAAAACAAAAACAAAAACCTAAACCAAGCAATATGTTGGGAGGATCCCGCACCCGGATATTGACTGCACGCATTTCTAGGCCCGATAGATTAATTTGAAAGATGTATCAAAGAAGAGTGCCCAACTATTTTTGTTGTTCTTGTCTTCTCTACTTCGTGCACCAAAGTGTGCGTATGGTACGTGGGAAGCATCTTGAGTAACGTTGTGCACCCCCTCATGCAAGTGGCAAGCACGTAGCCAGGGGGGGGGGGGGGGGGGCATGGGGCCCGCTCCCCCCCCCCCCCCCCCGAAGACCTTCCATTATGTTGGGGCCTCCTACTCTCCCCTTTCCCTCATACAGCATTTTGTCATGGGCCCCCCCCCCCCCCCCCCCCCCCCCCCCCCGAAACAAAATCCTGGCTACGTGACTGGCAAGTGACCTACCTCGGTTCGTTAGAAACCCGCCATCGACTTCAGTTTCTATGCGGAGTGCAGAGAAGCTGCGTCGTGACGGTGCAGTTTTGGCGCCGTTTAATTGGCTCCATTGGATCGGTCGGGTTTAAAGTGGATAGTATTTTGATTTGGCGTCTTGCAATATTTGCAGCGATGAAACCAGTATAAATAATAAACCATTCAATGGAGTTAGAAGGTGAGTCAGTATTTTGTCATGTCTGGCATTGTCAAAACATTCACGCCTTTGTCATGTGACATGTTTTTAATATTTCGTTTAACTTTTTTATATCCTATCAACGCCCTATCCACTGTACGTATCATAGACTAAAAAAAGAAAACACTGAGGTTTTGCAGTATGGCCAACAAAACTCCGATTATTATTATTATTTTTCTGCAGTCAGTAACACGTACATTAGATATTTTAAAAAATTGTAGCACTCGGCTCTCAAGCAGCTCGTGAAAGTTGGTACCGCCGGTTTGACGTCAGCGCGCTGCACGTAGAACTGAATGTTTGGGGTGTGTTATATAGGACAAAGGGTGTAAGAATATACCCCTTTTGTTCTGAGAGTGTAGGTTAGGGCCCCTGGGCTGTCAGTAAACAAAGGGTGTGAAACATGAGAGACGATTGATCGATGGTTTTGTAACTCTAGCATGATTGACCGATAAATACTGTTTTCTTCTAAGATAATAAGTAAGTACGACATCTTGCACATTTTTCACACTTTGCTACTTCGTAAAAAAGAAAAAAAAAATTGCATAAAATTGAGCGCATTCCTCTCTCCGCGTGTTAATGTATAACAAAGTACTGTTAAGAAATAAACATTTGTAACATAAGGAACGGTGACTACAAGTGTTCCACCCATAGTGACCGTTAATGTAGCACAAGCGCACTGACATCAACAATGCAAGGGTGCGGCAAATCTTTATTTTTTTTTTCGTGAATAATTTAAGTAGAAATGCTTTCCAACCGACATCGACTAATTTTCTATTTATTTCTACTAAACGTAACTTTCTGTTTGTTCTTTGTTCTTTTTTATAGAAAAACCGTGACATTTTAAGATTTTTTTTCTTGCAGGCGAAGATGTCGCTGGCCAGCCAAGCCATGGATAGCCCTATTTGTTATATTGGTTTTATCGGTTACTTTCTTATTCGCAAGGACGAAAGGTACGAAGCAGTTAAAAAGCATATCGATCTCACGAATAGTTTTTTGTCGGTTATTTCTGCGTATTTTCTAACGGGAAGTTGACGTACTAGACAAATCCCCAGTGCGCTTTCGGCAGTTTAGACATCGAATGTAGTCGAAATCTGATGCTGTATAAAGCGTATATTTGTTTTCAGTTCTTGTCGGCGTCATATCGCGTCTCAGCTTGCGCAAAAACTATAGTTAATGTGAGAGCAAACATAGGTTTGCGGTGACAGTCCCCGAAAAACACAATCATCCGATTTTTTTTAAGCTGCCCTGCAATCGTGATTAGATTTATAACAAAATTGCGCACAAACTGATCTTCGTAAAAAGAATAACGCACAAAAAAAATTTCTACCAGAGCGTTTCAAGCATTGAAAGATGATATTCTTTGAGCATTTGCCCCATAGCGGGTCTTGAAACTGGCGAGGAATACAGACAAATTACAAATACGAGACGTTTCTAAGAGTGGAGATAACAGTATTTAGTGGAATTCACTTCGGACGATTCTTGCTATTATGTCTACCGTTTGCAATGGGCGCGAATGATGCGTCGTCGCGTCAAATGTGCAAATTTCAGTTGTGTGCAGCTAGTAGGTTAATGTAAATTGCTGGTAGTTATAAGGTACATTTTTATTAATGTGGCAGAGAAACTTAAGTGCAGCACTTCATGTGAACGTAGTTTGTGGGGGGGGGGGGGGGGGGGGTTGTCTCCTCCATTGAACGCGCGCAAACACACGTCTACAATTGATGTGTACCTTGTTATCCGCAGGGACGACGAAGAACAGCCCCCAAAACTTGCCAGTCAGAAGACCTCCGGTCATCGAACGAGTTGTTGGCGAAGGTTAGATGCTTAATCAGTTTCATTTATTAAAAACAAAAACCTGCGAGTTGTGGAGATTTTTATTGTATCAACGTTTATTAGTTTGTGGAATGCATTCTGCTGAAGTTCATGCCTAAACTCTGACGCTCTAAGCCAGAAAGCTGAGTAGAGGAATATTTCAAGCATGCATTTTGAAGAAAAGACAAGCTCCTTCTAAAACGCCCTATACTTCTTTCAAGACAACGTAACTATGCAGGCCAGCTGGTTAAATAAGACCGTGTACAACCCGAGAGGGAGGTTTACCAGGAGGAACAAACACAAAACTCAGCAAATACAGGTTTAATCACCAAAACTTCCTTTTATACAGCCATCCCACCCCCGCATTCTCCCCGAGTTTGCGCACGCCTCGCCTTGTTATCTAAAGGTTCTGTTTACCCAACTTCGGGGCAGTTCTCCCTTCTCCGACCGGACCCTTACGAACCTTTTTAGAGTTCTCAAGGTCAGAACACACTGTCAGACAACAAGGCAACACAATGCGCCTGGCTATCTAAAGTTCACTCTGTTGGAACCATCTTTCGCTTCGGTAGAGAGAACGCCAGAGAGGAGACGAGTGGAGGGAAGGAAACTACCAATCATGACGAGCAGAGAGCTTCGTGGGAGGGACTTTCCCAGTTATTCTAAACCTGCAACAGAATTTATGTTTAAAGATTTGCTACTACGGGAGGCTTTCCTCTTTGTGTTGAATGCGCAGTATAATGCACACATCCAACCTGATTGCTTAGAAAATACTTTTTTTATATATATATTTTGATAGTTCTCAGTGAGACAGTAAGGAGTTTTTGTAAATTATTTTCCCACTCTTGTAACGATATACGGTAGATACTCAAAGGCATCGGCGAAGTATTGAGTTGAACTATTAAAGTTATCGGTATGGCCACCTAAAACTTTCTAGTAACTGCAATGGGGCTGACTTTTAGTAAATTACGAGGCACGGAGGTTGCTTTGAATGCAAAGGTTTCACCACCGTGAGGAGACACATGAAATTTTAGATTACGTAGTTTTCACGGATAACCGTTTAAAATAAAGTGGTTGATAAAATTACTTAGACATGACTCGCCTAAGCTAGAAATACTCAGTCCTCTGTATTTGACGATAACTTGCAAGCGGAAGGTGTTAGACATGGTAACCCTGGAGCGAGGGGATATAAAAGCTAGGACGGACATACATGAAACTCCGATTTCGGAGTTCCGTGTCGGTTCGCCCTTTTTGTCCCCTCGTTTCAGGGCAGTGTTGTACGGAACGGCGTTCCCTTTAGGAAGAACGAAGGAACGCCGCCGTTGCATTTTGAATGGCTGGAACTGGAACGGGAACGCGTTACATTTTTACTGGAACGGAAAGAGTAACGGCGTTCCTTTTTTTCGTCCTGTGGGGTAATTTTTATTTTATTTCCAACAGGGAAATTTTGAAACTATGAAAACAATATTTTTACGAAGTGCAGGACCTCGTTACCTTTTGGGCTATTAATCTTATCAATTCTTTTGTGTGGTCCTTGCTTGCTAACAGTTTCGGGAGCAGAAGAGCTGGTGGATATCGATTCTTTTTTGAGTGTCCGAAACTGCGGTACATAAAGCAAGGCTTTTAGTCATAAGAAAAGACAAAGAAAGAGGGTTGTTTCAAACTCAGCTACTTTCTTTGGTTCCACGAATCCTCATACACCCAGAAATCTAAGGCCGACTACAGCCACTTGTGAAGTTCCATAACGAGACCTACAGTCACAACAAGGTCACAGATTGCCAGACACCAAACTCACCCTTGTAACCCCAACATTGCTCACTTAAAAGATACACAAAAAATAACCTTTATTTCTTCTCTTGTCCCCCACCTTCAAAATGAACAACAAAGCCAACCTTACAAAGAAGTATTTGTAGTTTTTTAAGACCGACCTTCCAAAAGCCCCACCCTCTCCTCCAGTCGACTTGCTCGTCTTGCGGACAGCAACATCGAGAAGCAACTTTTGTTAAGTTCGAACAAGGGAATTTTTTCAATTGAAACGTGTGAGGTTGTTGTAAAACGCTCGTACAATGTTGGGTAAAAGTACATTCGGCTCGTCTGAATCGTCCACTGCAAACATGAATATGGTTAAAAGCTTAGATTTTTAACTTGAATATATCAACAAATGAAACCCTGCTTCCGCTTGTTTTCTTCTCGTGTTGCCCTTCCATGACGACATACAAACTCGTATGTTGACTACTAATGGGATAGATAAAAAAAACTCTGCTTGATTTAACTAAATATAGTAATTAGCAAAATACAAATGTAACGTATATTTTTAAACTGTAAATATGTAACGATACGTTCCATTTTTTAAACTGTAACGGGAACGAGTTCTATTCTCACAGATGTAACTTGTAACGGGATCGCGTTCCCAAAATGAGAAGGAACGAGGAACGAGCTTTCGTTCCTTTTTTGAGGAACGTGTACATACTGCTTCAGGGTTACCATGTCTATCCTTAACCAGCTCGCCTGCCTACTCGCTTTAACTTCAAGGTGTTATGTCGTAAAACTTAAAAGTGCTCTAACCTCATTTTCAGATTACGTCGATGAAATTGGTACTGTATATAACCATATATCTTCTTGTTAGTATTATATTATGCTTTGGTGTGATGTGAAATACATATTGCAGGTTATAGATTATTTTCGTTTGTTGTAATCGATTAGTCTTTTCTTTCAGTACCATCTACAATTCATCCGGAAGATACAAGCGAACCAGACTTTACTGTAAAATATTACAGTAAGCTTTTTTTCTTCTTTTGAACGAGCGACGCTGTTGGCTTTTAGAAAATTAATACCTTATCTCTCAACATACATTTGACAAGCTAACATATGTTTTCTTTTGTCTTTCAGTAAACAAAGAGGGCCGTCATACGAAGACGAAAGAAGATGGTAGGAAACGATACTTGATGGCATTCAACTTCACTAATGTCAACGCGAACTACAAATGTCACTTTAGTGAGGTCAAGAGTGCATCGTAAACATTAAATGCGAAGACAAAGGGTACACAAACGAGTCAAGCGCAACACTGTCTCCCGTACCGAATTTAAGGATTTTACGGCACCAAGGTAAAAGAAGCCAATATCAAAGCTCATAACGTAGGTGGAATTTGGCCAAGTTTTTCGGATTTCAATCTGCACCTCCGAGCAAACAGGTGCCATCTTGCGTATAAGACAAAACGCGAAGATGTTTTTCTTTCCTCCTATTTAATTTGTGGGGATAAATATACACTGAGACGGTGTGTATTTATCCCCACAAAAGCAATACGAGAAAAAAAAAAAAAACATCCTCGCATTTTTGCTAGAAGAGTGAGTGGTGGGGAGGTTTTCGTCAAGGGTTACTTTAAAAAAGTTAGACGGTGAGTTTCTTTTAGTACGTATTTGGCATATCTTGAATATGGTTGCTTGACTTTATTTCCTGACGGAGCATGCGAAAATGCATGCGCTTCGGCAGATATAAAAACATGTTTAACGAAAAGCAAAACAGCGCCAAAAGAAAAAAAAAAAAAAAAAAAAACTGCAACGGAGGATTAGAAGACGAAGTGTACAAACAGCGCTCTGTTTAAACATTTCGTCTCCTTGTCCTCCGTTTTTTTTTTTTCTGCTCTGTTTTATTTTTGCACTAACTCGCCCAACTTTCCACCATATTTTTCATATAAAAATGTTTAGGCCCGCACAAATGAATTCGGGCTAAAACTCAGCATAAGACACACCACGCTCAGCCTCTCAAAGAAGATAGGCTTTTTAAGTAAAAATGCCTGAAAGCCCAATACCTCGCTAGCTATTCCGGCTTTTCGTTTTGTTCTGCGATGCCGGGTCAGCGGCAGAAATAGCCGTCGGAACGCACGTTTTGGGGTACCAACTATCATCCTCATTCTTTACCTTATGTTCTTGCGAACACGACACAACACGCACTGTGATTAACTACTTCCCTGATAATTTTAGGACCGAAGTGTGTCTTCCAAGACGATACATAAACCAGGTTGAACATCGCGATTCCGGACCTATACTATAGTGCAGAGTTCATAGAGCTTGGTTCTGGTTCCTGTGCCTTTGATAGAGTTGGACACAACCGGTAGATGGGAATAAGAATCAGAATCACTTTATTTTGTCACAGCTCTTTTACACACAGAGCATGTGGAGGCAGATTCTGTGTCAATCGTAGCGAGGACCTCAGGTTTGCAATCGAATTTCATAATTTTACGAAAAGTGACACCAGGTGAGGTGTCCTCCATGTATAGTCCTATCCTCCGCATAAAAGCAGATGCATGTTCTAGTTTGAAGGGCCATAAATACACCAGTATTTACCACTTGCTGCTGTATATGAATGTGTCACACTAACTCGAGATTGTTCTCAGACAGAGGAAGAGCTCTCGGACGTGTATTTGAAATATGATTGTGGGCGTATGTATTTACTTGTTTTTCCATTGTTGTACAGTGGCTTAAAGGGGGTAGTGTAACGAACGAAACCGGAGAAGCGGCACAGCGTTGGAAAACGGCCGCGGGTGGCGCTGGCGCTTGCAGCACCGTCGTTCCGGCTATGGCTCCGGCTTGGCCTCTTGGTCAGCTTGGCTCTGGCCAGCTCCGGCCGATTCGCAGCTGTCGACTACACTGTCGTCTGCTAGTTTTACATTTTTTATTCACCTTCTAACACAAATCATGTCGTTGGAAGTTCGCTGGAAACAAATAATTGTTTTTGAGATATTTATATTAGTCATGAAGCGTGTTAGGGTGCCTCTATCTGCCGGCCGATTGAGGTACCCAACGGAGCTGCGGATCGCAGCGCCTCCTACATCGTCTTCCAAGGAGCGGCCGTTCCCGATGCATGGTGGAGGCTACGCGATAACCACACTACCCCCTTTAAGCCACTGTAATTGTTGTGTTATGTTCGCGGATATGTTTTATTCCCTAAGATTATAAATTCTAGATACAGGAACTGAATAAGCTGGAACGCTCGTTGTGCCAAACATAACGTGAAAGAAACAGGCTAAAACTGTAAAATAAAGTAAGCTGAATATGAGATAATCATGTTTCTAAAAGAACATTAAAAACGCGCGGAACTGTTATATTTTCTTAAAATAAACATATAAAACAATAGCGGCCGGTCAAATGGGCTACATTCCTTTTTATTATTATTATTAAAAAAAACTTTCTACTTCTGTTTTTTTTTTTTATTCTCCTTTAAAGATTAAGTGCGCTTTACTTTAGGAACAATGGAATTCATCCTGCAGCGGCCAACACCGTAATTTTCCGTCTGAAAGGTGGGAAGGCCTAAGTAACCCGTGCGGCTCCTGCGCGCCGGCTACTTAGGCACAAAAGAGGCACGGACAGTTCATCTTCGCCATGGAGACAACCGACGTCGGTGCAACCGTTTCCATGGCGAATGTAAATGGGATGGCAGCGCTAGTAGAGCCCTCAAATGCTTCAAAGGCTGCTGGCCCTGATTGACTGCCGACAGCATTGCTAACATATTGTGCACGATCAGTGTCCCCGTATGGGAAAATTATTTTTGGAAAGTCACTGAATGATTGCTCTCTTTCAGATGATTGGAAGTTAGCCTCCGTTTACCAGTTCATAAATCTGACACTCGTAACGACGTCTTAAATTACCGCCCTATTTCATTGAGTTCCGTCTCTTGTAAAATTTTAGAACACATCTTGTACACGTCTATTGTTAAACATCTGGATGCTCACTCACTGTTGAATCCGAAGCAACATGGCTTCCGGAGGGAGTTGTCCTGCGTCACGCAGTTAACCGAGCTTACTCTCGATTTGTCTGAGGCAATTGATAAACGAAAAACTGTCGACTGTGTTTGCTTGGACTTCAGTACAGCGTTTGACGTGGTACCTTATAAGCTATTGCTAAAAAACGTTATCACACTATAATATTATTGATCAAGTTATCTCCTGGATTTCCGAATATTTGCACGAAAGTTGTAGTAAATGGAAGCAAATCAGTGATTGCACAAGTAACATCAGTAGTACCACAGGGGTCCATCTTAGGACGTTTATTAATTTTGATTTATGTATATTATATTATTGAATAAGTCGCGTCACGCGTGAGAATGTTCCCAGACGATTGCATATTTTTATAGAGAAGTAACATTTGATAGTGACAATTTCATCATTCAGAAGAATCTAAATACTATAAATACATGGTACGAAAAATGACGGATGAATTTGAGCTTAGACAAAACAGTGTGCGTGACGTTTTCTAGAAAACAAACGACCACCAGTTTTATTATGAAAAAAAAAAAAAAACAACACGCGTTTAAAAACGGCTTTAGATTAGAAGTATTTAGGTGTTTAACTTACATCCTCGTTGTGCTGGCATCGGCATGTAGATTATACCGTAGTAAAACCTACCAAATCTTTGGGTTTCTTGCGCCGAAAGACTTGTAACTTTCCTCAGGTTCCGCGGGAACTATTATATAAAACAAACATGATGCCTACATTAGAATATGCCCGCACTGTGGTGGACCCCTCAACTAATCTAGATCAAAATAAACTAAAAAAGTTCAAAATCCAGCGGCAAGGTGTGTTTTAGGAAAATCTTTAAAACATAAAGAGTTTAGTGCAACGCGCTAAAGTCAAATGTTGAAATGGAATACACTGAAATGTCGCAAAGCAAGGCTTCGTTTTAAGTTTTTATACTGTATATATCACTCCCAGACTGGCATCCCACGTAAAACCTACTCGTCTCCCCCATTTTACCTATTCGCGCGTGTGGATCATATTTACGAAGTGCGTGAATATAGGTGCAAGGCTGCGGGCTTTTAAAAGTTAATTATTTTCCCCAAAAACAGTGTTAAAGTGAAACAAATTACATTCTACTGTTGTCTCAGTTTTATCAAAGGATGCCTTTCATACTGTCTTAAAAACGGTAGGCTCATTTGATTGATAGAATTGCCTAAAAGATAAATTCCAGGCAGAAGGTAACACAAGTAGTACATTATAATCATTTTTATGTATAGTTGCTGTAGTGTACTCAGAGGGATAGGGTTTTGTGCATCGTTTATTTCTTTCCAATGTCGGGAAGTGCGATGGAGTGCGTTGAGTGACGAGAAATCTGAGGGGTGCTTTGGATGTCGCGAGATGTGTCTGAATACTTTTGATCTCGCAAGGTTTTAAAATGCCATTGTTGAAGACAATTACCTGTTAATTTGCTTCTTTTTTTGTGTGTGTATCTCGCCTACTATAATGCCGAAAGGCGCTGTGGGTACTGAATAAATAAAATAAATAAATAAATAAAAGACGTCAAGTCCCGATGCACCGGTGTCCGGTTGTCGACCCCACGGTCACTTAATGGGAACCTACAAGCTTCAAGAAAATTCACGATGAATGCTGCAGTGTTCCTATGGCAGTGAACACGGTACCATGGTACTGGATGGCACGTGCTAGAGGCAAGCTTTCCTCGAGTGGTGTTGTTTTCTTGACAAAAAAAAAAGGAAAAGAGGGGGGCGGGGCTTCCCCCTTTTCCCTTTTTCTGGTCACGTGCCTGAAACGTGCCATCCAGCATGGACGCGTCACCATTTCTGGTGACGTGTCCATGGCGTGAGCTAGGTTCGGCTGAAATGCTTGGGTACCGCGAAGTACCGCGGATGTATCACAGTGAAATGGCAGAAAGTTTTTGAAGGAAAAAAGATGAGGAATAGTCCGCTATATTTTAAAAAATATTGTATCGGAAACGGGTTTTTAATTTTCTACCCTCACGTACGAGTTTTTGTTTTATTTAACCCATTAAACGATATTCAATTATTAAATGCCAACCAAATATAATTTACTTCAACCCAGAATTAATTTTGTAGCACCTTTAATAGAAATTCGCATATATTAAAATCACCTGACAGGCATATTAAGAAAGTTACCGTGTGTGACAGGATAATAATTTCAAGGGTATGTGCCGAACTCACAATTCAAAATGACGCTTATTCGGTGTGCCGATAAAATAAATTTGTCGAATTTTGGTTTTCAGGCTTTGTTGAAGAAATTTCACCAAATCTAGGTATGTTGCTTGAAGCACGCGAGTCGTGCTCAGTTCATTTAGGTGAAGAATAACATTTTCATGTGACATATTTAGCAAGTATGGAACAGCTTGTTCGTCCCAGTGGATCTGATTCGGTGTCATTTGCACATGACCTGAAACCGGGCTCTTATTTGTTTATTTATCAAAGAAAAATCTATGGCTTTACTTTGTATAATTGCAATTATTCTAAGCTTAAAAAAGTACACTTATAAGTATACAAAGAAATATGAACAATAAAACCCGGCAGTGGATTTAATTAGTACAAAACTAAAAAACAACATATATTCTAAGCTTTTCCTAAATGGAAGCACGGCTTCTCTTGCTTTCTGGAGGGATTTGACTTAAACTCGTTTTTCATAACAGTAAATTGTAATTGCAAGCTGAATTAGAGACGACACTAATTCGCCCTAGAATTATCGGCATAGAGAAATAATTTTCTTCCCTAGTAGGATTAAAGTCAATATAACGTTATTTCAAGCATAAAACAATGCCCTTCTACACGTATACGGAAATATAATTTACTTGTTATATACCAGGTAGAAATAAAGACTCACTGAAATGATTGTATAAATTTGTTAATTAAGAATACTGATGTCACATTTCAAAGACATTCAGGAGCACGAAATTAATATATATATATATATATACTAAATGGTGGCTTATTAATTCAGAAGTTGCTTAGAACTGTTTGCGTTAATACTGTGCGAGCCCCTAGAGA
This sequence comes from Ixodes scapularis, assembly GCF_016920785.2. Classification (NCBI taxonomy): domain Eukaryota; kingdom Metazoa; phylum Arthropoda; class Arachnida; order Ixodida; family Ixodidae; genus Ixodes; species Ixodes scapularis. Next base: position 34,039,609 of record NW_024609835.1, on the reverse strand, counting down.
CTCCGTTCTCATTTGCTTGGCAAACGGCAGACAAGCGATACTATGCTTGGGAACAACCCTATGTGGAAATAAAGGAACATAAGTTATGGGCACTCTTCGCCTTGCTTACATATAACTGCCCACGCGCACTATTAAAGTGAGAATTGCCAAAGAAAGCTGTCTCCGGGTATGGGTGGGCCAAATTCATATAGACTACTGAATGCTTGACTTGCAGCAGGAACTACATGATATAGAACACGTTTAGCCCCTAAATATTTCATAAATTTATCTCACCAAACGAAGACAAAACCCTGAAAAGATTACGAAAAGACGGTACGTTTAATACGCCATTGTTTTGCGTTTAATCAGAAGTCATGAATAACCATAAATAAAGTTGAGTCTTAGTTCTATTAAATATGTATTCAATGTCCTTAATATAACATGTGAGTTTTTTACGTCAGCGGCATAAAAGGACACTCTATACGCATGTGGTTCTAACTGGTTCTACGGTGTTCCGCGACGTATCTCCACGTACGTTTTGTCCGAAATAAAAAAAAAAAGTATTAATATGATTCGGATGTAATTTTTTGAAACTCGAGATGAGTACCAAATGTTATGACCCGAAACGTTCCAGTCGGCACTAACACGTTAAACACCCCGCCCCCTTTTTTCTTTTTTTCCCCCCCAAAGAACGAGGGTATTTTCTGTTTTCTGGTCGGACGAGGGGAATAAAAAAATGGCGACGCAAACTTCGACGCGTTTTTCCTCATCCGTGTTGCGCTGTGTCTCCAGCGACAAAGTCACAAACTGAAACAACGTTGCTAAGCATTTTGTTTTTCGATGAAGCCTCAGGCCGTAGAACAAAGCCAAATACGATACGAACGTGGCTGGACGTGTGTACCTTGCTACGCCAAAGCTGGCTAACCACGCTCTGTACATATGAACGCTGAAGACAGCACAATCCAGAATCCCCTTTTCTGCTGATCACACGGGAAGTCAATTAGCGCAATTCAGGGGAAGAGCTGAACAAACGGCGAGACTGGAAGAACACGCTTTAACCGAAAACTAAAGTCGTCGTTGTGACACGTCACACATATGACGTCACATATGAGCGCGATATTTACTGTCACTTCGATAGTCTTTTCAATTTTTTTTTATTGGCTCGAGTAGTTCTTAAGTCTCCTCTATTCGCTGATTTAACTTTGTACAATCTAGGACTTGGTTCCCCTGAGTTTTCCTCATGGAAACGTATACGCATGGGCATTTTCATAGTGCAGTGTTAAACTAGCTCAATCACTAAAGGCATAATAATTAATAAAATGTTTAATTTCTGTAAATCGACCTGGTGGTACGTATGACTTTGCCACTTTTTCTGACATGGAGCATGAGCGGAAGCTTGGTTCATATAACATTTCATCGACATGTTGGAAATAGCAGTAGCATCCAGTGTCAAAACAAGCGACTTATAATTGCGGCTCCTTGAGATTACTATGTTCCAATAAAGAAATCCAGAAATAAAATATAGCCTCGAATGCAAAACTAAGTATTTTATGTGAGTACATCCATAAATGGGGGGGGGGGGGGGGGGGGGCTCTGTAAGTTGTGTGTCCGAGAGGGGGTTTCATAACCTCATAAAATGCGTTAATGAATCACGCGTTACAAAACTAATCGTAGTTGAGCACCCCAGAAACGCAAAGCTATATCTTCACTTGCACCACGAGCATAGTGGAACCCTACAGCAATCCAATGAAAGATGCCATGTTATGCTTCTTGTATTCAGCTTCAGTTTTGTTTATTGGCAAACTCGCCGGTACTATTTATCGGCTATTTCTAGCTCACTTCGTACCTGAGTATATATCCTCCTTTGTGTTTTCATTTCCATGCGTTTTTTTTTAGTCGTTCAATTTTTGAAAGTGAAAATATGCGGCAGACTCTAGACGCCGTGTCATCCTGCGATGGACTAGGGCCCGAAGGCTGGCGGGCAGAGCGCTAGATCATAATAGCTTGCATCCGCATTGCAAAACAATGCGCGAGAGAAATTCCAATACTCAGAGTAGGAAGAGCACTAATCTTACGCATATGGTTGTGTGTTGTGATAGCGCGCTATTTTATATTGGTGAAATAAAGGTCCATAGTATTTAGTTTTATAAAGATTCATGGCCATATATCGTAAACAGGTAAACAGTTCGAAGAACTTGGAGGGCGTGCAGGAAACACTGACATATAGTCGTATCGCCTTAGCGGTAACCATCTAATCGAATCCAACCTTTCTGTACGCTCGCAAACCTGTATCTCGCTTCCGCACTCGGTCCGTACATACGCTTTCGTGTCAAACATTCGATCCAACTCATCTTCATTTCTTAATGGCCACTGGTTCTGATCCTGGGTTCTGTTCACCACTTCGCTTCTAGACGGTATTTAATCCCTTCAGTTACTTTCAGTCGTAGCGAGCAGACGGCGCTGCCGCGAGGGCTCGATAAGCAAACGAAAAACTCGCCTCTGCGTGATGCGTCTTGGTGCACTGATACGTGCGACCGAGCAAATATACCTCGTGGTTTCTAACAGGCTCGTGATTGGACTGGTGGCCTGTAGCATTGGGTTTTGGTCCATCGTCGGATGAGACGGAGTATGGGAGTCTGTGTTTTCCGACAAAAAGAAAAACTGGCTGGCAAAGTTTTGTTCATTCTGATTTATCCGAAAAACTCGTCATATCAAATCATAAAGCAAAAAATCAGTTTTTTTTTAAATGACTTTTGTTAGAGGTTAGCACGGAAATGCTGGCTCGAGGGCAAGTCGGCCGGTGGTCTTGAAAACAGTCAATTTCCATTTAAATTTAGAACTATTGACAAAGATGATTTTACTCTATCTTTCGTTAAAGGGGCGATGCAACAATTTTCGTGCTTTCCACAAACACCGCTTAGAACGAATCCCTGATATTAATTACCTATAAAACACGAGTTCGTGTTTCACCACACGCAATAGAAGTCGCAGAAAAAAATTAAAGAAAAACGAGCAGCGTTCACCCCCTCAACTCGCAGTCAGGTCAAGCAGCCACGTGATTTGAAGCTGATTATATGCCGCCAACGTTAATCATACTCACACTCTGGGGTTGGCAAAACACATGACACGCGCTGAGTTTCAGACATTCTTTTGGTACGGTTATTTTCGTCACTGCAGTGATTGGACCCGGGCCACTACCCGTACCCGAACGGTTGTCGAGCTTTTGGTTATCACGAGCCCAAATTGAGTGCTCACGCAAAGATCGGGTCCAATCTCTAAGCCGTTTTCAAAAATTGTCAATGGAGGATACTGCGATCCCCCAGCTACGTCGTCAAGTTTCGCGAAGGAGAGATCGAAAGAAAACGTTCGCTTTTGTTCTTGAAATGACAACGCAACAAAGGAGTTTCTTGGTCAGTGGCGTTGTGTGCGAGTGTGCCAGGGTCCCACTAGTTCCAGTAACCTCGTGTAAAGTAAAAGACATTTTAGGCGAATATCGCTGCACGGCTCCTCATATGAACCGTTCAGGACAAGGGTATACGGCCCTTCTAGGTCACGACAAAAACCGCTGTTTCAGTTTCCAGTTTAGATCATGTGATTATTTGCACTTCCTAAAAAAGGAATGATTTTTTTTTAAAGAATAGAAGTTGTTATTTTATAGATTTAATGGAAGAGGACGGGCAGCTAAAGCTTACCTAGAGGTTTTCTGAAATGTCGAGGCTCAATCTCAAAGTGGCCGTAACAATCGGCGCCTGCACGTTGCAATCTAAACCTTTCGCCAAAGGTGTATTTCACAGGTGGATTTTACTTTGTAAAATTACGAGGCAAAGCTCCTTTTCTGTAAAACAAAAGGACAACAAACCTGCCAGGGTCAATTGCGGACGGTGACGCGGACGACCTGAGTCTTGAGTTTTGCCTGATCTATTCCCATGAGTCTTGCAGTGCGTTTTGCCTGATATACTACCATTTTTATATGGTGTAGATTCAGACTTGACAACGGAACCAGTGGTAGCCATGGAAACAACAGGTGAGTGAGTTCTTATCTTCATTGGATTGATATAAGGGTGTGTCTGCAAATGAGGGTACCATCTAAATTTCAGTTAAGCTAAAATCTTACTTCTTTCACTAACTCTACCTTGATCCAACAAAAGGCTTAGAACCAAGCATAACCACGGAGACAAGCACTGCAATTTCCAGGACAGGCAAGTAACGTTTTTATCTTCGTTCAGTAGTCCCCAGCCACTTTTTTGATTATGATAAGCTTTAACGGTGTCATTACTTGAGTTATTTTCAGTTCTATCTTGGTCTGCCAAAAGAGTAGATGCAAAAGTTACAATTAAAAAGAGCACAACAACGGGCACTTTCATTATCGTGCGTGCTCTACAAAAATAAAACGATTCAAAATATGCAGATCAACGAACCGTAATTGATCCAATGAATCAAAGTGTATACGAAGCCGACGAAAGACAAAATTCTTTGGCTGAGCCAGGATTTGAACTCCAGGTCTCCCAATTTTCGATCGAGTATGTTAACAATTACATCTTGTCTTCCTGGCGTTTCCAATCAGTCTTAATAATGCACCGAAATGAAAAGTATCTATCTAATTGGATGTGTTCTGGAAGCACACGCCATCGCGTAAAACGCAGTACGACGCTTGCTGGCACGTGCTACGTAGCCGTTGTTCTCCTGAACTCCTCTCACTGTTTGTCTCGTCAATTGTGCATGTAATATTTCTTGTTTATGAGCTTTTTTAGACACAGTATCATTGTTTGCGAGAATCAAGAGCCACGTTAGAATACATCTCGGGCACTTTCATAATCGTACGTGGTCTTGAAAGAAGAAATAATCGAAAATATGCGCATGAATGAACCCTTCTTGATCGAATTAATCAGTCTACAAAGCCGCCGAAGGACAAAATATTAAGGGAAGCCGAGATATGAACTCCAGAGCTTCTAATATCCGGTCAGGTATGCCAAACACTACGCCACTCCGCCTATTTTTTTTTTTTTTGGCAATGCCCATTCTTTTACAATATTAGAACGCTGCCGACATGGCGGCGACAGAAGAAAAACACGTGTTCACACTTCGTCGCCCATTTTTTCATGACCTTGACCATTTACATTCTTGTGCTCACTTACGGACTATACATAGTTTATAAGTATACTTGTTTCTTTTCACCATGTAGCATTTGAATAAGATTGCATCACAGGCCATTTTTCGAAGTTCGACATGTCAATATTTTCATGCAGAATGTCCATACGCCGCGTGAAGTAGTTCTGTCAAGATTTGGTTGTCGGACGCAGAAGCGACGCTTTTGGCGTTCGAAACGTGTACGTCCTGATAAGGTAACATATATGCAATCTAAAATGCGCCTACATATACCTCGGTTCTCAGCATAAAGATGGAAATCTATAATTATCCGCGAGAAGCCGTAATTGTTTTACTACGGTTCTTGAGGTGAAAACGAGTATAGTGTATACACAGCTATCAACAAAGTCGTTCAAACTGGTTTTTTCTTTCCAACTGCCCATGTATGATCCGTTCAGAATTTTCAGACTGAGCATAAGAAAAAAACAAAAAAAACTTCAACGCATTTTATTACTCAAAATTTACCTTAAGGAATTTGAGAGTAATCCACTCCGGGTGTGTATCAATGCTGAGAGTATGCAGGATCTCTGACCAGAATATTCTGGAATTTCTACATTGCATGGAGACATGCTGCAAAGCCACCAGGAAAGAACAACAAAAAAAATCTCTTTGTTTTTTAGCCATTTCTTAACAAGCGAAACTTCAAAGTGAAATATGACCCTCAAAAATGGTGCTTCCTTGAACACGGTATTTCAGCAGATGTATGAACACCGCTGACCTTTTCAGGCTTTCATGTAGAAAACTATATAAAGTTGGCAGGATAATCAGGACAATGGCGTCCCAGTAAAGCATTTTTATTTTTACCTGAAGTATGTAATCCATGGAAAACCGGCTTTGAAAGAAATGATTCGCTCTTTCAATTTCTCTATAAAACCCGGATACCGGTGCGCTCGCGGACGCTTCTTCTGCACACACTTGCCCCAGGCAACCCAAGCAATCTTGTAGACATGGCCAGAAATTTGTGGGAGAGGCTTCTATTTCACGTATCTTGCCCCACCTGGTGTATTCACCTCTTTTATCTCGTGTGCCAACTCCCGCCGAGGCGGGTGTGTGTGCCGAGTGAAAACAAACAGTAGCTTCAAAGACAAAAAAAAAAAAAATATATATATATATATATATATATATATATATATATTTAGTTTTAATTATGTTTTTGAAACCTCGAGACTGGGAAGGAAACTTGAAGATATATTAGAAGAAAAGTGAAGAGTGTCACTTCTTTTTTGTTTGTTCTAATACATGTTCAACTTTCCTTCTCAGTTTCAGGGTTTAAACATCATGATTGATACGCACCAGCTCGACTGCACGTTGACATTTTTTTTTCAATATTGAGTGTCTTGCGGTTCCAACATGCCGACAACTTTCTACTTCTCTTTTACAATTTCATGGCAATAATGCGATCAAAGGAAAAACATTAGGACTTCTAAACAATTTCGCAGAAGTCACCACACGCATTTTTATAGTTCTTACAGATGACTTGGAGCACAATATAGTTATGTACACTCTAATAAAGGTTTGTGCATCTACTTTCACGCACAACCCTCGGAGAGCCAATCACCGCCACTTACGGAGGCAGCTCAGCGAATGGCAATGCCTAAACACATGTTCAGACCAAAAAACGCAGTCTGAGTTGTGACATTAAGCAATGCAAAACGTCACGCTTGCATTGCTTAATGTCACAACTCAGACTGCGTTTTTTAGTCAAAACATATGTTTCGGCATTGCCATTCGCTGAGCTGCCTCCGTAAGTGGCGGTGATTGGCTCTCCGAGGCTTGTGCGGGAAAGCAGACGCACAGGCTTTTTTAGAGTGTATATACCTTCAGAGATAACTTTGTTGTGAGTGAACATATAAGGTATAAAACGTAAGCTGTTATTCGTGGTTGATTCTGCACAGGACCCATCTAAGGATGAATTGACAGTTTATGTATTTCATGCACATAATTTTTCACGTGTTGATTTATATCCACATTACACCTGGTGCACCAGTGTCAGCAATAAAAAGATCCAATGAATTTGCAACGAACAGTAAACGTTTAATTAGCTGGGCATGTGCCTACAAACTTAAAGAGAAAGGTACCACGCAACTTGCGTCGATGATGGAAGGGTGACTGAACCGAAACAGCTCATTACCGATACGTTCACACACGCGGCACGTTCAGGAATATTCTGCACATGAACATTCAATGACAGCCGTGAATGGGCGGGGATTTCTTAGAATTGTACAGAATTAATAAAAAATAAGGACCCGGCCGGAGCGGGATTAGAACCCATTTCCCCTGCGTGACAGCAGCATGCGATGCCAACTCCGCCACACACGCGGCCTTTTTAACTTTTATTTATTTATTTATTTATTTGTTTTGACGAGGACACAAGGCAGTGACACACAGTCGCGATAAAACACTAAAAGACACCAACCATCTTGGATAATATCGAATGGACTATAAGTCTTTGAGGGAACACCACACCTCAAGAAGTGGTAGGCATTCATGTGTAGATTACTGGTCCTTACACATTTCCTCCAGAAAGCACATGTGCTCATTAAAATACTTATGCACGAGGCAAACATCGATATCCGCGTGGCGAACAGCCATGCGGCACCGCCATATGTTGCGCAGAGCCCGCAGTAGGATCATGTCGTAGGGAGCGTTCTTTTCTCCTGTTACCGCTCAAAACCATGTGCCATGGGGCGTTAATGGTAAGACTTTTTTGAGAGTCCTTTGCGGGACGTCAAATAAAGAGGATCGTGCCACAACAGTCTGGGAAAACGGGATCAACCGTTTTCTGCTTTTTGCTCATTGTGCAGTTGTCACAACAAGTTTCTGGGATACCTTTTTTTAACTAACCAGGATTTACCTAAAACTGTCGACTATGCAATTTAAAAGAAGGGTCGTTGTGTTAGGCATTGCCACCATTCGCTTGCTTTATTACATTCTTCCCTGGACCTGGACTGTAGAAAAAATGATGCAGAGAAATTGCAAAAAGGAAATCAATTAAATCCTTCGTTAGGAGCTTGCGGGACACAACAAAAAACGCGCGACTAAAAGTCAATAAGCTACAACAACTTCTTTCATCTACCCGCTTACACAGGCAGCTGTGTCCTCGCTTGACGAAACAATAAACTCAGGAAGCCGCACCATGCCATTTCACTTCATTAACTGTTTGTAACAATAAATGTCTGGTTTCTAAAAAAAAAAAAAAAAAAAAATCTATTGACAAGTTGCCTTACGAACAAATAAAAAAGAACCCCCCCCCCCCCTCCCCTCCCCCCGGGCCTTCACTCTCGGAAACAGGTTTGCAGGACTCTTACGTTCCCGATACGAACACCAAAAAAGCCAGCAAAAACACGGTGCATACGTTTATGTTTTAATTCGTGAACAATAAAGCACCTGCAAAATATACCACACATTTGCGACAAGAAACGCATTGCAAGCCGATGCACGCGCAAAAATAGACCTCCCACAACCTCCCAAATTATTCGCTTTTGCAGAAGTGTTCTAAGTTGGGCGAGTTGGTAGGATGACATGATGAACAGAACAGCGCACACAAAGGCAAGGACAGAGAAAAGGGGCATGCAGGACTCACAAGCGCTGACTCGCAACTGAATTTATACACTAAAGAAAGAAGAAGAAAACGTTCTGAAAGACACGCAGGGCACGCAGTGCTTGTGACACGCGACACAACACCATCTAACTGCAATGTCTTTGCCCCATAGTCCGACCTAAAAACAAGGTTTCAGTGTTTAGTAGTGACACTGATGGGTGGCTGACGCAGCAGTCCCCCAGGCTGTTGATGCAATGTGCTTCCAAGATTTCACGAGTCGTCTTGTCTCGACAGTGTCCAATTATTGTTGTGCCTTTTAGAATTGGAGCACACGAGCAGGAATTGCAATGAACGGGAAGGTGACCACCCACCGTAGATTTTAGTGAACGGTCATGCTCGAGAAGGCGATCGTTTAGGCACCGTCCAGTTTGGCCCACATAGCTTCTACCACACGTTAGTGAGATTTTGTACACCACGCCAATTGAACACGGCACATAAGGATGGCTGTGGCGTTTCTGGCACTTGTCTTTGTTGAGGTTATCCACTATCGAGCGAACCTTTGAACAGATTTGCGCCATTCTTTTAGGAGCCGAAAACACCACAGGCACATCGTACCTTTGGGCTGCTCTTTTTAAATTATGAGACGTTTTGTGCATGTATGGTACAACAACCTTTCGTTTCTGTGGATCTCGAGGTTTCTTTCGCTGAATCCCTTTAGTCTTACGTACTAAGACCGCCACCACCTCGTTTAAGACCTGTAAAGGAAAGCCCGACTTTTGGAGCCTCTAAACTTGAGCATTAAAACTTTCACAAACAGTGTGAAAGCAGGACTTCGTAAGTGCAGCCCCAAGTATGGTAACCGCAATCCCCCTTTTAACAACTTTCGAATCTGCGGATGTGTAGTGAAGGATGCCCTTTCTTGACCTAGGAGAAAAACTCCAGCAGATATGGTTTGTATGAAGAGATAACGAAAGTTCCAGGAACTGTAACTTTCCGTCCGAAGGTTTTTCAACAGTGAATTTAAGACCAAAGCCGCACATGGAAAATGCGCTCATTACCTTATCAACGTAATCACCTTCAACAGACTTGGGATACACTAGCAAAAAATCGTCAACGTATCGGAATACCTTTGACACTTCTGATCTGCTAAGGGCACCTTCAAAAGCTTTATCCACACTTGCTAGAAAAATATCACTAAGAACGGGGGCCACGCATGATCCTATGCACACACCTGACCGCTGCGTAAAGGTATCATTGTTCCAGCCAACGATCATAGAGTTCAAATAGAATTGCAGAAGTTCTAGAAAGCCTTCTAAATAAACACCACTAGAGTTTCTGAAGGAGAGCTCCCCTTGCTCTTCAATGCAGGACTTGACTGAGGCAAGTAATGCTTGGTGTGGAAGAGAATAAAAAATGTCTTGCACGTCAACGCTGAACAAAGAGTGGTTGTTGAAATTATTATTCTTGAAAGCTTCCACTACTGCTTCAGAATTGCTGACTAAAAAGGGGTCCTTGATTTGCAACCCTGATAGGTGTTTTTGAAGAAATCCCGCCATCTGGCGCTGCTACGTGCCTCTCTCAGTGATGATGGCACTGAATGGGCAGATCCCACTAACGTGTGGTAGAAGCTATGTGGGCCAAACTGGACGGTGCCTAAACGATCGCCTTCTCGAGCATGACCGTTCACTAAAATCTACGGTGGGTGGTCACCTTCCCGTTCATTGCAATTCCTGCTCGTGTGCTCCGATTATGAAAGGCCCAACAATAATTGGACACTATCGAGACAAGACGACTCGTGAAATCTTGGAAGCACATTGCATCAACAGCCTGGGCGACTGCTGCGTCAGCCACCCATCAGTGACACTACTAAACACTGAAACCTTGTTTTTAGATCGGACTATGGGGCAAAGACATTGCAGTTAGATGGTGTTGTGTCGCGTGTCACAAGCACTGCGTGCCCTGCGTGTCTTTCAGAACGTTTTCTTCTTCTTTCTTTTGTGTATAAATTCAGTTGCGAGTCAGCGCTTGTGTGTCCTGCATGTTCCTTTTCTCTGTCCTTGTCTTTGTGTGTGCTGTTCTGTTCAACATATTCGCTTTTGATCGCAGAACTTCAAACTGATCGCGCCAATAATCGTGTTTGTTGCGGCAGTGTTCCAGGGGAACTTCAAGATAACGGGGCGGCGATTCAGTCCAGACAATGCGTTCATAAACAGCCAGCGAGTAAGGCCAATCACCGTAACAAAGACCCAGACACTGATCTCAGTTGACGGAGCAACTCTGATTTTTTTCAGAATATCTCTGTAAGCTCGACGGCTTTGTCAACACTCTCGGAGTTTACACAGAAAATGGACACGTCATCCGCGTACTCGTAAACTAGCACCTCAGTAGCTTCCTACTTAAACCCACAAATAAAGCTACTCTGAAACATACTTAGACGAAATGGTTCACGGAAAGTACAAAAAAAGCAAAGGCAAAAGTGGACAGCCTTGTCGCACCGAAGAGAAAAGGCCGAATACAGTCGCTTCCGCACCTGTTTGCCGCAAGACTAGTGGCGCAGCTTTGGTACCTCATGCCTGCACCGTAGCACAAAACCGAATCCAGATTAACACGTTCTACTATCTAAAAAATAATTTCGTGTGGCAGGCGGTCGAACACATTTTTTCAGGTCGATCTGTAACATGGCAAGCCATTGCATGAAAACAGTCACAATAAACCAGAATGCTTCGGGCGACATGCAGATATGTTACAATGCTCCTCCCGTTTACTCCCCATGTCTGGTGTTGCTCGACGATAATGTGTATAACACGCTACATAAACGCTCCGCTCAGACCTTCATCCGTATCTTATAGTCTACTTTAGTGTGATCCGACGGTTCGATCTAACAAAATAAAGTTTTGAGAGGTCGTCACTCTTGGGTGTAAAAATCGTGTAAGTACACAAAACAAGGGGGGTCAAACATGCTTCACTAAATAGGTAGTCCAAAAAAAAGAGAAAGTTGCTCCGTTAACACTTTGTAAACCTCAGTGCACAGACCGTCTGGTACTGGGGCTTTGCCCGGCTTCACAATTGTCAATTCCATTACCAACTTCCGATAACGTGATGGGTTGTTCTAAATTTTATTTTAAATCGGCTGCCAATCTCGGCAACAAGGGCAAATAAAACCTCCGGAAACAATTTTTTGGGGCTCACCGTAACTAAAAATCTTTTTATAAAATTCTACGCAAACGCGTTTGATGATTCTTTTATCGGGCGGCAGTACTGATACAAAGTCTCACTGACTTCATTCTTACTCACGTATCTTTCTCTGGTCCTATCACCGCTTTCCTGGGTATCTCTCCGAGCTATAGCCGCTTGCACCGTGCTCGCACCATGACCTTTTATGCTGCTCGGTATCGAGAAACATGAGATGATCTTTTATCCTGATTAGTTTGTCAGAAAACAAACCGAGAGAATGATATCAATAATAACCCTGAGACGTAGGAAAAATAAAAACGCGGTATACAACTAAAGTTGGAATATAAAATGTAGGGCCCTCAAGCATATTCATGTATTATAGAAAATCCTGTATTGTAATCCACCTTGTGTAAACTTATCTCCAAATGGACATGGTCCGACTATTTTTATGATTTCAAATTCAGGCACCCGTTCCTCACCCAGGAACATTTTTGCTTTAGAGTAGCTTAATTCTTAACTGGTGACGAAATACAAAATTTAAGGTCGCCGACTACAAGCCTGTGCTATTGCAAAATCTTGGGCTATAATCCGTCTTCGAAGAATGTAATATCAAGTCGTACATTTTAATTCGCTCTTTCCTGATATTATTTTTGTTTGATTGTGTGCAAATCGATTGGAATAAATAATTTAATGTAAACATTTAGCACCCTTGCCTAAACATTACATTTTACACTTGAATATTAAGTTGAGAATTACAACCGTCACCTCATAAATCGTTTATTATACGCAGTGCTCCCATTCAATAAAAAAAAGATTACTTATATTCATGTAGCATTAATAATTAGCCAGAATATTTGAAAACTTTTAAAATCATTTTGTATTGTAGTACAAACAACTGTTTTTGTTTTCTAGTTTATTGATGTCAGTAGCATAATACTTGAAATGATTGTAAACGTCTAAACGAGGACGTAGCAAGCAGTCGTAGCAAGCAAACGGAGCCTCCGCGAGGGCTCGATAAGCAAACGAAAAACTCGCCTCTGCGTGACGCGTCTTGGCGCACTGGTACGTACGACCGAGCAAATATACCTCGTGGTTTCTAACAGGCTCGTGACAGGACTGGCGGCCTGAAGCATTGGGCTTTAGTTTATCGTAGAATGAGATGGAGTATGTGATTCTGTCTTTTCCGATAAAAAAAAAAGAACTAGTTGGTAAAGTTTTGTTGATTCTGATTTATGCGAAAAAATCGTCATACCAAATCATAAAGAAAAATATCATTTTTTTTTTTTTAAATTTTGTTAGAGGTTAGCGCGGAAGTGCTGGCTCGAGGCCAACTCGGTGGTCTTAAAGACGATCCAGTTCCATTCAAATTTAGAACTATTGACAAAGATGATTGTACTCTCTTTCGTTAAAAGGGCAATGCAACAATTTTTGTGCTTTCCACAAACACCGCTTGGAACTAATCCCGGATGTTAATTACCTATGAAACACGGGTTCGTGTTTCACCACACGCAATATAAGTCTCAGAAAAAATTGAAGAAAAACGAGCAGCGTTCACCTCCTCAACTCGCAGCCAGTACAAGCGGCCACGTGATTTGAAGCTGATTATATGCCGCCAACGTTAATCATACTCACACTCTGGGGTTGGCAAAACACATGACACGTGCTGAGTTTCAGACATTGTTATGGTGGGGCTATTTTCGTCATTGCAGTGATTGTACACGGGCCACTACCCGAATGGTTGTCGAGCTCTTGGTTATCACGAGCCCAAATTGAGTGCTCACGCAATGATCGGGTCCAATCTCTAAGCCGCATTCAAAAATTGTCAATGGGGGATACTGCGATCCCCCAGCTACGTCGTCAAGTTTTTCGAATGAGAGATTGAAAGAAAACGTTCGCTTTTGCTCTTGAAATGACAACGCAACAAAGGAGTTTCTTGGTCGGTGGCGTTGCGTGCGAGTGTGCTAGGGTCCCACTAGTGCCAGTAACCTCGTGTAAAGTAAAAGACATTCCAGGCGAATATCGCAGCACGGCTCCTTTATGATCCATTCAGGACAAGGGTATACGGCCCTTCTAGGCCACGACAAGAACCGCTGTTTCAGTTTCCAGTTTAGATCATGTGATTATTTGCACTTCCTAAAAAAGGAATGACTTTTGTTTTAAGAATAGAAGTTATGTTTTTGTAGATTTTATGGAACAGGACGGCAGCTGAAGCTTACCTACAGGTTTTCAGAAATGTCGAGGCTCAATCTCAAAGTGGCCGTAACAATCGGCGCCTGCACGTTGCAATCTAAACCTTTCGTCAAAGGTGTATTTCAAAGGTGGATTTTACTTTGTAAAATTACAAGGCATATCTCCCCTTCTGTAAAACAAAAGGCCAACAAACCTGCCAGGGTCAATGGCGGACGGTGACGCAGACGACCTAAGTCTTGAGTTTTGCCTGATCTATTCCCATGAGTCTTGCAGTGCGTTTTGCCTGATATACTACCATCTTTATATGGTGTAGATTCAGACATTACAACGGAACCAGTGGTAGCCATGGAAACAACAGGTGAGTGAGTTCTTATCTTCATTGGATTGAAATAAGGGTGTGTCTGCAAATTAGGGTACCATCTAAATTTCAGTTAAGCTAAAATCTTACTTCTTTCACTAACCCCACCTTGATCCAACAAAAGGCTCAGAACCAAGCATAACCACGGAGACAAGCACTGCAATCTCCGGGACAGGCAAGTAACGTTTTTATCTTCGTTCAGTGGTCCCCAGCCACTTTTTTTGATTATGATAAGTTTTAACGGTGTCATTACTCGAGTTATTTTCAGTTCTATCTTGGTCTGCCAAAAGAGTATATGCAAAAGTTACAATAAAAAAGAGCACAACAATGGGCACTTTCATCATCGTGCGTGGTCTTCAAAAAGAAAACGATCCAAATTATGCACATAAATGAACCAAAATTGATATAATGAATCAAAGTGTATACGAAGCCGACGAAAAACAAAATTATTTGGTTGATTCAGGATTTGAACTCCGGATCTCCCAATATTCGGTCGGATATGTTAACAACTACATCTTGTCTTCCTGGCGTTTCCAATCTGCCTTACCGATGCATCGAAACGAAAAGTATCTATCTAATCAGAAGTGTTCTGGAAGCACACGCCATCGCGTAAAATGCAGTACGACGCTTGCTGGCACGCGCTACGTAGCCGTCGTGCTGCTGAACTCCTCTCACTGTTTGTCTCGTCAATTGTACATGTACTATTTCTTGTTTAAGAGCTTTTTTAGACACAGTATCATTGTTTGCGAGAATCAAGAGCCACGTTTGAATATATCTCGGGCACTTTCATAATCGTACGTGGCCTAGAAAGAAGAAATAATCGAAAATATTGAGATGATTGAACCCTTTTTGATCAAATCAATCAGTCTACGAAGCCACCGAAGGAAAAAATATTTGGGGGAGCCGGGATTTGAACTTCAGAGCTCCTAATATCCGGTCAGGTATGCCAACCACTACACCACGCCGCCTATTTTTTTAATTTTTTTTTTTGGCAATGCATACGTTTTTACAAAATTAGAACACTACCGACTTGGGATCGACGGAAGAAAAACACGTGTTCACAATTCGTCTCCCACTTTTTCATGACCTTGACAATGTATACATACACTCGTGTGCTCATTTGCGGATTATACATAGTTCATATATATATACTTGTTTCTTTTCGCCATGTAGCATTTAAATAAGATTGCATCGCGGGCCATTTCTTGAAGTCGGACATTTCAATGTTTTCATGCAAGCTACTATATCCGTTTTCACCTCAAGAAAAAAAGAAGCTTTGCTCAATGTTCATATGCCGCGGGACGAAGTTCTTTTAATATTTGGTTTTCGGAGGCAGAAGCGACGCTTTCGGCGTTTGAAACGGGTGCGTCTTGATAAGATAACGTATATCTAATCTAAAATTCGCCTAAATATATCTCAATTCACAGCATAGAGATGGAAATCAGTAATTATCCGCGAGAAGCCGTAATTGTTTTACTACGGTTCTTGAGGGGGAAACAAGAATAGTGTATGCAAAGCTATCAACGAAGTCATTCAAGGCTAAATTTTCTTTCCAACTGCCATTGTGCGATCCGTTCCGAATCTTCAAAATGTATGCAAACCGAGCATAAGAAAAAAAAAAAAAAAACTTCAACGCAGTTTTTTACTCAAATTGTGCCTTAAGGAATTTGAGCGTAGTCTACTCCGGGTGTCGATAAATGCTGAAAGCATGCAGGATCTCTGACCACAATATTCTGGAATTTCTACATTGCATGGGGACATGCTGCAAAGCCGCAGGGAAAGAACATAGTGCACAATTTGTAGACCACGCCACAAAGAACTCTTCGTTTTTTAGCCATGTCTTCACAAGCAAAACTTCGATGTGAAATGTGACAAAAAAATTTGGTGCTTGCTTGAACACGGTATTTCAGCAGACGTATGAACACAGCTGACCTTTTTAGGCTTTCATATAGGAAACTATATAAGTTGGAAGGATAATCAGGTAAATGGCGTGCCAGTGAAGCATTTTTTTTTTTATTTTACCTGAAGTATATAATCTCAGGAAAACCGGCTTTGAAAGAAATGATTCGCTTTTTCAATTTCTGTACTCACTTGCCAGGCAACCCAGGCAATCTTATAGACATGGCCAGATATTTGTGGCAGGCGCTTGTATTTCATGTGTTTGGCCCCACGTGGTGCATTCACCACTTTTATGGAAAAAAGGGGAAAAGTGCTACTATTTCTTCTCTTTCTTTTAATATATCTTCAACTTTCCTTCCCAGTCTCAGGGTTTAAACATCATGATTAATACGCACCCGCTCGCCTGCACGATGACATTTTTTTTTCAATATTGAGTGTCCTGCGCTTCCAACATGCTGATAACTTTATCATTCTCCCTTACAATTTCATGGCAACACTGCGACCAAAGGAAGAACATTAGGACTTCTAAACAATTTTGCAGTAGCCACCACACCCATTTTTATAGTTCTTGCAGATGACTTGGAGCGCGATATAGTTACGTACCTTCAGAGATAACTTTGCTGTGAGTGAACATATAGGGCATAAAACGTATGCTGTTATTCGTGGTTGATTCTGCACAGGACCTATCTAAGGGTGGATTGACAGCTTATGCATTTCATGCACATAATTTTTCACGTGTTGATTTTTATTCACTTTACGCCTGGTGCAATACTGTCATCAATAAAAAGATCCAATGAATTTACAACGAACAGTAAACGTTTAATGAGGAGGGCATGTGCCTACAAACTTAAAGAGAAAGGTACCACGCAACTTGCGTCGACGATGGAAGGGTGACTGAACCGAGACATTTCATTTCCGATACTTTCATACACACGGAACGTTCAGGAATGTTCTGCACATGAACATTCGATGACAGCCGTGAGTGGGCTGGGATTTCTTAGAATTGTACAGAATTAATAAAAAAAATAAGGATCTGGACGGGCCGGGATTTAAACACATTTCCTCTGCGTGACAGCAGCATGCGTTGCCGACTCCGCCACGCACGCGACCTTCATAACTTTTATTTATTTATGTATTTTTAATTTTATTTTGACGAGGACACAAGGCGGTGACACACAATCGCAATAAAACATTAAAAGACACCAACCATCTTGGCTAATTTTGAATGGACTACAAGTCTTTGAGTGAGTACAACACCTCAAGAAGTGGTAGCCATTCAGGTATAGATTGCTGGTCCTTAAACATTTCCTTCAGAAAGCACGTGTGCTCAAAAAAATACTTATGCACGAGGCGAACATCGATATCCGCGTGGCGTACAGCCATACGGCACCGCCATATGTTGCGCAGAGCCCGCAGTAGGATCATGTCGTAGGGAACGTTCTTTTCTCCTTTTACCGCTCAAAACCATGTGCCATGGGGCGTTAATGGGAAGACGTTTTCGAGAGTCCTCTGCAGGACGTCCCAAAAGAAGTCCGTGTCCCAACAGTTTGGGAAAACGGGATCAACTGTTTTGTGCTGTTTGCTCATTGTGCAGTTGTCTGAAAAAAAGCTAATTGGATACATTTTTTCAACTAACCAGGCTTTACCTAAAAGTGTGTGACTATGCAATTAAAAAAAAAAGTCGTCGTGTTAGGCGTTGCCATCATTCCCTTGACTTACTTTAATTCATTCTTCCCTGGACCTGAAGTGTACAAAAAACGATGCAGAAAAATTGGAAAAAGCAAATCAATTATATCCTTTGTTAGGCGCTTGCGGGACACACCAGGCAGAAAAACGCGTGACTAAAAGACAATAAGCTACAACAACTACTTTCCTCTACCCGCTTACACAGGCAGCTGTGTCCTCGCTTGACGAGGCAATAAACTCGGGAAGCGCAGCATGCCATTTCACTTCAATAACTGTTTGTAAAAATGTATCTGTCCGGTTTCTGAAAAAAATAAATATATTGACAAGTTGCCTCACGAACAAATAAAAAAAAGATACCTCCCCCCCCCCCCCCCCCTCCCGGGCCTTCGTTTTACGTAACAGGTTTGCAGGACTCGCACGTTCTCTATACGAACACCAAATAAAACCAGCAAAAACACGGCGCACACCTTTATGTTTTAATTCGTGAGCATTAAAGCGCCTGCAAGATATACCACACATTGCGACAAGAAACGCATTGCAAGCCGATGCTCGCGCAACAATAGACATCCCATAACCTCCCAAATTATTCGCTTTTGCGCGCAGAGCTTCAACCTGATCGCGCCAATAATCGTGATTGTTGCGGTAGTGTTCCAGGGGAACTTCAAGATAACGGCGAGGCGATTCAGTCCAGGCAACACGTTCATAAACAGCCAGCGAGTAAGGCCAATCACCGTAACGAAGACCCAGGTACTTATCTCAGTTGACGGAGCAACTCGGATTTTTTTCAGAATATCTTTGTAAGCCCGACGGCTTTGTCAACACTCCAGGAGTCTACACAGAAAATGGACACGTCATCCGCGTGCTCGTAAACTCGCACCTCAGTAGCTTCCAACTTAAACCCACGAATAAAGCTACTCTGAAAGGTACTTAGACGAAATGGTTCACGGAAAGTACAAAAAAAGCAAAGGCAAAAGTGGACAGCCTTGTCGCACCGAAGAGAAAAGGCCGAATATAGTCGCTTCCGCACCTGTTTGCCGCAAGACTAGTGGCGCAGCTTTGGTACGCCATGCCTGCACCGTAGCACAAAACCGAATCCAGATTAACACGTTCTACTATCGAAAAAATAATTTCGTGTGGCGGGCGGTCGAACACATTTTCACAGGTCGATCTGTAACATGGCAAGTTGTCGCATAAAAACAGCCACAACAAACCAGAATGCTTTGGGCGACATGCACATATGTTACAATGCTCCTCCCGTTTACTCCCCATTTATGGAGTTGGTCGACGATAATGTGTATAACACGCTACATATGCGCTCCGCTCAAACCTTCATCCGTATCTTATAGTCTACTTTAATGTGATCTGACGGTTCGATCCAACAAAATAAAGTTTTGAGAGGTCGTCACTCTTGGGTATAAAAATCGTGTAAGTAGACAGAAATAACGGGGGTCAAACATGCTTCACTAAATAGGTAGTCCAAAAAAAAGCGAAAGTTGCTCCGTTAACGCTTTGTAAACCTCAGTGCACAGACCGTCTGGTACTGGGGCTTTGCCCGGCTTCAAATTGTCAATTGCATTATCAACTTCCGATAACGTGATGGGTTGTTCTAAATTTTATTTGAAATCGGCTGCCAATCTCGGCAACAAGGGCAAATAAAACCTCCGGAAACGATTTTTCGGGAATCAGCGTAACTAAAACCTTTTTTTTTTAATAAAAATCTAAGCAACTACGTTTGATGATTCCTTTATCGGGCGGCAATACCCCCTGATACAAAGTCTCACTGACTTCATTCTTGTAACAGTAAGAAAGCACAAAACAAACAGAGGGACAAAAACAGACATGTACAAGCTTTCAGTTTACAACAACATATATTTGACGCCAGCGAAGTCTGCACCAACAACCGTCGGTGGGGAAAGGGGGAACGAGCAAGAGGGAGAAAAGAAGGGAGAGAAGGTTGAGAGGGAAGAAAAGGGGGGAGGAAAGGGAAGATAGCGTTTCCGCATACGAAGCTGATTGACGGCCGAAGGCCTAGGGGGGGTCTTGTTGTTCAAGGTTGTGCAATTGGAGTCCGAGAAAACGCCGGCCTCAGAAACACCAGTTCTGGTTTTGTCAACGAGAGGGATGGGGAAGCAATGTTTTTCTTGGTGGTAGTCATCCTATAAGCTTCAACTATCTCCCTCCCATAGCGCTCCCGGTGCCCCCCAACTACTTTGGTCTCGTTGAACAAAGGCGTGCATGCCTGGCTCTCCTTACCGTGAACATCTGTCCCAACACGCTCGTCAAAGACTTCATTCTTACTCGCGTATTTTTCTCTGGTCCTATCTCCCCTTTCGTGGGTATCTCTCCGAGCTATAACCTCCTCCACAGTGCTCGCACCATGACCTTTTATGCTGTTCAATATCGAGAAACTTGAGGCGATCTTTTATCCTGATTATTTTGTCAGAAAACAAACCGGGAAAATGATATTCATAATGACCCTGAGACGTAGGAAAAATAAAAACGCAGTATTCAACTAAAGTCGGAATATAAAACGTAGGGCCCTCGAGCATATCCATGCATTATAGCGAATCCTGTATTGTGATCTGTCCTTGTGTAAACTTATATCCAAATGGACATGGTACGACTATTTTTATGATTTCAAACTCAGGCACCCGATCCTCACCCAGGAACATTTTTTTTTTAGTTTGGCCGAATTCTTAACTGGTGACGAAATACAAAATTTAAGGTCGCCGACTACAAGCCGGTGCTATTGCATAATCTTGGGCTATAATCCGTCTTCGAAGAATGTGATATCAAGTCGTACATTTTAATTCGCTCTTTCCTGATCTTATTTTTGTTTGATTGTGTGCAAATCGATTGGAATAAATAATTGAATGTAAAAATTTAGCACGTGCCTAAGCATTGCCTTTTACACGTGAATATCAAGTTCAGAACTGCAATCTTCATCTCATAAATCGTTTATTAATCGCAGTGCTCCTATTCAATAAAAAATATTACTTATATTCATGTAGCATTAATAATTAGCCAGAATACTTGAAAACTTTTAAAATCATTTTGTATTGTAGTACAAACAACTGTTTTTGTTTTCTAGTTTAATATATGTCAGTAGCATAATATTTGAAATGATTGTAAAGGCCTGTTCACACTCTTGCGTCCGAGTACGACTGAGAGAGACGAGATCTCTTAAAACTTCTTAAATGTTTTTAGAATAAGGGAACACGCTGGCATTGTGGCGCCATCTGTGCGGTGACCCTGGAACTGCATTTCACAAGAGCGAAGGTTTTGCGGGACATCCGAAGTCAAATGTGCGTAATACCCATGTAAAGGCTCGTTTATAACATTGACAAAAGTTTTCCGAGCCAAGAAAGAAAGGATAATGCGCGAGAAATAAAAAAAAAAAAAAAATGCCGGACCGCCGAGTTTACACTGCTTCCCAATAGATGGCGCGAGTGTGTTTTCTGGTTTAAGAAGTTTAAGGAACCCAGGTTTAAGAGGTCGCAAGAGTGTGAACGGGCCTTAAACGTCTAAACGAGGACGCAGCAAGTAGTCGCAGCAAGCAAACAGAGCCGCCGCGAGGGCTCGATAAGCAAACGAAAAACTCGCCTCTACGTGACGCGTTTGGCGCACTGATATGTATGACTGAGCAAATATACCTCGTGGTTTCTAACAGGCTCGTGACTGGACTGGCGGCCTGAAGCATTGGGCTTTAGTCCGTCGTAGGATGAGATGGAGTATGCGATTCGGTCTTTTCCGATAAAAAAAAAAACTAGCTGGCAAAGTTTTGTTCATTCTGATTTATCCGAAGAACTTATCATACCATATCATAAAGAAAAATATTATTTTTTTTTTAAATGAGTTTTGTTAGAGGTTAGCGCGGAAGTGCTGGCTCGAGGCCAACTCGGTGGTCTTAAAGACGATCCATTTCCATACAACTTTAGAACTATTGACAAAGATGATTTTACTATGTCTTTCGTTAAAGGGGCAATGCAACAATTTTTGTGCTTTCCACAAACACCGCTTCGAACGAATTCCTGATGTTAATTACCTATGAAACACGGGTTCGTGTTTCACCACACGCAATAGAAGTCGCAGAAAAAATGAAAGAAAAACGAGCAGCGTTCACCCCCTCAACTCGCAGCCGGAACAAGCGGCCACGTGATCTGGAGCTGATTATATGCCGCCAATGTTAATCATAGTCACACTCTGGGGTTGGCGAAGCGCATGACACGCGCTGAGTTTCAGACATTGTTATGGTGGGGTTATTTTCGTCATTGCAGTGATTGTACACGGGCAACTACCCGAATGTTTGTCGAGCTTTTGGTTATCACGAGCCCAAATTGAGTGCTCACGCAATGATCGGGTCCAATTACTAAGCCGCATTCAAAAATTGTCAATGACGGATACTGCGATCCCCCAGCTACGTCGTCAAGTTTTGCGAAGGAGAGATCGAAAGAAAACGCTCGCTTTTGTTCTTGAAATGACAACGCAACAAAGGAGTTTCTTGGTCAGTGGCGTTGCGTGCGAGTGTGCTAGGGTCCCACTAGCGCCAGTAACCTCGTGTAAAGTAAAAGACATTCCAGGCGAATATCGCTGCACGGCTCCTTTATGATCCATTCAGGACAAGGCTATACGACCCTTCTAGGTCACGACAAAAACTGCTGTTTCAGTTTCCAGTTTAGATCACGTGATTACTTGCACTTCCTAAAAAAGAAATGATTTTTTTTTTTTTTTTTAAGAATAGAAGTTATGCTTTTGTAGATTTGGTGGAAGAGGACGGGCAGCTGAAGCTTACCTACAGGTTTTCTGAAATGTCGAGGCTCAATCTCAAAGTGACCGTAACAATCGGCGCCTGCACGTAGCAATCTGAACCTTTCGTCAAAGGTGTATTTCACAGGTAGATTTTACTTTGTAAAATTACAAGGCATAGCTCCCCTTCTGTAAAACAAAAGGCCAACAAACCCGCCAGGGTCAATGGCGGACGGTGACGCAGACGACCTGAGTCTTGAGTTTTGCCTGATCTATTCGCATGAGTCTTGCAGTGCGTTTTGCCTGATATACTACCATCTTTATATGGTGTAGATTCAGACATTACAACGGAACCAGTGGTAGCCATAGAAACAACAGGTGAGTGAGTTCTTACCTTCATTGGATTGAAATAAGGGTGTGCCTATATATTAGGGTACCATCTAAATTTCAGTTAAGCTAAAATCTTACTGCTTTCACTAACTCTTCCTTCATCCAACAAAAGCCTCAGAATCAAGCATAACCACGGAGACAAGCACTGCAATTACCAAGACAGGCAAGTGGCGTTTTTATCTTCACTTTTTTTATTGTGATAAGTTTTAACGGTTTCATTACTTGAGTTATTTTCAATTCTATCTTGGTCTGCCAAAAGAGTAAATGCAAAAGTTACAATAAAAAAGAGCACAACAATGGGCACTTTCATCATCGTGCGTGGTCTTGAAAGAATAAATAATCAAAAATATGTAAATGAATGAACCCTTCTTGATCAAATTAATCAGTCTACGAAGCCACCGAAGGAAAAAATATTTGGGGGAGCCGGGATCTGAACTTCAGAACCCCTAATATCCGGTCAGGTATGCCAACCACTACCCCACTCCGCCTATTTTTTTTTGGCAATGCACGCTTTTTTACAAAATTAGAACGCTACCGACTTGGCATCGACAGAAGAAAAACACGTGTTCATCATTCGTCTCCCACTTTTTCATGACCTTGACAATTTACGCTCGTGTGCTCATTTGCGGATTATACATAGTTCATATCAGGGATGGGCAAAATACATTCAAATATGTATCGAGATACAAATACAAAGTACTCCATGAAAAATGTATTTCATTACAAATCTAATTAGATTTCCAAAAAAGCATTTAAGTACAAGATACAAATACAACCAAATGTATTTGTTCTGCTCCAAATACTTTTCCAAATAAATTCCTCAATATTTGGGTCAGCGACTTCAGGGTACCTACAACGGGTTTCCGGGTATCTCATTTTAATTTTGCATCGCACACTCGAGAGTTAATGTACGAGGCTCTATTAACGCAATAGAAATATAATCACAAAACGATGTAATCAGCTTGGACGTAATAGGTGGAAAAAGTACAGAGCTTTAAGCAGCTTTTTTGTCGATTACATTTTGGTATAGACCAACAAAGAACCGAGACGACCAAGAGGCGCAGCACTAGCTAGAGAAGTTTTTTTTATTGTTGCAACTGGCGCCAGTTACAAAACATCTGGACGAACCGCGCATTTAGGATGTTCCAGGCAAAAATATGGATGGAAATCAGGCTGGAGAGCATCACAAGTTGTCACAGGCACTTATTTAGCCCGTCTGCCTGCGAACGTCGATTTCGTCACTATTCTTGCCCTGGACTAGCACCGTAATCACAAAGTCACTAAACGCTTGGGCTTGATTGAGTGACATTGCATTCGGTGCAGAACGTAGTTTTCTTCCTGCTCTGGACACGTCTTAGGATGAGCAAAATGAGTCGTGACAATAAATTTGAGGGATGTATTTTCGCCCACAAAATAGTATTTAATTACAATTGTATTTCAAATACCCACGTTTTAGTATTTAAATACACACGTCAAACACATTACCCAATTTGTAATTACATACAAATGCAAAATACACAAAGCATTTGAAATACGTATTTCAAATACTTGTATTTGAAATACTGCCCATCCCTGGTTCATATATATATACCTGTTTCTTTTCACCATGTAGCATGTAAATAAGATTGCATCGCGGGTCATTTCTCGAAGCCGGACATTTCAATGTTTTCATGCAAGCTACTATACTTGTTTTCACCTCAAGAAAAAAAGAAGTTTTGCTCAATGTTCATATGCCGCGGGAAGAAGTTCTTTTAATATTTGGTTGTCGGAGGCAGAAGCGACGCTTTCGGCGTTTGAAACGGGTACGTCTCTTGACAAGATAACGTATATCTTATCTAAAATTCGCCTAAATATATCTCAATTCACAGCATAGAGACGGAAATTAGTAATTATCCGCGAGAAGCCGTAATTGTTTTACTACGGTTCTTGAGGGGAAAACAAGAATAGTGTATGCAAAGCTATCAACGAAGTCATTCAAAGCTAAATTTTCTTTCCAACTGCCATTGTGCGATCCGTTCCGAATCTTCAAAATGTATGCAAACTGAGCATAAGAAAAAAATACCTTCAACGCAAATTTTTACTCAAACTGTACTTTAAGGAATTTGAGGGTTATCCACCCCGGGTGTCGATAAATGCTGAAAGTGTGCAGGATCTCTGACCAGAATATTCTGGAATTTCTACATTGCACGGAGACATGCTGCAACGCCACAGGGAAAGAACATAGTGCACATTTTGTAGAGCACGCCACAAAGGACTCTTTGTTTTTATGCCATGTCTTCACAAGCAAAACTTCGATGTGAAATATGACAAAAAAAATGTGGTGCTTGCTTGAACACAGTACTTCAGCAGATGTATGAACACAGCTGACATTTTTAGGCTTTCATATAGGAAACTATATAAAGTTGGAAGGATAATCAGGTCAATGGCGTCCCAGTAAAGCATTTTTTATTTTACCTGAAGTATATAATCCCAGGAAGACCTGCTTTGAAAGAAATGATTCGCTCTTTCAATTTCATTATAAAACCTGGGTACCGGTGCGCTCGCTGAGGCTTCTTCTGTACTCACTTGCCAGGCAACCCAGGCAATCTTGTAGACATGGCCAGAAATTTGTGGCAGGCGCTTCTATTTCATGTGTCTGGCCCCACGTGGTGCATTCACCGCTTTTATGTCCTGTGCAAACTCCCGCCAAGGCGGAGTGTGCGCCGAGTGAAAACAAACAGTAGCTTCAAAGACAAAAAAAGATATTGAGTTTTAATCATGTTTTTGAAACCTCGAGACTGGGAAGAAAACTTGAAGATATATTAGAAAAAATGGATGAAAGGGGAAAAGTGCCACTTTTCCTTCTCTTTCTTTTAATATATCTTCAACTTTCCTTCCCAGTCTCAGTGTTGAAACATCATGATTAATACGCACCAGCTCGCGTGCACGTTGACATTTTTTTTTCAATATTGAGTGTCTTGCGGTTCCAACATGCTGATAACTTTATCATTCTCCCTTACAATTTCATGGTAATACTGCGACCAAAGGAAGAACATTAGGACTTCTAAATAATTTTGCAGAAGCCACCACACGCATTTTTATAGTTCTTGCAGATGACTTGGAGCGCGATAAAGTTAGGTACCTTTAGATATAAATTTGTTTTGAGTGAACATATAGGGCATAAAACGTATGCTGTTATTCGTGATTGATTCTGCACAGGACCTATCTAATGATGGATTGACAGATTATGTATTTCATGTACATAATTTTTTCACGTGTTGATTTATATCCACTTTACGCCTGGTGAAATACTGTCATCCATAAAAAGATCCAATGAATTTACAACGAACAGTAAACGTTTAATGAGGAGGGCATGTGACTACAAACTTAAAGAGAAAGGTACCACGCAACTTGCGTCGACGATGGCAGGGTAACTGAACTGAAACAGCTCATTACCGATACATTCATACACATGGCACGTTCAGGAATGTTCTGCACGTAAACATTCCATGACAGCCGTGAGTGGGCTGGGATTTCTTAGAATTGTACAGAATTAATAAAAAAAATAAGGATCCGGCCGGAGCGGGATTCAAACCCCTTGACAGCAGCATGCGTTGCCAACTCCGCCATGCACGCGGCCTTCATAACTTTTATTTATTTATGTATTTTTTTATTTTATTTTGACGAGGATACAAGGCGGTGACACACAATCGCAATAAAATACTAAAAGACACCAACCATCTTGGCTAATGTCGAATGGACTACGAGTCTTTGAGTGAACACAACACCTCCAGAAGTGGTAGCCATTCCGGTGTAGGTCGCTGGTCCTTAAACATTTCCTTCAGAAAGCACATGTGCTCAACAAAATACTTATGCACAAGGCGAACATCGATATCCGCGTGGCGTACAGCCATGCGGCAACGCCATATGTTGCGCAGAGCCCGCAGTAGGATCATGTCGTAGGGAACGTTCTTTTCTCCTTTTACCGCTGAAAACCATGTGCCATGGGGCGTTAATGGGAAGACTTTTTCAGAGTCCTTTGCAGAACGTCCCAAAAGTAGTCCGTGTCCCAACAGTTTGGGAAAACGGGATCAACCGTTTTGTGCTTTTTGCTCATAGTGCAGTTGTCAGAAAAAAGCTAGTGGGATACATTTTTTCAACTAACCAGGCTTTACCTAAACGTGTGTGACTATGCAATTAAAAAAAAGTGGTCGTGTTAGGCGTTGCCGTCATTCCCTTGACGTGCTTAATTCATTCTTCCCTGGACCTGAAGTGTACAAAAAACGATGCAGAAAAATTGGAAAAAGCAAATCAATTATATCCTTTGTTAGGCGCTTGCGGGACACACCAGGCAGAAAAACGCGTGACTAAAAGACAATAAGCTACAACAACTACTTTCCTCTACCCGCTTACACAGGCAACTGTGTCCTCGCTTGACGTGACAATAAACTCAGGAAGCGCAGCATGCCATTTCACTTCAATAACTGTTTGCAAAAATAATTCTGTCTGGTTTGTTAAAAAAAAAAATCTATGGACAAGTTGCCTCACGAACAAATAAAAACAAGATACCCCCCCCCCCCCCTCCCCCCGGGCCTTCGCTCTACGAAACAGGTTTGCAGGACTCGCACGTTCCCTATACAAACACCAAATAAAACCAGCAAAAACACGGTGCATACCTTTATGTTTTTATTTGTGAGCAATAAACCACCTGCAAAATATACCACACATTTGCAACAAGAAACGCATTGCAAGCCGATGCACGCGCAACAATAGACATCCCATAACCTCCCAAAGTATTCGCTTTTGCGCGCAGAGCTTCAACCTGATCGCGCCAATAGTCGTCATTGTTGCGGTAGTGTTTCAGGGGAACTCCAAGATGACGGGGCGGCGATTCAGTCCAGACAACACGTTCATAAACAGCCAGCGAGGAAGGCCAATCACCGTAACAAAGACCCCAATACTTATCCCAGTTGAAAGGAGCAACTCGTATTTTCTAAAAATATCTCGGAGTCTACACAAAAAATCGCCACATCATCCGCGTACTCGTAAATGCGCACCCTCAGTAGTTTTCAACTTAAACCCACGAATAAAGCTACACTGAAAGATACTTTGACGAAACGGTTCACGGAAAGTACAAAAAAAGCAAAGGCAAAAGTGCACAGCCTTGTCGCACCGAAGAGAAAAGGGCGAATACAGTCACTTACACACCTGTTGGCCGCAAGACTAGTGGCGCAGCTTTGGTACGTCATGCCTGCAGCGTAGCACAAAACTGAATCCAGATTAACACGTTCTACTATCGAAAAAATAATTTCGTGTGGCAGGCGGTCGAATAAATTTTCCCAGGTCGATCTGTAACATGGCAAGTCTTCGCATAAAAACAGCCACAATAAACCAGAATGCTTCGGTCGACAGGCACATATGTTACAATGCTCCTCTGGTTTACTCCCCATTTATGGTGTTGGTCGACGACAATGTGTATAACACGCTGCATACGCTCCGCTAAAACCTTCATCCGTATCTTATAGTCTACTTTAGTGTGATCCGACGGTTCGATCCAAGAAAATAAAATTTTGAGAGGGCGTCACTTTTCGGTATAAAAATCGTGTAAGTACACAAAAACAACGGATGTTAAACATGCTTCACTAAATAGGCAGTCTAAAAAAGAGAAAGTTGCTCCGTTAACGCTTTGTAAAACTCAGCGCACAGACCATCTGCTACTGGGGCTTTGCCCGGCTTCAAATTGTCAATTGCATTATCAACTTCCGATAACGCGATGGGTTGTTCTAAATTTTATTTGAAATCGGCTGCCAATCTCGGCAACAGGGGCAAATAAAACTTCCGGAAACGATTTTTTGGAGATCAGCGTAACTAAAAACCTTTAAAAAAAATCTAAGCAATTATGTTTGATGATTCCTTTATCGGGCGGCAGTACCCCCTGATTCAAAGTCTCACTGACTTCATTCTTACTCACGTATTTCTCTCTGGTCTTATCACCGCTTTCGTGGGTATCTCTCCGAGCTATAGCCGCTTCCACCGTGCTTGCACCATGACCTTTTATGCTGCTCGGTATCGAGAAACTTGAGGCGATCTTTTATCCTGAATATTTTGTCAGAAAACAAACCGGGAGAATGATATCCGTAATAGCCCTGAGGCGTAGGAAAAATAAAAACGCAGTATTCAACTAAAGGCGAAATATAAAACGTAGGGCCCTCGAGCATATCCCTGTATTATAGGAAATCCTGTATTGTGATCCATCCTTGTGTAAACTTATCTCCAAATTGACATGGTCCGACTATTTGTATGATTTCAAATTCAGGCACCCGTTCCTCACCCAGGAACACTTTTTTTTTTTTTTAGAATGGCCGAATTCTTATCTGGTGACGAAATACAAAATTTAAGGTCGCCGACTACAAGCCGGTGCTATTGCATAATCTTGGGCTATAATCCCTCTTCGAAGAATGTGATATCAAGTCGTACATTTTAATTCTCTCTTTTCTGATATCATTTTTGTTTGATTGTGTGCAAAGCGATTGGAATAAATAATTTAATGTAAACATTTAGCACCCTTGCATAAACATTACATTTTACACGTGAATATTAAGTTCAGAATTACAACCTTCACCTCATAAATCGTTTATTATACGCAGTGCTCTCATTCAATAAAAAAGATTCCTTATAATCATGTAACATTAATAATTATCCAGAATATTTGAAAACTTTTCAAATCGTTTTGTATTGTAGTAGAAACAACTGTTTTTGTTTTCTAGTTTATTGATGTCAGTAGCATAACACTTGAAATGATTGTAAACGTCTAAACGAGGACGAATCCACCTTATTGGACAAATTGGTCTCGGGCACCCAAGGAAATAATTTTGAGAGAAAACAAAATGCTTCCAGTACATTATCGAGTCTTCTGAATAACTGCAGACGAATGGAAAATCTTGTATTTCCAAATTGTGGTCGTTTGAAAATCGATGTTTTCGGGAGTTCGCGTGAGGTGCCTCCGAAATACATTTTTCTACTAAAGGAATAGACATCTTAGACACTACATAATTTTCTATAATATTGGGGGAGGGGGGGGGGGGTTCCATTTAAATATACACAAACATCACGAGTTGCTTATACCAGAGAATAAACTCTATAGTAAGATTAACTTTGATACTATCCGTAGCGGTAATAGAGCAAAAAAAGTTTCTTCGACTGAGGAACCTGCAGTTTGCACGCCATCTTGAAATTTTAGCACAATAATTGCAGTTACGATAGAATGGATTAGTAGCATGGCAGACTTTTTAAAGCGTTATGTTTCGGTTTTATGGCCATATTTGTATAATAAATACATGTGCTTCTATGGGAGCGCTGCCGTAACCCTCTAAAAGATGGCGCAAGCATACGATGTCACAAGTTTCTGGTGATGAATCAGATTAAAACCTTCTCCGCTATTTGTTGATTTTTCGTCGTAGAATGTGGGACTTAACTCCCCTAGAGCTTTTCACACGAAAAGGTACACGCATGGCCATTTTCAAAGTGCTCAGTTAAACTATAGGCGATTCACTACATACCTAATAATCAATAAAAGTTGTATTTTCAGTTATTGACCCTGAAAATGAAAAAAACCTAGCTGGGAAAATTTTGCTAATTCGGATTTACCCCAAAAAATATCTTACTTTACTGGAGTCATGATGGCAAAAGCAAAATACAAAAACGGAGAGACATTTTCTTTATTTTTAGTAAGTCTAGCTAGGGGTTTTCTCGGAAATGCCGGCTCGAGTCCAAGTCAGTGGTCTTCAAGAGAGTTCACTTTTAATCAGACCTAGGACTATCGACAAAGGGGATTTCACTGTATTTCTCGTTAACGCTCAGTTGGACTAAAATCTTAATTATTTCACTTACTCTACTGTCATCCAACAAAAGGCTCAGAACCAAGCATAACCACAGAGGCGAGCACTGCGATTACCGAGACAGGTAGGTTGCTTCTTTTTTATTCTTCCTCTCAATGGTCCCCAGCCACTTTTTACACACTTTATTTTGTATATGTTTTAACGATGTCATTACTTGAGACATTTCCAACTTTGTCTTGGTACAAAAGCTACACAAGAACGCAGCAACAGGTATGCTGCCTTTCTATGTTAGGACAAAAAGAAAAGCTGTTCCGGTTGGCAGTTTAGACCCTGTTAATATTTTCACTTCTTAAAGGGAGGAGTGATTGTGTCTTAAAAAAAAATAAAAGCTATGAACCCGCAGATTTTATCGAAGAGGGCGACAGTTGAAGCTTCTCTATGGCGTGTCTGATATGCCGATGCTCGATTTAAAATGGTCCGTAACAATCGACGTTTTCACGTAACAATCTAAACATTTCGTCAAAAGTGTATTTCACAGGTGGGTTTTACTTTGGGAAATTGCAAGGTGTAGCTCCCTTTCTGCAAAAAAGGCTGTTACCAAAATTGCCAGGGTAAACGGCGGACGGCGAAGGAGACGACATGAGTCTAGAGTTTGCCTGACCTATTCCCATATTAGTGTTGCCTGATCTATTTCCACTTATTATATGGGCCAGAGTCAGACATTACAACAAAACCAACGGTAGGCATGGGGACAACAGGTAAGTGACTTGTTTTAATCTTCAGTACTTTATACTCAGTGTAGCTGAAAACTTAAAGTATGATAACAATTTCAGTTGGGCTAAGAGACTCAGAACCAAGCATAGCCGCAGAAGAAAGCACTGTAATTAGCGAGACAGGTAAGTTGCTTCTTTACCACTGTTAAATGGACCCCAGCCACTTTTCAAAATCTTTAGTATAAACTTTAGTGGTGTCATTACTTGCGGTTGGTCTGCCAAAAGGGTAGATGAACAAGTTACTATAAACAACAGTGCAGCAACGGGAACTTCCCTCATCGTATGTGGTCTTCAAAAGAAAATAATCGAAAAAATGCAGATAAAATAGCCGTCATTGATTGAATGAATCAAAGTCTACGAAGCCGCCGAAAGACGAAATCTTTCGTGCAGCCGGTATCTGAACTCAGGTTTTCCCGAAATTCCCAGTCGGGTGTGCTAACCTCTACATAACTCCGCCCCTCCGATTATTTTTTTATTTAATACCTGCTTGCCACATCAAACAAAATCCACGCAAAGGCAGAAATTCAACGTTTAAAAGCGCAAGGCAAACTCTCGCCGGCGCGATGGGGTTAAAAAGCTTTCATGGCAAGCAGTCTGACCAAAACTGGAAGCCAGGCGGGCTGCTCACTCTGTGGTCTATACATTTCCTTTAAATGAACATCAGCGTGTCACACCGCCATCCTTGATCTCCACATACTATGTGCGTTGCTCAGAAGCTGTTTTATGGCGGATGAACTCTGTCCTGAGAGTGTCATAAAAAACATGCTGGGGAGGTGCGCGGAGGCCATCCCAAAAGTTTACTGCGGTAGATCGTGGCAGGGCTGCGACAGCAGAGTCGTACTTTTTCTTTTGAGCTGTTATCCAGTTTGCTCGAAGAAGGCTTCAATATGAATAAACCATAATTCCGAGTCTGCCGGCGAGAATTCGGAAAGCTTAAGGGTCATCGACGCGACGCCAAAGGTAGGTAGCGATCCAAGTGCAGCGAGGATCGGCTCACTGTTACACCCTTTTCTGCCTTCACACCCCCAGACGACCGTTTTGACCATGTCCATCTTGATTTAGTCTGTCCCCTTCCATCTTCTGGAGGTTGTCGATACATTTTTACTTGTATCGATCGTTTCACACGATGGCCCGAAGTTACGCCTATCGCGGATATCACCGCACAAAACTGTCACGCAAGCATCCTTGTCCACTTGGGTTAGTCGTTACGGAGTACCGTCGACTGTCACAACTGACCAGGGCAGACAGTTCCAGTCGCCTGTCTTCCACAACTCATTAAAACTCCTAGGCATTCACCACATTCAAGCTGCCTACCACCCGGACGCAAATGGAATTGTGGTAATATTTCACCGACAGTTAAAGCTTTCTCTGAAAGCGACCGATTCATCATCGACTTGGTCAGAGAGCCTTCCTCTTATTATGCTTGGACTTCGCACAGCGATTAAGGCTGATATTGCGTGCACTGCCGCCGAGGTGGTTTATCGGACTACTCTGCGATTACCAGGGTATTTCTTTTGTTTTTCAGCACAGGCAACAATGCCTGATCCTCTCGATTACTCATACAGGCTTCGGGCAGCGATGCAGGCCGTTAAACCGCAGGCTACAACAACTCCTCACAAGTGAAGGACTGGGAGATCGCAAGCCGTCCGATTTGCTGCGGAAAATGCAACAGCTCCTAGCAGATAAGGCGGACAAATTAGACTTCCCCATTTTTAGAGAGCTATTTCTAAAGCGCCTTCCCCATCAGGTCAGAATAATCTTGTCCTTGGCGGGTGATTGTACCCTTGATGCTCTTGCTAGGATGCCGGAATAAAATATGGAAGTTGGGACGCCTGCTGTGTTTGCCACACATCGGAGCTCATCGCCTACGCCTCCTTCGTATCACCCTGAGGTGGCTGCGCTAAGTGAAATAGTTGATTGACCCTGCGCCAAGGTTGAGCAACTCTGAACTGAAGTATCCGTTCTTAAACAATCAGAGTGCTCCCCGTCAAGACCACGACAGCGTTCGTCATCCAACGGCCGTCGCAGTACTCGATCTTATTCAGCCTCGCCTCCAGCTGATCAGCTTTTCTGGTACCAGTGGAAATTCGGCGAGCGGCCTAACAACTGCGTGCAGCCTTGCTCTTACAGGGGAAACGGCAGGACCACTCACTAATGACGGCAAGTATGGTGGATTCGCAGGCGAGCCGTCTCTTCTACGTTACCGAGAAGAAAACAAAACAGCGTTTTCTTATTGACACGGGTGCTGAAATATTGCGTGTTTCCTCCAACATCCGAGGATCGCCTCAACTGGCTGGACTTCACACTCTTAAGAGCTGTAAATGGCTCGCCAATCACAACTTACGGAGAGAAGTCCCTAACTTTTGATCTTGGCCTCCGTCGGACATTCCGGTGGATATTTCTGGTTGCTGAGGTTCGGCATCCAAACATCGGAGCCGACTTTCTCCGTTTCTTCAATCTTATCACGGACATGAGGACACAACAACTCCCGGATGCTTAAACGCACCTAAGCGTACAAGGTATTGCATCCAGTTCACCCGCTCTCAGTCCGACGATTTTCAATCCGAACCTCGAGCCGACATGGGCTAAGTTCTTAACAGACTTTCCATCCTCGACCACTCGTTGCACCGCAGACACTCCCATCAAACACCAGGCGACGCACACCATGACGACAACCGGACAACTCGTGTTTGCTCGTTCACGCCGCCTTTCTCCTGAGCGTCTAAAATTTGCAGACCGAGAGTTCGAGCACATGCTGGAGCTCGGACTTATCAGACCATCGTCCAGTAACTAGTCATCTTCTCTGCACATGGTGCCAAAAAGAAGGGCGACTGGAGACCTTGCGGGGACTATCGGGCTTCAAACAACATCACCGTGCCCGATCGATATCCTATGCCTCACACTTAAGATTTCACTAGCACCATTGAAGGATCCACCGTTTCCTCAAAAATCGTCCTTGAACGAGCATACCACCAGATTTCCGTAGAAAGGGTCAACATCCCGAAGACCGCCGAACTTCTTTCGGCATGTTCGAATACCTACGCATGCCATTCGGTCTTCGAAACGCGACCCAAACATTTCTACGCTTTATGGACCAACTGCTCCGAGGACTGACCTTCTACTTCGCCTACATCGACCGATATTGTAATCTTTAGTATAAACTCTTGAGCCGAATTTTCGCTCGCTAGACGAATATAGAATTACGATCAACGCCACCAAATGTGAACTGGGAGTATCTGAGCTGGATTTTCTTGGACATCACATGAACCAGCATGGTATTCACCCGCTCAGGTTTTAAGTTCAGGCAAGTGAAAACTTCCCTCCTCCGACTTCGGTCCGCAAAACTTAGTGAGTTCTTAGGCCTCGTTAATTTTTCTAGGCGATTTATTCCACACTGCGCCACAACTCTCCAATTCATAAACTCACTTCTCCGTGGATCTAGAGAGAATAATAAAATTCTGTAGAATGACGCCGCCGAAATTGCGTTCACTCGCATCAAAAATAACTTTCGAAGGTTACTCTGCTATCTTATCTTAAGTGTGACGCTCCAACTTCACTTATGGTAGACGCATCCGACTTTGCTGTGGGAGCGGTGCTCCAACAATTCGTTGATGAACACTGGCGACCAGTTGCTTTGTTTTCGAAGACATTGTCGCAAACTGAAACATGTTATAGCACATTTGGCCGTGAGCTCCTTGGTATCAGTACCTTGCTATCAAACATTTCCATCACTTTCTGGAAGGTCGAGATTATTTCCTTCTTACCGACCACAAGCCTTTGACATACGCCTTAACATCGAGCAGCACATCGCATACAACACGTGAGATACGACAAATGGCCTTCATTTTAGAATTTACGCATGACATACGCTTCGTAGGAGGCAACAAAACACTTAGGCCGGTGCCCTATAGGGCGAGAAAGGAGCTGGAGGACAGCAGAACAATTCCGGATCTCGACGGACACCCATCTATCTGTCACGCAATAAGGGATCTTACAAGCCCTACTTGATCGAAATAATCAGTCTACGAAAAAGCCGAAAGACAAAGTATTTCGCGGAGCCGGAATCGGAACCGACAAAATATTTGGCGGAGCAGGGATTTGAACTCCGGAGCTTTCAATATATGTTCGGGTGTGCTAACCACTACATCAAAACGGTCTTTTTTTTTTTTTTTTACAATGTAGTTTTTTTTTATAAACAGGAGTTCACAATACGCTGTCATCATTTTATGACAGCTCACTTATGAATTATATATTTTCTAGTGATATACTTGTTTCTTTTCACCATGTGGCAATTTTAACAGGGTTGCATGGTGAGCCATTGCTTGAATTTTGACATTTCAATTTTTTTAAGGAGGCTACCTGTGTATGTAAGGCCATCGACGAAGTGGATCAAATCGGGTTTTCTCTTTCCCACTACCATTGTGTGATCCGTTCGAGATCTCCAAATTGCACGCAGGCTGGGCACAAAAAGAACTTCACATTCTTTGTTTTCATCGGAAGGATGGCAGAGGTGGTAGTAATTAAATTACTGCAATTAAATTACGGTATTTAATTTACTTTTGAGTGTAATTCGTAATGGATCTCATTACTTTTTGATGCAGTAAATTTAAGAATGTGATAAATTACCCTAGTGGCGGTAATTGTAATAAAAATCGTGATTACTTTTTGGATATTTTTAGGCATGTTTTTTCTTTATTTGACCAGTAATGACGAAAAAAGCAGTTCTTGCATTTGCAAAAAATAAATAATAAAGCTTCTTTAAAAAATAACGAAAAAGAAAGTACAAAAGCGGTTTTTGTTTGTGGCCGCTGCCTCGTGTGACGGTCGAACTGGGTGCCTTTACGTGCGCGTTGCTTCAAGGCACTCTAAGTCGGACTAGGGGGTCGTGCCACCGAAGTCCTGCTGGGTTTGTGTTGCTTTGACCAATAATAGGCTTCCCCAAACATGGCTTTTGTCCCCCTTGCAAGATTATCTTGCCCCGAAATTCACCCAAATAAGACACAGCCCACAGGAATAATCAATAGCAAGGCAATCTGAACCCAGACGCATCCGGGGATCAACAGCGTGCGCAGTAAGTATTTCGGAAAAACGTGACCCCACAACACAGATAGACCCAAGATCAGTCGGTTTGGTTTGGGATATGAAGTGAAAGATATGTGCCAAGGGAAAGGAGGGGAACGACGTTTCGACCAAACGGTCCTCTTCGGGTGTACTAAAAAAAAGAGGAGATGCCAGATCAGAATAATACCGTATATGCAAAAGGCAGAGGTGACGTGACAGATGTGACGTTGTGGAGACAGAGAGGGAGGAGGAAAAGTCGTCAAGTAAGGTGCAAGGGGTTTAAAGTAAACAAGTCGAGGAATGCGGGTAAGTGGAAGCTTATAGCCCCCGCGTGACCAACCAAATCGTCAAAATAAAAAGGACCGGGAGAAAGGGGAATGTCTAATAGCCGAAAGAAAGTTCCTTGTTTAAATCGGAAGGAAATTCCGTCTTTAAGTTAAAAATTAATCTGTTTTCTTCTGTTTTTCCGTGAGGTGGGTGTATGGAATCCCGATTTGATGATGCATACTCGCATGTTAAGTTCAGAGTGATTTGTGGAGGAGAAGTGTTTAGATACGTGTGTGGAGAGGCCATGTTTGAGTCGGCCCGCTCTTTCTAGAGTGACAAGTCCGCGGTGTTCTCTGAAGCGTTCGTGGAGTCGGCGGTAAGTTTCACCGATATATAATAAGGTTGGACATAGTGTGCAGGAAATGGTGTATATCAGATTAGAAGCTTTACAGGTGTGATTGTCAGGGATTCTCATTAGCAGGTTGGGAGGAGGGCCGGTGTGTGTGCACGTAAGGCATTTTGGGGCGCCGCATGGCGGGGCATTGGGGAGCAAAGTCTGAGGTCTTATGGAACGGTTGCTGCGTACTAAAAGGGATCGTAAGTTGGAATGTCAACGGTAACTTCGCGCGGGTGCTTTAGAAATAACTTCGGAGTCTACGAAGTGGGAAGTGGCGTCCATGATTAGCTTGCCGAGCCTAGGTTTCGAGGGATGGAACGTGAAGATGAGGGGGTTGCACGGGGGATTAGACCTTAACAGACATCCTCCAACGCCTGTCTAATCTGTCCCCGAGCTCGGACACTATCCTCTTCACAATGGACATCAGAACTCTCTACACAGTAATCCCTCACGCCGAAGGACTTCAGGCTCTCCCACACTTTCTTGATCAGCGTCCTCTTCAAAACCCTCCGTCTCACGCCGTAATCCGCCTCGCGGAACAAGTTCTAACACTAAACGCCTTCCAATTCGACAACTCCTCCTATCGCCAGAAATGTGGTGTAGCGACGGGCACAAAGATGGGTCCCTCGTTCGCCAACCTATTTATCGGCTACGTCGAGCACTCGTTTTTTAATTCCATTCCACACCCGCCCCAACAATTCTACGGTCGTTATATTGACGATATTTTTGGTTTTGGCCCCCCTCCCGTAGTTTGACCGCTTAACCAATCCACTCTGTAACGGCGATGGCTTCCTCAAGTTTACCTCACTGATATCGAAATCTTCTGTCAACTTCCTAGACTTAAAAATAAACAGTGAAGGTCGCAAGTCCCACACCTCTGTGCATCATAAAACAACTGACAGCCATAGGTACCTTCTCTATTCCTCGAGCTGTCCTAGATCCCAAATGAACTCTATTTCCTTCTCACAATTTCTCCGCCTCCGTGCGATTCACAGCGACGACATTGATTTTCGTCATCAGCTTAAGACGATGACCACCTTCTTTATTGAACATGGTTACCCACTCGGCCTTCTGCGCAATGCCAGCTGTCGCGTTTCTAACACTTCGCGGCACGACGCCCTATTTCCACAATCAAGGTTTAAACCCCCGTGCAAACCCCTCATCTTCACGTTCCATCCCTCGATACCTAGGCTCGGCAA
The DNA here is from genome assembly GCF_016920785.2 of Ixodes scapularis. Taxonomy (NCBI): domain Eukaryota; kingdom Metazoa; phylum Arthropoda; class Arachnida; order Ixodida; family Ixodidae; genus Ixodes; species Ixodes scapularis. Next base: position 34,000,987 of record NW_024609835.1, on the reverse strand, counting down.
GCTAATCATGGACGCCACTTCCCACCTCGTAGACTCCAAAGTTCTTTCTAGAGAACCCGCAATAACTTACCGTCGACAGCCCAACTTACGATCCCTTTTAGTACGCAGCAACCATTCCATACGACCTCAGACTTTACTCCCCGGTACAACGCCGTGCGGCGCCCAAAAATGCCTTACGTGCAAACACACCGGCCCGCCTACCAACCTGGTAATGAGAATCCCTGACAATCACACCTGTAAATCTTCTAATCTGATATACACCATTTCCTGCACACTCTGTCCAACCTTATTATATATCGGTGAAACTTACCGGCCGACTCCACGAACGCTTCAGAGAACACCGCAGACTTGTCAGTCTAGAAAGAGCGGGCCAACTCAAACATGATCTCTCCACACACGTATCTAAACACTTCTCCTCCACAAATCACTCTGAACTTAACATGCGAGTATGCATCATCAGTCGGGCTTCCATACATCCACCTCACGAAAAAAAAAAGAAGAAAACAGATTAATTTCTAGCTTAAAGACGGATTTTCCTTCCGGTTTAAACAAGGAACTTTCTTTCGGCTATTAGACATTCCCCTTTCTCCCGCTCCTTTTTTTTTTTTGATAATTTGGTTGGTCACGTGGGGGCTATAAGCTTCCCCTTACCCGTATTCCTCAACTTGTTGACTTCAAACCTCTTGTACCTTACTTGACGAATTTTCCTCCTCCCTCTCTGACTCCACAACGTCACATCTGTCACGTGACCTCTGCCTTTTGTATAAACGGTATTATTATTCTGATCTGTCATCTTCTTTTTTTAGTACACCTGAAGAAGACCGTTTGGTCGAAACGTTGTTCCCCTCCTTTCCCTTGGTACTTATCTTTCACTTCATATCCCTACTAATACACTAACAGTGCCCGGCACAACTCCATATCTTCAGGTTTAGGCGGGCCTGTTGGTTTGCCTTATCTGTCTTTGGTATTGCCATCGGCTTGGTATGGGGTTGACGGTTGTTACTTTGCAAATGAGTGCAGAGCAGAGTGCTTTCTTTCTTTTTGTTTAGCTCCTCCTTTAAAATATATGAAACAGTAATTTGAAAGTAATTTCATTACTTTTATGCAGTAATTTGAAATTGTGATTCATTACTTTTGTGTAGTGGTTATTTGTAATTTAATTTATTTATATTTCGGTCGTTTTTAGAAAAGTTATTAGTAATATAATTTAATTACAATAAATGAGTAATCTGGCCACCTCTGGTTGTCATGATATTCCACCTTAAAGGGGCACTAAAGTGCTTTTCGAGATTCCCTCTTTATTGCCATTACTCAATCTACGAACTCTAGGCATCATAAAAAAAACACATTACGTTCATCCGCGGGAAATTAGCATATTAAAAACGTGATCAAGGATTCCCACACTTACCGTCAATTGAGCTATGTCCTTAAAACGAGAATGTAAAAAGCCACTTTAGTGCCCCCTTAAGGAATTTGACAGTAACCTGCTCCGGGTGTAAATCATTGCTGAGAGTATGTCGGAGCTATGACCATAATATTTTGGAATTTTTACATTGCATAAAGCAGTGTTGGCGCTAATGCGCTACAAGTAACGGCGCTACCGGTTACGTGTTAATTTTTTCTGTAACGTGGTAGCGTACTCGTTACTTTTTCGAAACGGTAACGGTAACGCGTACTTTCGTTACTTATTTCGAGTAATGGGTAACGGAGTTATGTTACTCGTTACGTTTTCTTCCCAAGACTTAGACAAATTACATGTCCATTTTTTTCGTGTTTCAGGCGCCAAATTTTGTCTTTTTTTATTTTTTGTGTGTTTTTTTTGTGAGTAGTTAGGTGAGATTGTAATAACGGTAAACTAATTATGTACAGCTTCGGCATGAACAATGTTTCTTGAAAAATGTTCTTACGCATAACTGAAGCGTCAAAACAGTAAAACGAGTTATTTCATAACAAAAAAATAGTAACGCAAAATTAACGTGCGTTACTTTTTATCGGAAACGGTAACAGTAACGCATTACTTTTTGTTTGCAAGTAACGAATAACGTATTTCCTCATATTTTTTCGGTAGCGCCTACAACACTGGCATAAAGACGTGCTGAAAGGTCTCCGGGAAAAGGCACAGTGAACAATTCGTAGACCACGCAACGAAGATCTCTGTTTTCTAGCCATGTCTTAACGGGCAAACCTTCCGTGTGAAATTTTACAATAAATTATTTGGTGCTAGCTTGAATAGAGTGCTCCCGCAGTTGTTTGAACATAAAAACCCTTTGACGCTTAAGGCGGCAGCATGATTGGGTGAATCGTGTCCCAGTCAAGCGTACGTTTTTCTTTTGAAGTAGACAATTCCAGGAAAACCGGCTTGGAAGAAGTCAATCGCTCCTTATTTTTTTTTTTTGCAAACTCTGAGTACCTGCGCGTTCGCGGATGATTCCTTCGTACTCATTTGCCAGGCAAGGCTAATTTGGTCTCGAAAAAAAAAACGTTGAAATTTTATCTTAAGCTTCAAGTTAACGAGACCTAGCTGACCTCTAAAAAGACTAAAAAAATAAAAGCCGTTTACAACTCCCTGTAACGCCGAATTAGCGCGCAGCTCTTTAGGAGGAGGAGGGAAAGGTACGGAGGGGAGGCTATGCCCTTCCTCCTCTCCTGTTCGCTTCCCATTTAGGGAAATCTTTTCTGCTAAATTTAGCGGGGAAATTTTCCGCTAGATTTAGCGGGGAAATTTTTCTGTTAAATTCAGCGGGAACATTTTTTGCACTAGATTTAGTGGGGAAAGTTTTTCCGCTAGATTTAGCGGGGAAATTTTTCCGCTAGATTTAGCGGGGAAATATTTCAGCTCAATTTAGCGGGGAATTTTTTCCGCTAGATTTTGTGGGGAACTTTTTTCGCTAGATTTAGCGAAGAAACTTATCCGCTAAATTTAGGTGGGAAATTTTTTCGATAGATTCAGCGGGGAAACGTTTTCCGCTAGATTTAGCGGGGAAAATTTTCCGCTAAATTTAGCAGGGAAATTTTACCATAATGCACCGCGCGGTTCCGCCGACGGCGACGGCGGCGCGGATGCCGCTCATGCCGAAAACGGGCGCATAAGAGCTGCGCTCTAAAATAAATTCGTCCTTTGCATTCGTTCAACGATTGCCATATGAACGTGGCACAAAGTCTATGAGACCTTGTGCTACGTTTCGTCCATGAGTCGATGAGACATTGTATTATACGTCATCGTTCGTGGAGGACACGTACGATGATGAAAGTGCCCGTGATATATTCAAACGTGGCTCTTGATTCTCGCATATGATTATACCGTCTCTTTAAAGCTCATAAACAAGAAATAATACCTGTACACGTGACAAGGCAAGCAGTGAAAGGACTTCTGAACCACAACGAGCACGTACCACGTGCCCGCAAGCGTGGTACCACGTTCCACGTAGCGGCGTGTCATTTCAGAACACATCTGATTGGATACGTTTTGCTCCGTTGCATTAATGAGACAACTGGGAAACGCCAGAAAGACAAGGCGGAATAGTGTAGTGTTTGGCATACCCGACCGGATATTGAGAATCCCCAAGTTGAAATCGCGGCTCCCTCAAAGATTTTGTCTTGCGCCGGCTTCGTAGCTTTTCATTCATTCTACAAAGTACCGTCCATTCATCTCCATATTTTCGATCACGACCACAGCAATAAACGTGACATGTTAGTCATTTTTATCTTCATTAACTTATCATAATTGTAGATGTATGTAATGCATTACAACGGAGGTTTCTACTGCCATGAGCACGTCATGTTAGTAATTATTTAAATCTAGTTTTCCGCAAATGTTGTCAATTAAATATTAAAATTATGCTTTGTCAAAGTTCCAATCGCATTAATATTTAATATTTTCTCAAAACCGCCCATTCAGCTCCGAGTTTGCAATCGGTCGTTAGAACTGAAGCCACCACACCTATAATTGAACCATGTGAGTAATTTTCCCCTTTCATTTAAAGGTCACCAATGTTGTATATGCTTTGGTACTGTATATTCAGAGGTACACAACTGCTATCGTTAGGGTACTTTATTATTTTTACTTTTAAGGGTTAAGAAGATCCGATTCAGACACTTAATATTTTGAAACCATAATCACCAACGGGACGAGTAGCTATTTTACAACTGGTTGAACATAATTAATATTTTATATATTTTGACAACACTACCTTCATTCCAAAACGGGTCAGATTTCAACTTTCAAATTAATATGACCACACTAATAAATAAAACGGGTCAGTAATGTTTCAAATCATTTTCATATTGATTCATTGGTAGTCAATTGTAGTTGAAGATTATGTTCTATCAAAGTTAATGGTGATAATTTTTTACATACTTTGTAAACAGGGTCCGATTCAATGACTCCATCTGATACCTCGACAGCAATGGACGCAACGGGTCAGTGATTCCATCCTGGGAAGACGTTTTCTATAGTTTTGATTAATGGCAGTCAAACCTAGCGTCCTATTTTGCCTCATCAAAACTTCAATACAGCTATTATCTTACATACGTTTACCTCTATCTTCATAGCAGCACAATTAAAAAAAAAAACTGATCTTACCACTGCAGTCAATTCAACGGTGCATTATTTATTCTCAAGATGCTTGCTATATCCATTTTAAGGTAGCCAGCTGTAGCTTCCGATTAAAGAAGTTTTAATATCACTCATACTTTACCTAGTTTGCCCAGTCTGCTTCATGGCAACAAAATCGGATTCAATATTTTCAGCCAATTTTAGTACAGAGGTGAACGCAGTGGGTGAATTACCTCTTCCTATAATGTTTTTTTTTAATATTAATTCAATGCTGGTAAATTCTAACTCGAGGGAATGTTTAGATAGCAGTAAAGTAAAAGCTTGCATGTTTGCATCTAATTGCATTATAATCATATTTTACCTATTTTGCCAACTTTGCTTTATTAGAGCAGGGTCAGGTCCAAACATTCCAACTGACCTTACCGCACAAATGAACACAACGGGTCAGCAAGACTCTATGAAGATCGGTCTGTTCAATAAATGAAAAAGAATTGTAGCTTCAGATTTTGACTAATTCGCGTTTCAATAGTGCTAATATAGGATATATTTTTTTCAAACACTGCCTTCACTGCAACAGGGTCAAATTTAACCATTTCAACCAATGTTACTGCATCAATAAGCGCAACAGGTCAGTACATAATTTGTTTCCTACAATTTTTAGTATTTGAATGGTATTAAATTATAACTTAAATTTTGTCCTGTTAAAGTTTCAATAGCATTGCCAACTTACCTATCCTGTCAACTCTAACCAACTCTATCTACTCTTCAACAGAGTCAGATTTATCCATGCCAACTGATGTTACCAAAGCAATGGACGCAATGGGTCAGTAGTCCTTTCCCCGGATTTTTACGATATTAATTCAATAGTAGTCGGTTGTAGTATCAGGTGTTGTCTCATCCAAGTTTTAATAGGGCCAATTTATAACTATTTTTTTAAAATTCTACTTTATTTTGGAAGGATCCGATAAAAACATTCCACCTGACGTCACGACAACATTGAACGGAACTGGTTAGTAATGCTTTCTCGCGATTTCCGCAACGTTTGTTGATGATATATTAAAATTATGCTCCGCCAAGGTTCCATTAGCATTAACATTTTATATATTTTCAAAAAAAAAAAACACCCATTCAGCTCCGAGTTTGCAATCAATGGTTAGAACTGAAGCCACCACACCAATAACTGCACCATGTAAGTAATTTATCTTTTTCATTTAAAGGTCACCAAAGCTGTATATATTTTGGTACTGTATATTCAGAGGTTTAAAACTGCTATCGTTAGGGCACTTTATTAATTTTACTATTGTGAGATAAGGGGATCCGATTCAGCCACTTAATGTTTTGAAACCATAATCACCAACGCGACGAGTAGCTATTTTACCTTGATTCAATTACCTTATGTCCAAGCTTTGGTATTAGTTTCATACAGGTATTAAAAGCGTGTGGTATCTGATGTTACCACCCTGAACGCATCAAATCATAACCGACCCCCATTTTTAAATTTTGTGTCAGAACTGGTTCAATATTATATAATTAATATTTATATATTTCGACGACACTACCTTCATCCCAAAACGGGTCAGATTTCAGCTTTCAAACTAATTTCACCACACTAATAAATAAAACGGGTCAGTAATGTTTTAAAATATTTTCATATTGATTTATTGGTAGTCTATTGTAGTTGAATATTATGTTCTATCAAAGATAATGGTGTTAATGTTTGACATACTTTGTATACTCTACCTTCACTTCAGCAGGGTCCGATTCAATGATTCCATCTGATGGCGCTACAGCAATGAACGCAACGGGTCAGTAATTCCATCCTGGGAAGACTTTTTTTATTTGCGAGTAATGGCAGTCAAATCTAGCGTCCTATTTTGTCTCATCAAAACTTCAACAGAGCTAATATCTTGCATAAGTTCACCTCAACCTTCATAGTAGCGCAATTAAAAAAAAATAATCTTACCACAGGAGTGAATTCAATGGTGCATTAATTTATTCTCAAGATGCTTGCGGTATCCATTTAAAGGTAAGCTGTGGCTTCCAATTAAAGAAGCTTTAATAGCACTAATACTTTACGTACTTTTCCCACTCTGCTTCATGGCTACAGAGTCAGATTCAACAATTTCAACCTTTATTAGTATAGAGGTGAACGCAGCAGGTGAATTATCTTTTCCTATAATGTTTTTTTTTAATATTAATTCAATGCTGGTAAATTCTAACTTGCGGAAATTTTTAAATAGCATTAAAGTAAAAGCTTGTATGTTTGCATATAATTGCATTATAATCATATTGTCACGATCGACAAGTGATGAGGCGATAATAACTGGTGAAACTAAACATTTAATGGGGCGAACTTGTGCCCAAAAATAAAAAAAAGGAACAGAACAAAGCAGAGCGTCGCGGGCGTCGAAGTCGGCGTGACAGCAGAGTCAAACGCTGGGGAAAAATTGACTCCGGCTAGCCACGCGGAGCCGCTTTTGTACACGCATGGGCTTCTGGGGCATTCGGTGTAGAAGATTCGGCGCGTAGAACATTCTAACCTACAAAAACGTGACGCAGGCGGCAGCTATTTTCAACTCTATGGGCCAAAAAGAAAATCAGCCGATTGACGACTTCATCGCTGAGCTACAAGGCTAATCGAGGAAATGCGATTTTGGCGACCAGCACGACCGCCTTCTAGGCGACAGCATAATCATTGGAATTCGCGACACAGCTCTGCGGCAGCGGCTGTTTCGGGAAAGGAACCTTACTCTTGAAAAGATTATTATGACGTGCAGAGCGGCTGAAATTTCAAAGCAGCACGTATCTTTGCTGTTGACGACCTCGGATAGACAAGAGGCGGCGGTCGACAACTTGAACTGCGGAAGACAGCGACATGAAAACAGACAACAACCGAGAAAACAGCCCCAATATCAACAACGAAGCAACTATCCACAACATAGAGAAGCCAAGCACCAGGAAAGCTGTAGTAGGTGTGGAACCACTCACCTGCCCTGACAGTGCCCCGCCTACGGATCCACTTGCTACGCCTGTGGCAAGTTTGGACATTTTGCAAAGCTATGCTGACAATACCGCGAGTGGCGCCGCGACACGTCCGAACTCTAGACGTGGAGAAAGAAGTGACTGTTCAAGATTTTGGTCTGGGCAGCCTGACTGTAAACGACATCGCAGAAGATTCACTTCCCGACTGGCTTGAGATTGTCGACGTCAGCGGCAACCCAGTGAATTTCAAGCTGGACACGGGTTCCGATGTCAACATACTTCCAGAGCAGCTTGTGTTTAAATGGGAGCCCCATCCAGCTATCAAGAAGACTCAAGCAAAGGTTACAACGTATCTCGGTGAGCAGCTTGATATAGAAAATGAGTGCCAGTTCCTTTGCTTTGTGAAGAACGCCCAATCCAACCTCAAGTTCTTGCTTGTGAAAGGAAATCTCAAGCCCCTACTTGGAGCAGCCGCGTGCACAGCCTTAAACCTTTTGCATCGAGTGAGGCACATCGAAGTGGCAAATAATGCCTCTCATCCTGCTCCGGACTTTGAACAAATACTTCAAGAATTTCCAGAAGTATTCAAGGGCATCGGCAAACTCCCAGGAGAATACAGCATTCACCTGAAACCGGATGTAAAGCGTACAGTGACTGCCCCTCGCCGGGTGCCAAGTGCACTCGAAGAAACTGTGAAGGCCGAGCTCACAAGAATGCAGGACAATGGCATTATCAAGGCCGTGACAGAACCAACTGACTGGGTTCATCCCATCGTCATCATCACAAAGCAAGATGGAAATGTGCGGATCTATCTGGATCCAAGAAACCTAAATGCAGCAGTTAAGCGGCAGCACTACCGCATCCCAGTTCCAGAAGAACTCTTTTGCGCGGCTATCTGGGTGCACTGTGTTTTCAGTGCTTGATGCCAAAAGTGCCTTTTGGCAGCTGGCTCTCGATGAAGAGAGCTCGTACCTGCGCACATTTGCCACACCTTGGAGTCGGTACAGGTTCCTCAGAGATCCATTTGGACTCAGCACAGCTCCAGAGCTCTTTCAGCAAGCCATTGACAGAATCTTCGAGCGCCAAACCATTGTGATGCCGTACTTTGACGACATCTTGGTAGCCTGTAGAACGCAGAGTGACAATGCAAACCATCTGCGAAAGGTGCTTGAAATAGCACGCAACAACAATCTGAAGCTAAACAAGGACAAGCTCAAGCTGGGACTGTCTACAGTAACCTACCTTGGTCACCAGCTTACCCAAGACGGCATTGCTCCTGACCCTGAAAAGGTAAAGGCCATCCAGGCCTTACAACCACCAAATTACAAGGCAGAGCTCCTGCGATTTCTCGGAATGGCAACATACCTTATGGAGTTTATTCCAAACTTCTCAACAAAGACGCAACCTCTGCGTGAGCTCCTGAAGTCCGACGTGGCATGGCACTGGACTCGCGAGATGTCCAATGCATTCAGCGAGATCAAAGACAACCTAACCACTTCTCCAGTGTTGCATTTCTTTAATGCTTCGCGACCAATTGTGATATCAACCGACGCCAGCTCATATGGAATTGGCAGCATCCTTCTGCAGGACGGACATCCAGTGGCATACCCATCAGCAGCACTAACACCGGCACAGCAGCGCTACGCGCAAATAGAAAAGGAACTGTTGGCCGTAGTGTTTGCGTGTGAGCAGTTCTACTACTACATCTGTGGCTGAAGCGTCGTGGTGGAGACTGATCACAAGCCCCTCATCGGCTTGCGCCAAAAGGAAATCTACAAAATCTCCCCCAGACTCCAACGCTTGCTCCTTCGTATCCAGCGTTTCACGGTGAAGCTAGTCCATGTGCCTGGAAAACTTTATTCTTTATTCTTTATTCAGGGAACTCCTGCAGCGCCTAGAAGGCATTATTGCAGGGGGCGAATAATAACGAAAAGAACGTATCAACATTTGCAGCACAAACTATACATTCCTGTAAAGCGTTCCAGTCCTTGACCGTCCTCACAAAAAACGAAATTTCGCAGAGCTCCGTCCTAGTACAGTATTCGCGTATCTTGTGCACATGATCATTACGTTTGGAAAAATAATTTGGTTTTAAGAGGTATGATGAGCTATTAATACCAGTAGCTTCATGATAAATGTTGTATAAAAATTTCAACCGTAAATTTTTTCGCCGAAGATCCAATGACGCCCATCCTAGTGATTGTTTCATGTTAGTTACACTAGAAAAACGGTCGTACTGGCCCAGGACGAAGCGTGCGGCACGATTTTGTATTTTTTCCAAGCCATCAATGCGATTTTTTTTGGAAGGGTCCAACTCGACAGTTGCTGACACACTGTCTCGTGCGCCTAATCCAGCACAGATCATCAAGACAGTAGACGAGGAACACGGTGTCCTGGTCGGCACATTGGTTCAAGCATCCACAGCAAAGCTGGCTGAAATCCAAGCTAGCACGGCAGCAGATGAGGTCTTGAAGCGTGTAACGATCTACATCGAACACGGTTGGCCAAATAAAATCTCAAAGGTCCACCCGTCAGTCAGACCCTTCTACTCAAGAAGAAGTGAGCTTTACATAACCGATGGCTTCGTCTGCTATGGCGAACGACTAGTAGTGCCAGAAGCATGCAAGAAGGATGTGCTCTCAAGACTTCACATGACCCATCGCGGCATTGTCGCAAGCAAAAACCTGGCTTCCCAAAGCGTCTTCTGGCCTAGGATAAACCAGGACAACGAGGAGCTGATCAGCAGCTGTAAAGTTTGTCAACGCCACCATAGAGCAAATCAAAGAGAACCACTTCTTGACTGAGACTTGCCAATGCGCCAATGGGAGAAAGTAGCCATGGATTTCTTTCACCACGGTAGCACCACTTATTTGGTTGTGGTAGATTATTACTCAAAGTTTGTGGAAGTCATGAAAATGTCGACGACAAAGGCATCTGGTATATTTTTCAAACTCTACCTTCACAGCAACAGGGTCAAATTTAACTATTTCAATGTTACTTCAAAATAAGCGCAACGGGTCAGTACATAATTTGTTTTCTACGATTTCTAGTATTTCAATGGTATTAAATTATAGCGTAAAATTTGGTCCTGTTAAAGTTTCAATAGCCTTCACATCTTACCTATTCGGTCAACTCTAACCAACTCTATCTTCTCTTCAACAGAGTCAGATTCAGCCATGCCAACTGATGTTACCAAAGCAATGGAAACAACGGGTCAGCATTCCTTTCAACGGATTTTTACGATATTAATTCAATAGTTAGTCGGTTATAGCTTCAGGTGTTGTCTCATCCAAGTTTTAATAGGGCCAACTTATAACTGATTTTGTTTTTATAATTCTACTTTATTTTGGAAGCATCAGATAAAAACATTCCAACTGACGTCACGACAGCATTGAACACAACTGGTTAGTAATGCTTTCCCGCGATTCGTACAACTGCTGTCGATTATATATCAAAATAATGCTTTGTCAAAGTTCCAATGGCATTAACATTTTACATATTTTCAACAAAAAAAAAAACACCCATCCAACTCCGAGTTGGCAATCAATCGTTAGAACTGAAGCCACCACACCAATAACTGCACCAAGTAATTTTTCCCTTTCATTTAAAAGTCACCAATGTTGTATATGCTTTAATACTGTATATTCAGAGGTTCAAAACTGCTATCGCTAGGGTACTTTATTAGTTTTACTATAGTGGGTTAACAGGATCCGATTCAGCCACTTAATATTTTGCAATTATAATCACCAACGCGACGAGCAGCTATTTTACCTTTATTCAATTATCTTATGTCCAAGCATTGGTATTAGTCTCATACAAGTTTTAAAAGCGTATGGTACCCGATGTTACCACCCTGAAGGCATCAAATCATAACCGACCCCCTTTTTTAAACTGTATGTCAGAACTGGCTGAATATAATTAATGTTTATATATTTTGACGACACTACCTTCATCCCAAAACGGGTCAGTTTTCAACTTTCAAACTAATATTACCACAATAATAAATAAAACGGGTCATTAATGTTTCATATATTTTCATATTAATTCATTGGTAGTCAATTGTAGTTGAAGATTATGTTCTATCAAAGTCAATGGTGTTAATGTTTGACATATTTCGTATACTCTACCTTCACTGCAGCAGGGTCCGATTCAATGATTCCATCTGATGGCGCGACAGCAATGAACGCAACGGGTCAGTAATTCCATCCAGGGAAAACTTTTTTTTATTTTCGATTAATGGCAGTCAAATCTAGCGTCCTATTTTGCCTCATCAAAATTTCGAAAGGGCTAATATGTTACATGTGTCTAACTCTATCTTCATAGCAGCGCAATTTAAAGAAACACCAACCGATCTCACCACAGCCGTGAATTCAACGGTGCATTATATATTCTCAAGATACTTGCTATATCCATTTGAAGGTAGTCAGCTGTGGTTTCCGATTAAAGAAGTCTTAACACACCTAATACTTTACCTAGTTTGCCCACTCTGCTTCATGGCAACAAAGTCTGATTCAATAATTTCAACCAATGTTAGTATAGAGGTGAACACAGCAGGTGAATTATCTTTTGCTACAATGTTTTTTATATTAATTTAATGGTGGTGAATTCTAACTTGCGGCAATTTTTAGATAGCAGTAAAGTAAAAGCTTGCACGTCTGCATTTGCTTGCATTATAATCATTTTTTACCTATTTCGCCAACTCTGCTTTATTATAGCACGGATCGGTCCCAACATTTCAACTGATCTTACCGCAGAAATGAACACAACAGGTAAGTAAGACTTTATGAAGATTGATCTGTTCAATAAATGTAAGTAAATTGTAGCTTCAGATTTTGACTGATTAGCGTTTCCGTAGTGCTAGTAAAGGATATATTTTTGAAATTTTACCTTCACTGCGACAGGGTCCAATTTAACCATTTTTATCAATGTTACCACATCAATAAGCACAACGGGTCAGTGCATATTTTGTTTCCTACGATTTTTAGTATTTAAATGGTATTAAATTATAACTTAAATTTTGTCCTGTTAAAGTTTCAATAGCATTGCCAACTTACCTATCCTGTAAACTATAACCAACTCTATCTTCTCTTCAACAGAATCAGATTCAGCCATTCCAACTGATGTTACCAAAGCAATGGATGCAACGGGTCAGTATTCCTTTCCCGGATGTTTACGATATTAATTCAATACTAGTCGGTTATAGCTTCAGGTGTTGTCTCATCCAAGCTTTAATAGGCCAACCTATTACTGATAATGTTTTCTTCAAATTCTACTTAAATTTCGGAAGGATCACATTGAAACATTCCAACTGACGTCACCACAGCATTGAATGCAACGGGAACAGGCCCACTCGTCACAGCCAAGTCGTCATAGGGAAACTGGTCATAGGTGAACTGGTCAAGGAGGGCATCTCGTTCTAGGTGAACTTGTAGTAGGTGAAGTGGTCGCAGTGACCTTCTCGTTCTTGGAAAGTTCGTCACAGACTTTTTTGATGGGGGGGGGGGGGGGGAGGGGGGGAAAGGGGCGGGAGAGGGGGGTTTATTTTGGAAAGTGGTTGCATCAAACTTGTCGCAGTTTCGAACTTGACTTCTCCTTTTGCTTGTTTGCAGGGGACGGTTGTGGTCGGCTTTTCGGTGTTTACTTTACTTACGACGTCCCTTTGTTGTTAAACCCTTTTCGGAAGCTTTGCTAGGTCGGAAATTATTGTTCAATGACAAAACAGGGGTGCGGTATGCAGATCTCCGCACCAAGATGCTACTAAGTGTAGCAGTTAGGTTTCGTCTTTGGGGGCGTCTTCTTTTTTTTCTATATCAACTCCAAAGGGGTTTTTCGTTCGAAGTGGCTTCGAATACGTATATATATATAGGGGCGAAATGTGCGGACCTTCAGAGAGCACGACCGCATTCGTATGATGAACCGAATTAAAACCCAGCGTGACGCTCCCATGCTGTTCGAAGGGTACTTTTATACGCTTAGCCGAAAAGACCCCGACGCTGTGTACTGGGTCTGTAGAGATAGAAAGCATTGCAAAGGCCAAAGCCATCACCCTCAGATGCTCCATGACGACTTGCCCTACTTGATGTGTTTACTTATGATGAGTTCGCGTGTGATCAGTTCTCCTAGACCCAATATTTTCATGTTTCAGAGTGGCTGTAAGAGTAGGTCATGGGCCAATGAGTTTGCTTCCCTTGATAGCACGAGCGCGCACGCCCAACCAAAGCACGGCGGAAGCTAACGTGCGCGTTCTTTACTTGTCCCCGACGATATACCATTCTCAGGTACGGCCCAGCGTGCGATATTTACAGCCCAGCACGCGCGTGTTTCTTGCTTCGGAAAGCGAACAAAGCACGCGCCATACGCACAAACTCTTCGAGATGGTAGCAGAAGCTCCTTTTGAGAAAAATCTGTACAAGACCATGTCGTGCTTTTATTTTTTAGTTGTAAATTATTATTTTTTGTCAGTTATCGAAGCCGAATTGCAAACGCAAGATCGGCGAAAAAGGTAAATTGTGACGAAATGGACAAGTGCCCAGTTGCCCTCTGTTACGACTTCCCCGTATACGAGATGCCCTATGACGACTTGCCCTATTTGGCGAGTTTACCTATGACGAGTTGGCCTCGACGAGTTGGCTTGTGACGAGTTCTCCTAGACCCGAATGCAACTGCTTAGTAATGCTTTCCCGCGATTTTCGAAACTGTTGTCGATTTTATATGAAAATTATGCTTTCTCAAATTCCAATAGCGTGAAAATTTGACATATTTTCTCCAAACCACCCATTCAGCTCCGAGTTGGCAATCAATTGTTGGAACTGAAGCCACCACACCAATAAATGCACCATGTAAGTAATTTATCTCTTTCATTTAAAGGTCACCAAAGTTATATATGCTTTTGTACAGTATATTCAGAGGTTCAGAACTGCTATCGCTAGGGTACTTTATTATTTTAATATTGTGGGTTAAGAGGATCCGATTCAGCCACTTAAAATTTTGAAAGCATTACCACCAACCCGATGAGTAGCTATTTTACCTTTATTCAATTATCTTATGCCGACGCTGTGGTATTAGTCTCATACAGGTTTTAAAAACGTATGGTATTTGATGTTACCACAGTGAACGCATCAAATCATAACCGCTCCCTTTTTTAAGTCTTCTGTCAGACCTGGCTGAATATAATTAATATTTTATATATTTTGACAACACTACCTTCATCCCAAAACGAGTCAGATTTCAACTTTAAATTAATTTTCCCACACTAATAAATAAAGTGGATCCGTAATGTTTCCAAACATTTTCATATTGATTTATTGGTAGTCTATTATAGCTGAAGATTATGTTTTGTCAAAGTTAATGCTGTTAATGTTTGACATACTTTGTATACTCTACCTTCACTACAGCAGGGTCCCATTCAATGATTCCATCTGATGGCGGGACAGCAATGGATGCAACCGGTCAGTAATTCCATCCTGGGAACATTTTTTTTTTATTTTCGATTAATGGCAGTCAAATCTAGCCTCCTATTTTGTCTCGTCAAAATTTCAAAAGGGCTAATATGTTACATATGTCTAACTCTAACTTCATAGCAGCGCAATTTAAAGAAAATCCAACTAATCTTACCAGAGCAGTGAATTCAATGGTGCATTATTTTTTCTCAAGGTTACTTGCTATATTCATTTGAAGGTAGTCAGCTGTGGTTTCCAATTAAAGAAGTCTTAATATCACTAATACTTTACCTAGTTTGCCCACTCTGCTTCATGGCAACAAAGTCGGATTCAATAATTTCAACCAATGTTAGTATAGAGGTGAACACAGCAGGTGAATTATCTTTTGCTATAATGTTTTTTTTTAAATATTAATTCAACGGTGGTGAATTCCAACTTGCAGCAATTTTTAGATAGCCGTAAAGTAAAAGCTTGCACGTCTGCATTTGCTTGCATTATAATCATTTTTTACCTATTTTGCCAACTCTGCTTTATTATAGCACGGATTGGTCCCAACATTTCAACTGATCTTACCGCAGAAATGAACACAACAGGTAAGTAAGACTTTATGAAGATTGATCTGTTCAATAAATGTAAGTAAATTGTAACTTCAGATTTTGACTGATTAGCGTTTCCATAGTGCTAATAAAGGATATATTTTTGAAACTCTACCTTCACTGCGACAGGGTCCAATTTAACCATTTTTATCAATGTTACTGCATCAATAAGCACAACGGGTCAGTGCATAATTTGTTTCCTAAGATTTTTAGAATTTAAACGGTATTAAATTATAGCTTAAATTTTAACCTGTTAAAGGTTCAATAGCATTGCCAACTTACCTATCCTGTCAACTCTAAACAACTCTATCTTCTTTTCAACAGAATCAGATTCAGCCATGCCAACTGATGTTACCAAAGCAATGGATGCAACAGGTCAGTATTCCTTTTCCCGGATGTTTACGATATTAATTCAATACTAGTCGGTTATAGCTTTAGGTGTTGTCTCATCCAAGCTTTAATAGGCCAACCTATAACTGATATTGTTTTTTTTTTAAATTCTACTTAAATTTCGGAAGGATCACATTGAACCATTCCAACTGACGTCACCACAGCATTGAATGCAACTGCTTAGTGATGCTTTCCCGCGATTTTCGAAACTGTTGTCGATTATATATGAAAATTATATTTTCTCAAATTCCAATATCGTGAACATTTGACATATTTTCTCCAAACCACCCATTCAGCTCCGAGTTGGCAATCAATTGTTGGAACTGAGGCCACCACACCAATAAATGCACCATGTAAGTAATTTATCTCTTTCATTTAAAGGTCACCAAAGTTATATATGCTTTCGTACTGTATATTCAGAGGTTCAAAACCGCTATCGCTAGAGTACTTTATTATTTTACTATTGTGGGTTAAGAGGATCCGATTCAGCCACTTAACATTTTGAAAGCATAACCACCAACGCAATGAGTACCTATTTTACCTTTATTCACTTATCTTATGCCGACGCTTTGGTATTAGTCTCATACAGGTTTTAAAAACGTGTGGTGTCTGATGTTACCACAGTGAACGCATCAAATCATAACCGCCCCCATTTTTTAAATCTTGTGTCAGACCTGGTTGAATATAATTAATATTTTATATATTTTGACAACACTACCTTCATCCAAAAACGAGTCAGATTTAAACTTTAAATTAATTTTACCACACTAATAAATAAAGTGGATCAGTAATGTTTCCAACCATTTTCATATTGATTTATTGGTAGTCTATTGTAGTTGAAGATTATGTTTTGTCAAAGTTAATGGTGTTAATGTTTGACATACTCTACCTTCACTTCAGCAGGGTCCGATTCAATGATTCCATCTGATGGCGCGACAGCAATGAACGCAACGGGTCAGTAATTCCATCCTGGGAAGACATTTTTTATTTGCGAGTAATGGCAGTCAAATCTAGAGTCCTATTTTATCTCATCAAAATTTCAAAAGGGCTATTATCTTACGTATGTTTAACTCTATCTTCATAGCAGCTCAATAAAAAATCCAACTGATCTTACCACAGCACTGAATTCAACGGCGCATTAATTGTAAAAATACTTGCTATATCCATTTAAAGGTAGTCAGCTGTGGCTTCCGATTAAAGAAGCTTTGATACCACTAATACTTTACCTACTTTGCCCACTCTGCTTCATGGCAACAGAGTCGGATTCAATAATTTCAACCAATGTTAGTATAGAGGTGAACGCAGCGGATGAATTATCTTTTCCTATAGTTTTTTTTCTTAAATATCAATTCAATGGTGGTGAATTCTAACTTGCGGCAATTTTTAAATAGCAGTAAAGTAAAAGCTCCCACGTTTGCAATTACTTGCATTATAATAATATTTTACCTATTTTGACAACTCAGCTTTATTATAGCAGGGTCAGGTCCAAACATTTCAACTGACCTTACCGCACAAATGAACATAACGGGTCATCAAGACTTTATGAAGATTGATGTGTTCAATAAATGGAAGTGAAGTGTAGCTTCATATTTTGACTAATTAATATTTCCGTAGTGCTAATACAGGAGATATTTTTCAAACTCTACATTCACTGCAACAGGGTCAAACTTAACATTTTCAATCAATGTTCCTGCATCATTAAGCGGAACGAGCCAGTACATTATTTGTTTTTTACGATTTTTGGTATTTCACTGGTATTAAATTATATCGTAAAATTTGGTCCTGTTAAAGTCGCAACAGCGTTGACATCTTACCTATTCTGTTAACTCTAACGAACTCTATCTTTTCTTCAACAGAGTCACACTCAGCCATGCCAACTGATGTTACCAAAGCATTGAACGCAACGGGTCGGTATTCCTTTCCCCGGATGTTTACAATATTAATTAATTAGTAGTCGGTTGTAGCTTTAGGTGTTGTCTCATCCAAATTTTAATCGTGCCAAGTTATAACTGATGTTATTTTTCAAATTCTACTTTATTTTGGAAGGGCCGGATTCAAACATTCCAACTGACGTCACCACAGCATTGAACGCAACAGGTTAGTAATGCTTTCCCACGATTTCCGCAAATGCTGTCGATTATATATGAAAATAAGGCTTTGTCAAAGTTCAAATAGCATTAACAGTTTACATATTTTCTCAAAACCACCCATTCAGCTCCGAATTGGCAATCAATCGTTAGAACTGTAGCCACCACACCATTAAATGCACCATGTTAGTAATTTTTTGCTTTCGTTTAAAGGTCACCAAAGTTTTATATGCTTTGGTACTGTATATTCAGATTTTCAAAACTGCTTTAGCTAAGGTACTTTATTAATTTTACTATTGTGAGTTAAGAGGATCCGATTCAGCCACTATATATTTTGAAACCATTACCACCAACGCGGCGAGTAGCTATCTTATCTTTATTCAATTATCTTATGTCGTAGCGGTAGTATTAGTCTCATACAGAGCTGGCAGTAATGTAATTACTGTAATGAAATTACAGTAATTTAATTACTTGTTCCAATAATTAGTAATGTAATTCATTACTTTTTGTAGCAGGTAATTTAGTAATGTAACGAATTACTCCAGCGACGGTAATTGTAATTAAATTCCATAATTACTTTTTCGCACCAGGCATATATTTGTGTCCACAATACACAAGAGCGCTTTTCTTTTTATTTTACTTTTTCTTTTTCCTCTACACCTTTCCAAAAAACGCTCTTCGGCCGCCGCTACGTTGCTGATGCTCATGCGGCTGGTGCGACTCTCGCGCCCGCCATCAGCTAGACATTTTCTGCCACTCTCTTGAACTGTGAAAACCCGCTCAGCGCGATTCTCTTCCTATGTTTTGCGGTTTTGCATTCGACGTTTTCTGGCCCCTCTTGAAAGTTTCCGCTTACTTTTTCTGATGCATGCTGCGTACCCTCTCTGTGTTATCTTCCACTGTGAGAAATAGGGCTGGTAAGTGCCTGCCATTCGAGCTTTTCTGCTCGACATTCTCGGGAAACGAAGGATGGGAAGTAGGTCGAACTAAGGCCCCTGGTGGAACGGCGCTCGATGCGATTTTGCGAACAATGACAATTGTTCTCCCCCCACCCAGAGAAAATCCGCGTTGAGTCCTCAGTCATCTCCAAAAAAAGTTGTCCGGGTTGGGGTGGGAAACGGATCAGTCGCGTGCGTTCCTCTGTCCATCGGTAAACATGCAACAGAGAGTTCTAGCTGTGTGCCGTGAACTGTGTAAATAATGTAAATGAAGTTATCTGTAAAAGGAAGTTATCAATAGCTCCTGTATATCTAAAATTATTCAAAAGTAATGCGAAAGTAATGTCATTACTTTTAAAAGTAATTTGTAATGGTAATTAATTACTTTCTGGCTGTGGTAATTTGTAATGTAGTTTAATTACATTTCAGCAATTTTCAGGAAATTAGTAATGTAATTTAATTACAACATATGAGTAATTTGGCCAGCTCTGGTCTCATACAGGTTTAAAAACGCATGGTATCTGATGTTACCACAGTGAACGCATCAAGTCATAACCGTCGCCGTTTTTTTTAATTTTTGTGTCAGAACTGGGAGAATATAATTAATATTTTATATATTTGACAACAGTACCTTCATCCAAAACGGGTCAGATTTCAACTTTCAAATTAATATTACCACACTAATAACAAAATAGATCCGTCATGTTTCAAATCATTTTCATATTGATTTATTGGTAGTCTATTATAGTTGAAGATTATGTTCTAAAAAATTAATGGTGTTAATGTTTGACATACCTTGTACACTCTACCTTCACTGCAGCAGGGTCCGATTCAATGATTCCATCTGATGAAGAGACAGCAATGGACGCAACGGGTCCGTTTTTCCATCCTGGGGAGACTTTTTTTATCTTCGATTAATCGCAGTCAATTCTAGTGTCCTATTTTGTCTCATCAAAACTTCAACAGAGCTAATATCTTACATACGTTTAACTCTATCTTCATAGCAGCGCAATTTAAAAAAAATCCAACTGGTCGTATACCACAGCAGTGAATTCAACAGTGCATTAATTTATTGTCAAAATGCTTGTTATATCCATTTGAAGGTAGTCAGCTGTGGCGTCCGATGAAAGAAGCTTTAACACACCTAATACTTTACCTAGTTTGCCCACTCTGCTTCATGCCAAGAGTCGGATTCAAATATTTCGACCAATGTTAGTATAGAGGTGAACGCAGCGGATTAATTCTATTTTTCTATAATGCTTTTTAATAATCATTCAATGGTGGTAAATTCGAACTTGAGGAAATTTTCAAATAGCAGTAAAGAAAAAGCTTGCACGTTTGCAACTAATTGCATTATAGTAATATTTTACTTATTTGGGGAACTCTGCTTCATTATAGCAGGGTCAGGTCCAAACATTTCAACTGACCTTACCCCACAAATGAACACAACGGGTCAACAAGACGTTATGAGGATTGATCTGTTCAATAAATGGAAGTGAATTGTAACTACAGATTTTGTCTAATTAACGTTTCGATAGTGCTAATATAGGATATATTTTTCAAACTCTACCTTCCCTGCAACAGGGTCAACTTTAACCGTTACACTCAATGTTACTGCATCAATAAGCGCAACACGTAAGTACCTTAATTGTTTCCTACAATATTTTGTATTTCAATGGTATTAAATTATAGCGTAAAAGCTGGTCCTGTTAAAGTTTCAATAGCGTTGACATCTTACCTATTTTGCTTCCCCAACCAACTCTATATTTTCTTCAACAGTGTCTGATTCAGCCATGCCAACTGAGGTTACCAAAGCATTGGACGCAACAGGTCAGTATTCCTTTCCCCGGATGTTTACGATATAATTCACTAGTAGTCGGCTGTAGCTTCAGGTGTTGTCTCATCCAAATTTTAATAGGGCCAACTTATAACTGATTTTGTTTTTAAAATTCTACTTTATTTTGGAAGGATCGGATTCAAACATTCCAACTGACGTTACCACAGCATGGAACGCAACAGGTTAGTAACGCTTTACCGCGATTTCCGCAACTCTTGTCCATTATATATGCAAATTATGCTTTGTCAAAGTTCCAATAGCATGAACATTTTACATAATTTCTCAAAACCACCCATTCAGCTCCGAGTTGGCAATCAATCGTTAGAACTGAAGCCACCACACCAATAAATGCATCATGTAAGTACTTTTTAGCTTTCATTTAAAGGTCACAAAAGTTGTATAGGTTTTGGTACTGTACATTCAGATTTTCAAAACTGCTGTCGCTAAGGTACATTATTAATCTTACTATTGTGGGTTAAGAAGATCCGATTCAGCCGCTATATATCTTGAAACCATAACCACCAACGCTGCGAGTAGCTATTGTACCTTTATTAAATTATCTTATGTAGTAGCGCTGGTATTAGTCTCATACAGGTTTTAAAAGCGTATGGTATTTGTTGTTACCATTGTAAACCAATCAAATCATAACCGTTCCCCCTTTTTTTAAATTTGCTGTTAGAACTGTTAAATATAATTCATATTCTATATATTTTGACAGCCCTATCTTCATCCCAAAACGAGTCAGATTTTAACTTTGAAGTTAATTTTACCACACAAATAAATAAAATGTTTCAGTAATGTTGCAAATAATTTTCATATTGATTCATTGGCAGTGTATTGAGTTGAAGATTATGTTCTATCAAAGTTAATGGTGATAATTTTTGACATACTTTGTATACTCTACCTTCATTGCAGCAGGGTCCGATTCAATGATTCCATCTGATGGGGCGACAAGCATGGACAAAACGGGTTGGTAATTTCATCCTGGAAAGACTTCTTTTTTTATTTTCGGCTAATGGCAGTCAAATTTAGCGTCATATTCTGTCTCATGAAAACTTCAACAGAGCTAATACCTTACATATGTTTAACTCCATCTTCATAGCAGCGCAATTAAAAAAAACTCCAACTGATCTTACCACAGCGGTGATTTCAACGGTCCATTAGTTTATTCTCGAGATGCTTGCTATATCCAATTAAAAGTAGTCAGCTGTCGCTTCGGATTAAAGAAACTTTAATAGCACTAATACTTTACCTAGTTTGCCCACTCTGTTTCATGGCTACAGAGTCGGATTCAAATATTTCAACCAATGTTTGTATAGAGGTGTCCACGCAGCGGGTGAATTATATTTCTATAATGTTTTTTGATATTAATTCAATGGGAGTAAATTCCAATGTAAAGCAATTTTCAAATAGTAAAGTAAATGCTTGCACGTTTGCAATTAATTGCTTTATAATCATATTTTACCTATTTTGCTTACTCTGCGTTATTATAGCAGGGTCAGGTCCAAACATTTCAACTCACCTTACCGCACATATGAATACAACGGGTCAGAAAGACTTTATAAAGATCGGTCTGTTCAATAAATGGAAGTGAATTGAAGCTTCCGATTTCGACTAATTAGCGTTTCTACAGTGCTAATACAGTATATATTTCTTCAAACACTGCCTTCACTGCCACAAGGTCAAATTTAACCATTTTAATCAATGTTACTGCATCAATAAGCGTCACGGGTGAGTGCATTATTTGTTTCCTTCGATTTTTGCTATTTCAATTGCATTAAATTATAGTGCCGAAATTTGGTCTTGTTAAAGTTTCAATAGTGTTGACATCTTACCTATTCTGTCAACTCTAACCAACTTTATTTTCTCTTCAACAGAGTCAGATTCAGCCGTGGCAACTGATGTTACCAATGCAATGGGCGCAACGGGTCAGTATTCCTTTCCCCGGATGTTTATGATATTAATTCAATAGTAGTCGGTTGTAACTTCAGGTGTTGTCTCATCCAAGTTTTAATATTTAATAGGGCCAACTCATAACTGATTTTGTTTTTCAAATTCTACTTTATTTTGGAAGGATCAGATTCAAACATACCAACTGACGTCACCACAGCATTGCACGCAACTGGTTAGTAATGCTTTACCGCGATTTCCATAACTGCTGTCGATTATATATTAAAATTACCCAGGTAGCACGCCAGAGGAATGCCCAACTTGGGCAGAGGTCTGGCAAACATAAGGGCCCAACTTTGGCGCAGTTAGGTTTTTGCACCATGGCACTCATCAGTGCCAAAGTACGGTGCCTAACTATAGCCTTAGTTGGGCGATCCTAGGGCATGCCAAAGTTTGGCTCTTCTCTGGTACGCCAGAGGAGTGCCAAAGTTGGTGCCATACTTGAGCCATAACTGCCATAGTAAATCCTAATCTGGGAATGCGAGGCATGCCAAGGTTTGGCGTTTCTCTGGCCCGCCAGAGGAGCGCCAAAGTTGGTGCCATACTTCAGCCATAACTGCCAGAGCAACGCCTAATTTCGGTATTTGGGACGTGCCAAGGTTTGGCGTTTCTCTGGTCCGCCAGAGGAGCGCCAAAGTTGGTGCTATACTTCAGCCATAGCTGCCAGAGTAACGCCTAATTTCGGTATTTGGGACGTGCCAACGTTTGGCTTTTCTCGGGTCCGCCAGAGGAGCGCCAAAGTTGGTGCCAGACTTGAGCCATAACTGCCAGAGCAGCGCCTAACTTCAGTATTTGGGACGTGCCAAGGTTTGGCGTTTCTCTGGTCCGCCAGAGGAGCGCCAAAGTTGGTGCCATACTTCAGCCATAGCTGCCAGAGTAACGCCTAATTTCGGTATTTGGGACGTGCCAACGTTTGGCTTTTCTCGGGTCCGCCGGAGGAGCGCCAAAGTTGGTGCCAGACTTGAGCCATAACTGCCAGAGCAGCGCCTAACTTCGGTATTTGGGACGTGCCAAGGTTTGGCGTTTCTCTGGTCCGCCAGAGGAGCGCCAAAGTTGGTGCCATACTTCAGCCATAGCTGCCAGAGTAACGCCTAATTTCGGTATTTGGGACGTGCCAAAGTTTGGCTTTTCTCGGGTCCGCGCCAGAGGAGCATCAAAGTTGGTGCCAAACTTCAGCCATAGCTGCCAGAGCAACGCCTAATTTCGGTATTTGGGACGTGCCAAAGTTTGGCTTTTCTCGGGTCCGCCAGAGGAGCACCAAAGTTGGTGCCAAACTTCAGCCATAGCTGCCAGAGTAACGCCTAATTTCGGTATTTGGGACGTGCCAAAGTTTGGCTTTTCTCGGGTCCGCCAGAGGAGCGCCAAAGTTGGTGCCAGACTTGAGCCATAACTGCCAGAGCAGCGCCTAACTTCGGTATTTGGGACGTGCCAAGGTTTGGCGTTTCTCTGGTCCGCCAGAGGAGCGCCAAAGTTGGTGCCAAACTTCAGCCATAGCTGCCAGAGTAACGCCTAATTTCGGTATTTGGGACGTGCCAAAGTTTGGCTTTTCTCGGGTCCGCCAGAGGAGCGCCAAAGTTGGTGCCATACTTCAGCCATAGCTGCCAGAGCAACGCCTAATTTCGGTATTTGGGACGTGCCAAGGTTTGGCGTTTCTCTGGTCCGCCAGAGGAGCGCCAAAGTAAGTGCCAGACTTGAGCCATAACTGCCGCAGTAAATCTTAATTTGTCGATTCGGGGCATGCCGAAGTTTGACTTTTCTCTGGCTACCCACTGAAGTGCCAAATAAGTGCCAAAAGTGGCAAACAAAGCCGAGAGGCCAGCCCAAGTTTCGAATATCTCTGGTGTGTCACAGAAGTGCTCTTTCACGCGTCCCAGAAGAGAAATAAATTAAACAAGCGTTGGAAACACGATGGTAAGATGTGATCACCTCCGTTCCCAAGCAGCACGGCAATACTTTGCAGTATCGTGCCAGTGCCGGCAGAAAGTCGGTTCCAATATCGCTCAACTGTCCAGTTTTGTACCACCGTTTGATACCCGGCGGGTATTGCCGTACAGCTGTTTCGCCCCGATCTAACGTTCGCGCAATATTGTGCGAAAACTGTACGATGCGTCTGCTTCGTATTGGCCGAACGTCGTGCAAGTATATGTACGTTGCATGTCATTTGTTGCATATCCAATCACTTATACGGAGAAACAAATTTTTTTCGATCGCTCCCAGAAGTTTATTAAACAACAATCATTGCACACAGTGTATTCTCAACATATTTACAAAGGTCACACTTCTCTGTAAAACGAAAAGCAAATTATAAAATACAATTAACACTGTCCTCATGCCAAGCAAAACTCATCACATAAAAACCGCGGAGATTGAGAGGAAAGCAGGACGACTATCAGAATCATGCTTGCAGTGCACTTACTAACAAAAGAGCGATATCCTGTAATCCTTGATAGATGCATAATCCAACTCAGGCACCCCACAAACACATTCGAGGATTCGAGGACTGACGTCTCGTCGTCGGCGAAGAGCAGTTTTTGTCGAAGCGTGTCCAACAAACACATCACAAGTATTCCACGAACTCCGGTGCAAAAAATGGCTGTTACCGAAAAATTGGCATGGACGTATTCCGACCGTTTACGACGAAAAAACACAGTCGCGTCTGCAGCGCACGAAAGCAACAGAACACTGAATAGCAGTTCGAAAACCGGACCTACATGGCCCGCTTGTTTCTATAACTAGGCAAACGGCGAAAACGACAGCCCCAGAGATCCCATCAGCGTGAGAGAGAAAGTCACGTGAAAAATTTTCGTCCAAACGTTTTTGTCCGACGCGTCCTACGTAGAGAGGTCACGCTGGGTCCCACGTTTCGCTTCACCCTTTTGATTTGCTTAAAGCGGCTGTCGCGCTCGCTGACAGCCACACGAAGACACAAAAGCAGGTGGGGAGGCTTTGCAAAAGGCGAGGTCGAAGGGGAATAAAAGGAAAGCCAGCCACTTTCTGTGGCTCCTCGCGCCCCGCTTGTCGGCTTTGGCGAAACAACCTCCCTCTCTCTTTTCACAATTTTTTTCTTCTATCACCTTTTATCCCCTTCCCCTCCCCCAATCCAACGATGACCGTTCGGCCCATGGCTGTAACTCCAACGATGGTTTTTCCTCTTTTGCAAGACTTCTCTCTCTCTCTCCCTGCCGGTGACCTTGTCGCCTTGCCTAGTCTGTCAGCGTTCAGCTTCCATTGAGGGCCTCAGAAAGATAATCTCCTTTCTTGAAAGCGAAATAGACGGGGTGGTTATGTTTTTCGGGCTTGTCGCCATCCGATAAGCCTCATTATTTCTGTCAGACATGTACAAATTACTCAAAAAAGGTATTTAAGTTAAGTTAGTGAGTATCGGCGCCAAAAGTAATTGGAGTAGAGTAGAAATTACGCATTCGTAATAGTAATTGAGTAAACTACTAACTACTGTAAAAAGTAGCGAGTTACTTTGAAGTTACTTTCGAAGTTACTTTTTTATATATTTGTGGTAGCAAAATGAACAGCAGTTTTGATCAATGAAAAACCCTGCGAGCCTAAAATAAATGCAGTCTATTTATGGCTTGCGTTTTCGCCAAAATAGTTTACTCGCTCGCAGAAGCAATTGACTTTCAAAGTTCTTGATAGGAGAGTTTTCCCCTTTTCCTTCTAAAGACGTCCCCAGCCCAGCTAAATAGACGTTCTGCCGACGGGCTGGATGGAACGGCAGCGTTGAATTTGTGAAACAGGCCGTGCGGGGTCGGGTAAGCGAGTGTCGGCATCTTAGGAGTCCATGACGAAACTTGTGAGTTTTGCCTCGGGTAGAGGGTCTTTAATAACAAACATTCCTCCTTTTTTTTTTTTCTTCGTCAAGTTGAGATTGTTATGACTGGCCCCTCTTCATTCCGACGTCGTTCTGAGAGTAAGCTGGGCGAGTGCACCAGACCGTCAAGGGTTCAAGTCTCGCGCCACGATGATGAGATCATCCGGACGACTGCGCGTCACGTCGTAGTGCTAGTGCTAAGCTACTGAAAAAAAGATTGGGTCCAACAAAAGGATCTCCCAAGGGTAACTCGCAATCCTCGCCGGCGACTACAACATTCTGACTCGCCTGAATCATTTTTAACAAAGAGGAGGTCTCCCAGGTATGGATGGTCGGAAGGACGCGAAGGATTACGTGAACAAGCATCGTCGCTCGTATACAGTTGCAGCTGTAAGCGGGAACGTGCTCCCATGAACGGATTATCCGTACCAGGGTTTGTGCGCGGGAGAGTCCGGCTTTGCAAACGCGTATGCGCTGACGACAAGGCGCCCAGCTGCGAGGTCATTCCAGTGGCGCCTCCCGTGGAACCTACCGCTTGAGTCAGAACTCACTAAAGACAGACAGCACGAAAACAACAATTCTCAGAGTGTCCCCGTCTTTCACGGTTGCAGCTGGAAACGCAGCGCTTGCGTGCATTACCGGATTAGGTCAATACCCGACCAAGGCTTGTTCAGCAAGCATCTCTTCCTGCGTTCGTGCGTGCCGGTGTTATGTTTTGGCTGCTCGTCGCCACCTTGGCCCAAGGACGCCTTCCCTAACAAGGGGGCCCCTTGTTCGAGAATGCCACTTCATCTGCCGGCGTCTTATTCATTTCTGCGCTCAAACTTTCGTGATGGGCAAAATTAGCATTATATAATTTCGAAAGTAGTTAGTAATTTGAGTAGAAGTTACCTGAAAAAAGTAGTTAAATTAAACTACTAATTACCCAAATCAAGTTGTAATTGAAAGTTACCAAGCTACTCGAAAAAGTAGTTAAACTAATGTAGTTTGAGTAGAGTAGTTGAACTACGTCCAAGTCTGAATTTTCTGTCCCCACTCGCTCGCAGTGGCCTCCCATGGCTGTCGTACCGGTGAATTTAGGAGCGCAAAAATACTCCAGAAGCCGGGCGAAGACATGATAAATGTAATAACAAAAACGGCTTGACATCACAAAAATAACAATTTAATTAAACGTTTCGCCTCCCATGCGGGAGGCATCTTCAGTAGAGCGCAGAGCGAGTGAGAGTCGCAGAGAAAAGTTCGGCTATTTAGGCATAAAGTTTGTGTACACGTCCGGCAGGGGGCCACGGTTCTTGTTTACCAGCGATGAATCACTTCCGCATTTGTCGTTCTGGATGAACCAAGATTCCAGCAGCTTCCTCAGTCCCCACCTTTTATCCCTCGCCTTGTCAAAGTCAAATTGGTGTCCTGACGTCCAGGCATGGTCGACGAGTTCGGACTTGAAGCGGGCGGCGTTCGTGGAATTGGCGACATATCCTGTGCGTGTTCTTTTAGTCTTGTTTTTCTTTTTCGTTCCGTCTCTCCAATGTAGGAAGCGTCACATTCCTTGCACTGCACCTGGTAGATCACGACCCTTTCTGCCTCTGGCGGGGTCGGGTCTTTTGGCTTGGAGATAAGATTGGCAATTGTTCTGTAGGGTTTGTATACAGTTCGTACCCCCAACGGCCTAAGGGCGCGTCCCAATGCCTCCGAAACCCCCTTAACGTACGGGATGCACACGACGTCACGTGTTCGTTCGGCTCGATCCGGGCGCCGACGGGACATTTGTTTCTTAACGCGATTGATAAACCGGTCGGGGTAGTTACGTTTCTTCAAAGCCTCCCGCACATGGCTAAGTTCTTGATCGCTAAGTGTTGAGTTAGATGGGACTGTTTCTGAACGATGAAGGCAACGATCTTACAACTGAGCTTTTGTGTTGAGTAGGGTGATGAGAGTGGTAGTCAAGAAAGTTTTGTCTGTCACATGGTTTACCATATACGGATGTCTCCATCTTAGAGAAAGATTCACTAGTTCTATGGACACGTACATAAAAAAACGGCAAGGTACTATCGGTTTCATGTTCGCAGGTGAACTGAATTGAGAGGTGGACACTATTCAAATTGCGGTGAAAATCGGTTACGTTCTCTCTGTTAACTATTACAAAAGTGTCATCGACATAGCGACGGTAGAACTTCACGGGGAAATCAATGCCAGACATTACCTTTTCCTCAACATATATATTCCATGACGAGATTCGAGACCGTTACGAAAACTGGACTCCCCATAGGGCATCCGCTGACCTGATGAAATATGTCCCCATTAAAACTAAAATTACACTGGTTGAGGCAAAAACGCAAAAGGAGTATAACGTCATCAACTAGGAGGGTTGTGCGAGTGGACAACGACTGGTCTGCCAACAACCGGTCACGGGCGACGTCAACCGCCAGGGTGTTGGGGACATTCGTAAATAATGAAATCACATCAAAGGATACCATAGCCTCGTGCGGTAGCAGGGTCTGAGCGCGTATAAGTTCAACAAAGTCACGGGAATTCCGGACGCTAAACTCATTCTTTCCCGTAAGAGGGCTCAGAATCATAACCAGATATTTGGAAAGGCTGTAAGTGGATGAAACAATAACATATACAATCGGGCGTAGGGGGCAACCCGGTTTGTGAATTCTGGGGAGTCCATACATCTTGGGTGTCGCGGCGTCAAAGGAGAAGAGACGACGGTATAGGTCGTCACTGATGCGTCCTTTCTTTTTCAGCTCTCGAAGGTGGTCAGCTAACTCTCTTTCGGACTTAGCAGCGGGATCTCTTGATAGCCTCACGAAATAGCGACTGTCATTTATAACTTCATACATCTTCTTCGTGTAGTCATCCCTATCAAGCACAACGGTTCCTTTTCCTTTGTCGGCCTTTCAAATCATGATGGGGCTGTCTGACTTCAACTCCTTAAGAGCAATGCGTTCTTGTTGATCTAAATTTGACCCGGCCGGTTTCACATTGTTCGAAACACTGACAACGCGGCTTCTCGCGAGATTTACCCCTGTGACATCGTGCACATGTCTGAGTTTCTCTTCAATTTCAATTATGAAGTCAGGTTTTGGAACGTACCGTGGAGCAAGGGCATAGTCCAGTCCTTTGGATAGCAGAAATTGCAAGCCAGGGTTGGTAATAGTAACATAAAATACGTACGGCAGAACTCCCTGCCATAAATAAAATGATTTGGCTAACGCCAATTTAACGCGAAACAGGTGCAAAGAGTTTTGCGATAGGAAGCGTAGACCGAAAAAAAGGAAAAAAAAAGAAAGAAAAACTGAAGGAAAGGAGAAATAAAAAAAAAATCTGGTGACGTGGCCAAAAAAAATATTCTGTTCATGTGATTTTTTTTTGTTACGTGACCAAAAAAAAATAAACGAAATAAAAAAAAAAAAAAAGAACACGAGAAAAAATACCAGCCCGGTTTCGAAGCTAGGCCCGCTTGATCGTGAAACTAGCGCGCTGTCCGTTGCGCCAACATAACTTTTTTTTTTTCTTTCTTTATTGCAAGTTGCGCCAACATAACTCCGCCTGTAATGCTCACGCATTCTCCCATCATAGGAGAAAGCTTAGTTGCCTTCGTAGTTTTTCATGCATGTGTTATTTTTATTTGTGGCAAGAGTTCACGTCCAGAATGCTTTTAGAGTTTTCGAGCAAAACGAGTTTTCTTCATGCGAGTCACCTTCTAGAACCAGTAGACCGCACTGGGTCGTCCGGCTAATCAAGCAGCTTTTTTCAAATTCTCTAAAGTGCCCGTCCTCGGATCTGAGGTCGCCGTTTGACAAGCTTAACTTTCTTCCACCTTTTAGCCGGAACCCCCACCGCAGCTTTGTTCCGTCCCCACTCCCTCTCGAGAAGATGACTCGCCCCGAGGCTAATCCCATTCTCTAGACGCTCTTTCCACCCAACGATGGCCCTTTCCCTCCCCGTCCCCTAGCTTCGGGAGAGAAGGTTCTTCTCTGTAGAACGTCCCGTTTGTACAGCGGCCTTTAAAGTTCAGATTGTCCTGTCTGTATCGTCCCTTTTGTGTCTCCACTTTTTAATGTTGAAAAAGTATCAACACGGTAAAATAGTACAATTTCCGGGATTTTATTTTCATTCCCCAACTGTGATGCGGGAGCCGCGCCACGGAGCCCCGGTCGTTTCCGCTCTTTGTTATCGCTAGGATTTGACAGTGCTCAATCACAATGCAAGACACGCACAGAGCCACGCTCGCTTTTGCAATGCGCCGCCTAATAATGATATCTCTTGTGGAAACGTGCGTACATCCGTCTTGCGCAGTGTTAGCTCAATGGCAGCACTTTCTGTAAAGGCGGATTCACACCGGGGATGTAAGCAGTCGAGCGATCCAACTAAATCGCATCGCAAAAAAAAAAAAAAAAAAAAGTAATTAGTTGGTCAATTTGGCGTGCGCGATGAGCGAGTCCAACGCCTTCGTTGGCGATGCGCTTCTCAAAAACTCTCGCTCCGAACGCCGTTGGTTGGCTCGGCCTCTCCGCGACTAGAGTGCATCGTAAAAAGTCGGGTCAGCAAGCGACTGCTCAAAACCCGTCACGTTTTGCCCGCGATGGTCGCTTTTGCGATGAAAGTTATGGCGCGACTAGATCGCATCGCCGGTGTGAACGCGCCATAATGTCGAACCAGTCTCACGGCGCGCCCCGATATTGGCTTGTGTACCTACGCGCGAGTGCAACCTCTGGCACAATTTATTTGCGTTTGCAAAGCCTGCTCCAGCCGCGTCAAAACATTCAGCCAACCTTTGGACTGCAGAAATCAAGAGACACCAAAAATAGGATAAAGTTGCCAGCCGAATAAAACTTGATTTCTATTTAATTAAGATGAAGACCACCCGCGTACATCAAATATTTCATCAGCCGAACTCCAAGGCAGTAAGCCTAGTTCTGGCACTTGTTTGGCAACTTTGGCCCGCAGCTGCCAGATCACAGCCAAACTATCGGGAAGCGAAGCCTAACTTGGGCTCTCGTTTGGCGACTTGGGCCCAAAGATGCCAGATCTCAACCGAACTACAAGGTAGTAAGCCTAACTCTGGCACATTTGTGGCGATTTTGACCCGAATGTGCCAGGTGACAGCCGAACTGTCAAAAAGTGAAGCCTAACTTTGGCATAAGTTTGGCGATTTTGGCCCGAAAATGCCAAAGCTCTGCCGAACTACAAGGTAGTAAGCCTAACTCTGGCACATCTCTGGCGATTTTGGCCCGAATGTGCCAGGTGACAGCCGAACTGTCAAAAAGTGAAGCCTAACTTTGGCATTAGTTCGGCGATTTTGGCCCAAAAATGCCAAAGCTCTGCCGCACTACAAGGTAGTAAGCCTAACTCTGGCACATCTGTGGCGATTTTGGCCCGAATGTGCCAGGTGATAGCCGAACTATCGAAAAGTGAAGCCTAACTTTGGCATTAGTTTGGCGATTTTGGCCCAAAAATGCCAAAGATCTGCCGAACTACCGGGCAGTAAGCCTAAATCTGGCATTTTTTAGGCGATTTGGGCCCGAAGATGCCAGACGACAGCCGAACCACCCGGCGGCGAAGCCTAAGTTTGGCACTTGTTTGGCGAATTAGGGCCAAGATACCCAGACTGTTGCCAAGGGAGGTCAGGTTTGGCACTACTTTGGCTTCTTCGGGCTTCTTAATGCCCTTAACTGCCAGACGCAAGCCAAGTTTTGGCCCAGAACTCGGTGCTGCCTGGGCCCAGGTAGCACGCCAGAGGAATGCCCAACTTGGGCAGAGGTCTGGCAAACATAAGGGCCCAACTTTGGCGCAGTTAGGTTTTTGCACCATGGCACTCATCAGTGCCAAAGTACGGTGCCTAACTATAGCCTTAGTTGGGCGATCCTAGGGCATGCCAAAGTTTGGCTCTTCTCTGGTACGCCAGAGGAGTGCCAAAGTTGGTGCCATACTTGAGCCATAACTGCCATAGTAAATCCTAATCTGGGAATGCGAGGCATGCCAAGGTTTGGCGTTTCTCTGGCCCGCCAGAGGAGCGCCATAGTTGGTGCCATACTTCAGCCATAACTGCCAGAGCAACGCCTAATTTCGGTATTTGGGACGTGCCAAGGTTTGGCGTTTCTCTGGTCCGCCAGAGGAGCGCCAAAGTTGGTGCTATACTTCAGCCATAGCTGCCAGAGTAACGCCTAATTTCGGTATTTGGGACGTGCCAACGTTTGGCTTTTCTCGGGTCCGCCAGAGGAGCGCCAAAGTTGGTGCCAGACTTGAGCCATAACTGCCAGAGCAGCGCCTAACTTCGGTATTTGGGACGTGCCAAGGTTTGGCGTTTCTCTGGTCCGCCAGAGGAGCGCCAAAGTTGGTGCCATACTTCAGCCATAGCTGCCAGAGTAACGCCTAATTTCGGTATTTGGGACGTGCCAACGTTTGGCTTTTCTCGGGTCCGCCAGAGGAGCGCCAAAGTTGGTGCCAGACTTGAGCCATAACTGCCAGAGCAGCGCCTAACTTCGGTATTTGGGACGTGCCAAGGTTTGGCGTTTCTCTGGTCCGCCAGAGGAGCGCCAAAGTTGGTGCCATACTTCAGCCATAGCTGCCAGAGTAACGCCTAATTTCGGTATTTGGGACGTGCCAAAGTTTGGCTTTTCTCGGGTCCGCGCCAGAGGAGCATCAAAGTTGGTGCCAAACTTCAGCCATAGCTGCCAGAGCAACGCCTAATTTCGGTATTTGGGACGTGCCAAAGTTTGGCTTTTCTCGGGTCCGCCAGAGGAGCACCAAAGTTGGTGCCAAACTTCAGCCATAGCTGCCAGAGTAACGCCTAATTTCGGTATTTGGGACGTGCCAAAGTTTGGCTTTTCTCGGGTCCGCCAGAGGAGCGCCAAAGTTGGTGCCAGACTTGAGCCATAACTGCCAGAGCAGCGCCTAACTTCGGTATTTGGGACGTGCCAAGGTTTGGCGTTTCTCTGGTCCGCCAGAGGAGCGCCAAAGTTGGTGCCATACTTCAGCCATAGCTGCCAGAGTAACGCCTAATTTCGGTATTTGGGACGTGCCAAAGTTTGGCTTTTCTCGGGTCCGCGCCAGAGGAGCATCAAAGTTGGTGCCAAACTTCAGCCATAGCTGCCAGAGTAACGCCTAATTTCGGTATTTGGGACGTGCCAAAGTTTGGCTTTTCTCGGGTCCGCCAGAGGAGCGCCAAAGTTGGTGCCAGACTTGAGCCATAACTGCCAGAGCAGCGCCTAACTTCGGTATTTGGGACGTGCCAAGGTTTGGCGTTTCTCTGGTCCGCCAGAGGAGCGCCAAAGTTGGTGCCATACTTCAGCCATAGCTGCCAGAGTAACGCCTAATTTCGGTATTTGGGACGTGCCAAAGTTTGGCTTTTCTCGGGTCCGCGCCAGAGGAGCATCAAAGTTGGTGCCAAACTTCAGCCATAGCTGCCAGAGTAACGCCTAATTTCGGTATTTGGGACGTGCCAAAGTTTGGCTTTTCTCGGGTCCGCCAGAGGAGCGCCAAAGTTGGTGCCAAACTTCAGCCATAGCTGCCAGAGTAACGCCTAATTTCGGTATTTGGGACGTGCCAAGGTTTGGCGTTTCTCTGATCCGCCAGAGGAGCGCCAAAGTTGGTGCCAAACTTCAGCCATAGCTGCCAGAGTAACGCCTAATTTCGGTATTTGGGACGTGCCAAAGTTTGGCTTTTCTCGGGTCCGCCAGAGGAGCGCCAAAGTTGGTGCCATACTTCAGCCATAGCTGCCAGAGCAACGCCTAATTTCGGTATTTGGGACGTGCCAAGGTTTGGCGTTTCTCTGGTCCGCCAGAGGAGCGCCAAAGTAAGTGCCAGACTTGAGCCATAACTGCCGCAGTAAATCTTAATTTGTCGATTCGGGGCATGCCGAAGTTTGACTTTTCTCTGGCTACCCACTGAAGTGCCAAATAAGTGCCAAAAGTGGCAAACAAAGCCGAGAGGCCAGCCCAAGTTTCGAATATCTCTGGTGTGTCACAGAAGTGCTCTTTCACGCGTCCCAGAAGAGAAATAAATTAAACAAGCGTTGGAAACACGATGGTAAGATGTCATCACCTCCGTTCCCAAGCAGCACGGCAATACTTTGCAGTATCGTGCCAGTGCCGGCAGAAAGTCGGTTCCAATATCGCTCAACTGTCCAGTTTTGTACCACCGTTTGATACCCGGCGGGTATTGCCGTACAGCTGTTTCGCCCCGACCTAACGTTCGCGCAATATTGTGCGAAAACTGTACGATGCGTCTGCTTCGTATTGGCCGAACGTCGTGCAAGTATATGTACGTTGCATGTCATTTGTTGCATATCCAATCACTTATACGGAGAAACAAATTTTTTTCGATCGCTCCCAGAAGTTTATTAAACAACAATCATTGCACACAGTGTATTCTCAACATATTTACAAAGGTCACACTTCTCTGTAAAACGAAAAGCAAATTATAAAATACAATTAACACTGTCCTCATGCCAAGCAAAACTCATCACATAAAAACCGCGGAGATTGAGAGGAAAGCAGGACGACTATCAGAATCATGCTTGCAGTGCACTTACTAACAAAAGAGCGATATCCTGTAATCCTTGATAGATGCATAATCCAACTCAGGCACCCCACAAACACATTCGAGGATTCGAGGACTGACGTCTCGTCGTCGGCGAAGAGCAGTTTTTGTCGAAGCGTGTCCAACAAACACATCACAAGTATTCCACGAACTCCGGTGCAAAAAATGGCTGTTACCGAAAAATTGGCATGGACGTATTCCGACCGTTTACGACGAAAAAACACAGTCGCGTCTGCAGCGCACGAAAGCAACAGAACACTGAAGAGCAGTTCGAAAACCGGACCTACGTGGCCCGCTTGTTTCTATAACTAGGCAAACGGCGAAAACGACAGCCCCAGAGATCCCATCAGCGTGAGAGAGAAAGTCACGTGAAAAATTTTCGTCCAAACGTTTTTGTCCGACGCGTCCTACGTAGAGAGGTCACGCTGGGTCACACGTTTCGCTTCACCCTTTTGATTTGCTTAAAGCGGCTGTCGCGCTCGCTGACAGCCACACGAAGGCACAAAAGCAGGTGGGGAGGCTTTGCAAAAGGCGAGGTCGAAGGGGAATAAAAGGAAAGCCAGCCACTTTCTGTGGCTCCTCGCGCCCCGCTTGTCGGCTTTGGCGAAACAACCTCCCTCTCTCTTTTCACAATTTTTTTCTTCTATCACCTTTTATCCCCTTCCCCTCCCCCAATCCAACGATGACCGTTCGGCCCATGGCTGTAACTCCAACGATGGTTTTTCCTCTTTTGCAAGACTTCTCTCTCTCTCTCTCTGCCGGTGACCTTGTCGCCTTGCCTAGTCTGTCAGCGTTCAGCTTCCATTGAGGGCCTCAGAAAGATAATCTCCTTTCTTGAAAGCGAAATGGACGGGGTGGTTATGTTTTTCGGGCTTGTCGCCATCTGATAAGCCTCATTATTTCTGTCAGACATGTACAAATTACTCAAAAAAGGTATTTAAGTTAAGTTAGTGAGTATCGGCGCCAAAAGTAATTGGAGTAGAGTAGAAATTACGCATTCGTAATAGTAATTGAGTAAACTACTAACTACTGTAAAAAGTAGCGAGTTACTTTGAAGTTACTTTCGAAGTTACTTTTTTATATATTTGTGGTAGCAAAATGAACAGCAGTTTTGATCAATGAAAAACCCTGCGAGCCTAAAATAAATGCAGTCTATTTATGGCTTGCGTTTTCGCCAAAATAGTTTACTCGCTCGCAGAAGCAATTGACTTTCAAAGTTCTTGATAGGAGAGTTTTCCCCTTTTCCTTCTAAAGACGTCCCCAGCCCAGCTAAATAGACGTTCTGCCGACGGGCTGGATGGAACGGCAGCGTTGAATTTGTGAAACAGGCCGTGCGGGGTCGGGTAAGCGAGTGTCGGCATCTTAGGAGTCCATGACGAAACTTGTGAGTTTTGCCTCGGGTAGAGGGTCTTTAATAACAAACATTCCTCCTTTTTTTTTTCTTCGTCAAGTTGAGATTGTTATGACTGGCCCCTCTTCATTCCGACGTCGTTCTGAGAGTAAGCTGGGCGAGTGCACCAGACCGTCAAGGGTTCAAGTCTCGCGCCACGATGATGAGATCATCCGGACGACTGCGCGTCACGTCGTAGTGCTAGTGCTAAGCTACTGAAAAAAAAATTGGGTCCAACAAAAGGATCTCCCAAGGGTAACTCGCAATCCTCGCCGGCGACTACAACATTCTGACTCGCCTGAATCATTTTTAACAAAGAGGAGGTCTCCCAGGTGTGGATGGTCGGAAGGACGCGAAGGATTACGTGAACAAGCATCGTCGCTCGTATACAGTTGCAGCTGTAAGCGGGAACGTGCTCCCATGAACGGATTATCCGTACCAGGGTTTGTGCGCGGGAGAGTCCGGCTTTGCAAACGCGTATGCGCTGACGACAAGGCGCCCAGCTGCGAGGTCATTCCAGTGGCGCCTCCCGTGGAACCTACCGCTTGAGTCAGAACTCACTAAAGACAGACAGCACGAAAACAACAATTCTCAGAGTGTCCCCGTCTTTCACGGTTGCAGCTGGAAACGCAGCGCTTGCGTGCATTACCGGATTAGGTCAATACCCGACCAAGGCTTGTTCAGCAAGCATCTCTTCCTGCGTTCGTGCGTGCCGGTGTTATGTTTTGGCTGCTCGTCGCCACCTTGGCCCAAGGACGCCTTCCCTAACAAGGGGGCCCCTTGTTCGAGAATGCCACTTCATCTGCCGGCGTCTTACTCATTTCTGCGCTCAAACTTTCGTGATGGGCAAAATTAGCATTATATAATTTCGAAAGTAGTTAGTAATTTGAGTAGAAGTTACCTGAAAAAAGTAGTTAAATTAAACTACTAATTACCCAAATCAAGTTGTAATTGAAAGTTACCAAGCTACTCGAAAAAGTAGTTAAACTAATGTAGTTTGAGTAGAGTAGTTGAACTACGTCCAAGTCTGAATTTTCTGTCCCCACTCGCTCGCAGTGGCCTCCCATGGCTGTCGTACCGGTGAATTTAGGAGCGCAAAAATACTCCAGAAGCCGGGCGAAGACATGATAAATGTAATAACAAAAACGGCTTGACATCACAAAAATAACAATTTAATTAAACGTTTCGCCTCCCATGCGGGAGGCATCTTCAGTAGAGCGCAGAGCGAGTGAGAGTCGCAGAAAAAAGTTCGGCTATTTAGGCATAAAGTTTGTGTACACGTCCGGCAGGGGGCCACGGTTCTTGTTTACCAGCGATGAATCACTTCCGCGTTTGTCGTTCTGGATGAACCAAGATTCCAGCAGCTTCCTCAGTCCCCACCTTTTATCCCACGCCTTGTCAAAGTCAAATTGGTGTCCTGACGTCCAGGCATGGTCGACGAGTTCGGACTTGAAGCGGGCGGCGTTCGTGGAATTGGCGACATATCCTGTGCGTGTTCTTTTAGTCTTGTTTTTCTTTTTCGTTCCGTCTCTCCAATGTAGGAAGCGTCACATTCCTTGCACTGCACCTGGTAGATCACGACCCTTTCTGCCTCTGGCGGGGTCGGGTCTTTTGGCTTGGAGATAAGATTGGCAATTGTTCTGTAGGGTTTGTATACAGTTCGTACCCCCAACGGCCTAAGGGCGCGTCCCAATGCCTCCGAAACCCCCTTAACGTACGGGATGCACACGACGTCACGTGTTCGTTCGGCTCGATCCGGGCGCCGACGGGACATTTGTTTCTTAACGCGATTGATAAACCGGTCGGGGTAGTTACGTTTCTTCAAAGCCTCCCGCACATGGCTAAGTTCTTGATCGCTAAGTGTTGAGTTAGATGGGACTGTTTCTGAACGATGAAGGCAACGATCTTACAACGGAGCTTTTGTGTTGAGTAGGGTGATGAGAGTGGTAGTCAAGAAAGTTTTGTCTGTCACATGGTTTACCATATACGGATGTCTCCATCTTAGAGAAAGATTCACTAGTTCTATGGACACGTACATAAAAAAACGGCAAGGTACTATCGGTTTCATGTTCGCAGGTGAACTGAATTGAGGGGTGGACACTATTCAAATTGCGGTGAAAATCGGTTACGTTCTCTCTGTTAACTATTACAAAAGTGTCATCGACATAGCGACGGTAGAACTTCACGGGGAAATCAATGCCAGACATTACCTTTTCCTCAACATATATATTCCATGACGAGATTCGAGACGGTTACGAAAACTGGACTCCCCATAGGGCATCCGCTGACCTGATGAAATATGTCCCCATTAAAACTAAAATTACACTGGTTGAGACAAAAACGCAAAAGGAGTATAACGTCATCAACTAGGAGGGTTGTGCGAGTGGACAACGACTGGTCTGCCAACAACCGGTCACGGGCGACATCAACCGCCAGGGTGTTGGGGACATTCGTAAATAATGAAATCACATCAAAGGATACCATAGCCTCGCGCGGTAGCAGGGTCTGAGCGCGTATAAGTTCAACAAAGTCACGGGAATTCCGGACGCTAAACTCATTCTTTCCCGTAAGAGGGCTCAGAATCATAACCAGATATTTGGAAAGGCTGTAAGTGGATGAAACAATAACATATACAATCGGGCGTAGGGGGCAACCCGGTTTGTGAATTTTAGGGAGTCCATACATCTTGGGTGTCGCGGCGTCAAAGGAGAAGAGGCGACGGTATAGGTCGTCACTGATGCGTCCTTTCTTTTTCAGCTCTCGAAGGTGGTCAGCTAACTCTCTTTCGGACTTAGCAGCGGGATCTCTTGATAGCCTCACGAAATAGCGACTGTCATTTATAACTTCATACATCTTCTTCATGTAGTCATCCCTATCAAGCACAACGGTTCCTTTTCCTTTGTCGGCCTTTCAAATCATGATGGGGCTGTCTGACTTCAACTCCTTAAGAGCAATGCGTTCTTGTTGATCTAAATTTGACCCGGCCGGTTTCACATTGTTCGAAACACTGACAACGCGGCTTCTCGCGAGATTTACCCCTGTGACATCGTGCACATGTCTGAGTTTCTCTTCAATTTCAATTATGAAGTCAGGTTTTGGAACGTACCGTGGAGCAAGGGCATAGTCCAGTCCTTTGGATAGCAGAAATTGCAAGCCAGGGTTGGTAATAGTAACATAAAATACGTACGGCAGAACTCCCTGCCATAAATAAAATGATTTGGCTAACGCCAATTTAACGCGAAATAGGTGCAAAGAGTTTTGCGATAGGAAGCGTAGACCAATAAAAAGGAAAAAAAAAGAAAGAAAAACTGAAGGAAAGGAGAAATAAAAAAAAAATCTGGTGACGTGGCCAAAAAAAATATTCTGTTCATGTGATTTTTT
The DNA here is from genome assembly GCF_016920785.2 of Ixodes scapularis. Lineage (NCBI taxonomy): Eukaryota > Metazoa > Arthropoda > Arachnida > Ixodida > Ixodidae > Ixodes > Ixodes scapularis. The sequence continues at coordinate 33,961,069 of NW_024609835.1, read as the reverse complement.
TTGTTACGTGACCAAAAAAAAAATAAACGAAATAAAAAAAAAAAAAAAGAACACGAGAAAAAATACCAGCCCGGTTTCGAAGCTAGGCCCGCTTGATCGTGAAACTAGCGCGCTGTCCGTTGCGCCAACATAACTTTTTTTTTTCTTTCTTTATTGCAAGTTGCGCCAACATAACTCCGCCTGTAATGCTCACGCATTCTCCCATCATAGGAGAAAGCTTAGTTGCCTTCGTAGTTTTTCATGCATGTGTTATTTTTATTTGTGGCAAGAGTTCACGTCCAGAATGCTTTTAGAGTTTTCGAGCAAAACGAGTTTTCTTCATGCGAGTCACCTTCTAGAACCAGTAGACCGCACTGGGTCGTCCGGCTAATCAAGCAGCTTTTTTCAAATTCTCTAAAGTGCCCGTCCTCGGATCTGAGGTCGCCGTTTGACAAGCTTAACTTTCTTCCACCTTTTAGCCGGAACCCCCACCGCAGCTTTGTTCCGTCCCCACTCCCTCTCGAGAAGATGACTCGCCCCGAGGCTAATCCCATTCTCTAGACGCTCTTTCCACCCAACGATGGCCCTTTCCCTCCCCGTCCCCTAGCTTCGGGAGAGAAGGTTCTTCTCTGTAGAACGTCCCGTTTGTACAGCGGCCTTTAAAGTTCAGATTGTCCTGTCTGTATCGTCCCTTTTGTGTCTCCACTTTTTAATGTTGAAAAAGTATCAACACGGTAAAATAGTACAATTTCCGGGATTTTATTTTCATTCCCCAACTGTGATGCGGGAGCCGCGCCACGGAGCCCCGGTCGTTTCCGCTCTTTGTTATCGCTAGGATTTGACAGTGCTCAATCACAATGCAAGACACGCACAGAGCCACGCTCGCTTTTGCAATGCGCCGCCTAATAATGATATCTCTTGTGGAAACGTGCGTACATCCGTCTTGCGCAGTGTTAGCTCAATGGCAGCACTTTCTGTAAAGGCGGATTCACACCGGGGATGTAAGCAGTCGAGCGATCCAACTAAATCGCATCGCAAAAAAAAAAAAAAATAAATAAAAGTAATTAGTTGGTCAATTTGGCGTGCGCGATGAGCGAGTCCAACGCCTTCGTTGGCGATTCGCTTCTCAAAAACTCTCGCTCCGAACGCCGTTGGTTGGCTCGGCCTCTCCGCGACTAGAGTGCATCGTAAAAAGTCGGGTCAGCAAGCGACTGCTCAAAACCCGTCACGTTTTGCCCGCGATGGTCGCTTTTGCGATGAAAGTTATGGCGCGACTAGATCGCATCGCCGGTGTGAACGCGCCATAATGTCGAACCAGTGTCACGGCGCGCCCCGATATTGGCTTGTGTACCTACGCGCGAGTGCAACCTCTGGCACAATTTATTTGCGTTTGCAAAGCCTGCTCCAGCCGCGTCAAAACATTCAGCCAACCTTTGGACTCCAGAAATCAAGAGACACCAAAAATAGGATAAAGTTGCCAGCCGAATAAAACTTGATTTCTATTTAATTAAGATGAAGACCACCCGAGTACATCAAATATTTCATCAGCCGAACTCCAAGGCAGTAAGCCTAGTTCTGGCACTTGTTTGGCAACTTTGGCCCGCAGCTGCCAGATCACAGCCAAACTATCGGGAAGCGAAGCCTAACTTGGGCTCTCGTTTGGCGACTTGGGCCCAAAGATGCCAGATCTCAACCGAACTACAAGGTAGTAAGCCTAACTCTGGCACATTTGTGGCGATTTTGACCCGAATGTGCCAGGTGACAGCCGAACTGTCAAAAAGTGAAGCCTAACTTTGGCATAAGTTTGGCGATTTTGGCCCGAAAATGCCAAAGCTCTGCCGAACTACAAGGTAGTAAGCCTAACTCTGGCACATCTCTGGCGATTTTGGCCCGAATGTGCCAGGTGACAGCCGAACTGTCAAAAAGTGAAGCCTAACTTTGGCATTAGTTCGGCGATTTTGGCCCAAAAATGCCAAAGCTCTGCCGAACTACAAGGTAGTAAGCCTAACTCTGGCACATCTGTGGCGATTTTGGCCCGAATGTGCCAGGTGATAGCCGAACTATCGAAAAGTCAAGCCTAACTTTGGCATTAGTTTGGCGATTTTGGCCCAAAAATGCCAAAGATCTGCCGAACTACCGGGCAGTAAGCCTAAATCTGTCATTTTTTAGGCGATTTGGGCCCGAAGATGCCAGACGACAGCCGAACCACCCGGCGGCGAAGCCTAAGTTTGGCACTTGTTTGGCGAATTAGGGCCAAGATACCCAGACTGTTGCCAAGGGAGGTCAGGTTTGGCACTACTTTGGCTTCTTCGGGCTTCTTAATGCCCTAAACTGCCAGACGCAAGCCAAGTTTTGGCCCAGAACTCGGTGCTGCCTGGGTATACTTCGTCAAAGTTCAAATAGAATTAACATTTTACATATTTTCTCAAAACCACCCTTTTAGTTCCAAGTTGGCAATCAATCGTTAGAACTGAAGCCACCACACCAATAAATGCACGATGTAAGTAATTATTCGCTTTCATTTAAAGGTCACCAATGTTTTTTATGCTTCGGTACTGTATATTCAGAGGTTTAAGAGTGATGTGGTTAGGGTGCCTTATTAATTTTACTATTGTGGGTTAAGAGCATCCGATTCAGCCACTTAATAACTTGAAACCATAACCACCAACGCGACGAGTAGCGATTTTACCTTTATTCAATTATCTTATCTCAAAGCTTTTGTATTAGTCTCATACAGGTTTAAAAACGTATGGTATCTGATGTTACCACCGTGAACGCATCAAATCATAACCGTTCCCTTCTTTAAATTTTGTGGCAGAACTGTTAGAATGTAATTAATATTTTATGTATTTGATAACACTACCTGCATCCCAAAACGGGTCAGAATTCAACTTTCAAATTAATATTACAACACTAATAAATAAAACGGGTCAGTAATGTTTCAGATAATTTTCATATTGATTCATTGGTAGTCTATTGTAGTCGAAGATTGTGTTCTATCAAAGTTAATGGTGTTAATTTTTGAAATACTTTGTTAACTCTACCTTCACAGCACCAAGGGTCTATTCAATGATTCCATCTGATGACGCGACAGCGATGGACGCAACGGGTCAGTAATTCCATTGTGGGAAGACTTTTTTAAGTTCAGTTAATGGCAGTCAAATCTAGCGTTCTATTTTGTCTCATCAAAACTTCAACAGAGCTAATATCTTACATACGTTTAACTCTAACTTTAATAGGAGCGCAATTTAAAAAAAATTCAACTGATCTTATCACAGCAATGAGTTCTATGGTGCATTAATTTATTCTCAAGATGCTTGCTGTATCAATTTAAAGGTAGTCAGCTATGGCTTCCAATGAAAGAAGCTTTAATAGCTCTAATACTTTTCCTAATTTGCCCACTCTGCTTCATGGCAACAGAGTCGGATTCAAATATTTAAACCAATATTATTAGAGGTGAACGCAGCGGATGACTGATCTTTTCCAATAATGATTTTTTTTTCAAATATTAATTCAATGGTGGTAAATTCTAACTTGAGGCAATTTTTAAACAGCAGTAAAGTAAAAGCTTGCACTTTTTCATTTAATTGCATGATATTCATATTTTACCTATTTTGCTCACTCTGCTTTATTATAGCAGGGTCAGGTCCAAACATTCCAACTGATCTAACCGCGCAAGTGAACACAACGAGTCAACAAGGTGTTATGAATATTGGTCTGTTCAATAAGTAGAAGTTAATTGTAGCTTCGGATTTTGACTAATTAGCGTTTCCGTAGTGCTAATAAAGGATATATGTTCAAACTCTACCTTTATTGCACCAGAGTCAAATTTAACCATTTCAATCAATATTACTGCATCAATAAGCGCAACGGGTCAGTACATTTTTTGTTTTCTAAGATTCTTAGTATTTCAATGGTATTAAATTATAGAGTTAAATTTTGTCGTGCTAAAGTTTCAATAGCCTTGACATCTCACCTATTCTGTCAACTCTAACCAACTTTATCTTCTCTTCAACAGAGTCAGATTCATCCATGCCAGCTGACGATACCAAAGCATTGGACGCAACAGGTCAGTATTCCTTTCCCCGGGTGTTTACGATATTAATTCAATAGTAGTCGGTTGTAGCTTTAGGTGTTGTCTCATCCAAGTTTTAATAGGGTCAACTTATAACTGATTTTGTTTTTCAAATTCTACTTTATTTTGGAAGGATCAGATTCAAACATACCAACTGACGTCACCACAGCATTGCACGCAACTGGTTAGTAATGCTTATACCGCGATTTCCATAACTGTTGTCGATTATATATTAAAATTATGCTTCGTCAAAGTTCAAATAGTATTAATATTGTACATATTTTCTCAAAACCACCTTTTTAGTTTCAAGTTGGCAGTCAATCGTTAGAACTGAAGCCACCACACCAATAAATGCACCATGTAAGTAATTAATCGCTTTCGTTTAAAGGTCACCAAAGTTGTATATGCTTTGGTACTGTATATTCAGAGGTTTAAGAGTGCTGTCGTTGGGGTACTTTATTAATTTTACTATTGTGGGTTAAGAGTATCTGATTTAGCCACTTAATAACTAGAAACCATAACCACCAACGCGACGAGTAGCGATTTTACCTTAATTTAATTATCTTATGTCGAAGCTTTGGTATTAGTCTCATACAGGTTTAAAAACGTATGGTATGTGATGTTACCACCGTGAACGCATCAAATCATAACCCTCCTTTTTTTAATTTTGTGGCAGAACTGTTAGAATGTAATTAATATTTTATGTATTGGATAACGCTACCTGCATCCCAAAACGGGTCAGAATTCAACTTTCAAATTAATATTACAACACTAATAAATAAAACGGGTCAGTAATGTTTCAGATAATGTTCATATTGATTCATTGGTAGTCTATTGTAGTTGAAGATTATGTTCTATCAAAGTTAATGGTGTGAATTTCTTACATACTTTGTGAACTCTACCTTCACAGCACCAAGGGGCAGTTCAATGATTCCACCTGATGGCGCGACAGCAATGGACGCAACGGGTCAGTAATTCCATCGTGGGAAGACTTTTTTTAAGTTCAGTTAAAGGCAGTAAAATCTAGCGTCCTATTTTGTCTCACCAAACTTCAACAAAGCTAATATCTTACATAAGTTTAACTCTAACTTTAATAGGAGCGCAATTAACAAAAATCCAACTGATCTTATCACAGCAGTGAATTCAATGGTGCATTAATTTATTCTCAAGATGCTTGCTGTATCGATTTAAAGGTGGTCAGCTGCGGCTTCCAATGAAAGAAGCTTTAATAGCTCTAATACTTTACCTAATTTGCCGACTCAGCTTCATGGCAACAGAGTCGGATTCAAATATTTAAACCAATATTAATAGAGGTGAACGCAGCGGGTGACTGATCTTTTCCCAATAATGTTTTTATTTAAATAATAATTTAATTGTGGTAAATTCTAACTTGAGGCAATTTTTAAACAGCAGTAAAGTAAAAGCTTGTAATTTTGCATTTAATTGCATTATATTCATATTTTACCTATTTTGCTCACTCTCCTTTATTATAGCAGGGTCAGGTCCAAACATTCCAACTGATCTTACCGCACATATGAATACAACGGGTCAGAAAGACTTTATGAAGATTGGTCTGTTCAATAAATGGAAGTGAACTGTAGCTTCAGATTTCGACTAATTAGCGTTTCTATAGTGCTAATACAGTATATATTTCTTCAAACACTGCCTTCACTGCAACAAGGTCAAATTTAACCATTTTAATCAATTTTACTGCATCAATAAGCGTCACGGGTCAGTGCATTATTTGTTTCCTTCGATTTTTGCTATTTCCATTGCATTAAATTATAGTGCCGAAATTTGGTCTTGTTAAAGTTTCAATAGTGTTGACATCTTACCTATTCTGTCAACTCTAACCAACTTTATTTTCTCTTCAACAGAGTCAGATTCAGCCATGGCAACTGAAGTTACCAATGCAATGAACGCAACGGGTCAGTATTCCTTTCCCCGGATGTTTATGATATTAATTCAATAGTAGTCGGTTGTAACTTCAGGTGTTGTCTCATCCAAGTTTTAATATTTAATAGGGCCAACTCATAACTGATTTTGTTTTTCAAATTCTACTTTATTTTGGAAGGATCAGATTCAAACATACCAACTGACGTCACCACAGCATTGCACGCAACTGGTTAGTAATGCTTTACCGCGATTTCCATAACTGTTGTCGATTATATATTAAAATTATGCTTCGTCAAAGTTCAAATAGTATTAAAATTTTGCATATTTTCTCAAAACCACCTTTTTAGTTCCAAGTTGGCAGTCAATCGTTAGAACTGAAGCCGCCACACCAATAAATGCACCATGTATGTAATTTGTCGCTTTCATTGAAAGGTCACCAAAGTTGTATATGCTTTGGTACTGTATATTCAGAGGTTCAAGACTGCTATCGTTAGGGTACTTTGTTAATTTTACTATTGTGGGTTAGGAGGATCCGATTGAGCCACTTAATATATTAAAACTTTTTTGCCTTTATTCTATTATCTTATGTCGAAGCTTTGGGTGCCTTGGAATAAGTTGTCAAGGTGTTTCTTTATATGCCAAACTAAAGCTTATATTTATCAATTGTTTCCGTTTCAACATGGAGAAATTCGTCGAAGGCCTTGTATCCTCGACATTATTTTATTATACTACGCGTTAGTAGCACCAGCTGCCCGACCGGCATAAAACCAGTACCTCTTTTTGTCATGTTTTGCTAGAGTGATCAGGGTTTTATATCAGGATGTGCGGGATGCCTGAACTTCATTATGGGACCTCTCTCCGCAGTGACGTTGCGATCTGCAGCCAAATCACTGCAGCTAGCGGCACCGCGCCACAGTTCTCAAGTTTTCGTCTCACGTATTTCGACCTTGACTCTCTGATCAGGAGCGTTTTCTGCCGCTGCGATTCCCAAATGCAGCGCGCAGCAAGTGGAGGCACACAATGGGCTTCAGCGGCTTCCAATAACTCCCTTAACGGCTTATTTATAGTTTCTATCATTCATTACATTTATTTACAAACAAAGGGGCACATTAGACAGCAATAAGCAATATCGGTTTGCTTTTGCTTCGCGTTTTTGAAATCCTGGTTGGCTCAAACACATGTTGGTTTTTCATGGTGGAATTCGAATACAAACGCGTTCAGACACAAAAGGGAAGATGATGGGGGACTCTACTTTATAGAGCCTTTTCACGGAACCAAAACACACAGGCTATACTGCTCAAAGACTGAACGCACCACTGAAGCAGAAAAGGAGTAGAAAAGGAGGGACCCAAGACGGGAAACAGGATCAACATTTTTTTTTTTATTCATGTCGTCTCTTTGAAACGTGAAGACAGCGTCCGATTTGCAAGCTTTCCTGCGGTGTTTCTTCTCTTGTCGCGATCCCTGGTTATCCACAAATCGCCGGGAATGGCTAGCTCCGCCGCCCTGCAAGCTGCGCCGCGATTCGGCGCGGAACGATTTGTGGTCGAAGAGGTAGCGCGCGCTGGAGGCTCTGAAAAGAGAACCCAACATGAAGCAGTGTCCGCATTGCACCCAGCTACATGTCACTGCGCACGTTCCTTGCAGGACTATGTAAAAGTGGAGGGCAGTTGGGAGGCTCTCAGAAACTCAATAGTTGACCATTAATAATTGAAAAAAGTACTAACACACTCAGGCAAAATGCGGTTTTCAGTTTACTGCACGCGTGATATGGATCAACTCCCACAATGATTTGACCGAAGTCCAAATATTGTTGCAGGACCCTCCCTTGGGATGGTATACAAATACGTTCGTGAGGTCTTTTGGGCATATTCGAACTCATATTAAGCTAGACAGGACAAACGAAAGATGTCTGTCCTGTCCGTCCTCTTCGTCTGACTCTTTCGCATATTTTTTAATTTATTACCAACGCGCTCAATCCAAGTTGATATATGTTATTTTTCGAAGTTCTCATAGCCGTTTTCGCTAACATTAATCCAGTACTTTGTAACCCTACAGTGATAACATTTCGTTGGCGTTGAGTAACAGACTAATCAATTCATATTTTTTTATTGCTGGGCTTGGTGGTATGCCCACCAAACCAGTCATGTTGCATTAATAGGAACAGGCGATAAATCCGAAATGGCCATGGCAAGTGAGTTCGCCATGTAGGAAGACTAAGAGATGCCGCTTGCTCACTAATTAACATCTCACGCAAAATTAATTTTGCTACTGTTTTTCTTTTTCCTTAAAAGAATAGTTTTGCGGGCATATGCAGAATTTAAAAAAAAAATATTAAATGCAAATCTCTTGTTACAATTTTCCCAAGAACATAATGTCTTCAGATTCTGTCTCACCAAGATTTAATGGAGTATAAACCATTTTCGCAAACTAGTTTTAAAATGTAGTTACATTAAGACATTAAACCGGAAGCAGCCCCGTCAATAGACTTAACGAGCAAGGTATTTTTGTTTTAAGTTTAATTCAACTGTTATCCCGTTATATTCTGTGTAGTCAGAGTTCCAACAATGCCCATTTGTTCTGCGTCATTCAATTTTTTTTACGAATGTCGACAGAAACAGACTCAGCCACTATAATTAACGAAACTACAAAGAGGAAAAAAACATGTAAATGAGTTTCTTTTTAGTCTAATGACTGTTAAACCTAGTTATAAAGTTTATGTCACCCGTTTTAATGGGGCCAACATATGACGTATATATGTCATTCTGCCTTCGTTCATTAGCGGGGTCCGATTTGTTCAATACAGCTGAGGTTACCACAGCAATGGACACGACATGTAAGTGCTTTGTTCACCGTCCTCAAATTCGTATCAACCATAACTTTAGATACTTATCGCGCTGGCTTTTGGCATACTTTTTTGTTTTTCATTCTAACATCTTGCGTTGACAGGGACAGCTTCGAAAATTTAAGCAAACGGAACCACAATGTACAAGACATATAAGTTAATGTACACACTAATAATCAAACGTAGCTTAATAATTTGTTTGCCATAAAAGGGTTTATGGCACAAATATTTTTGATATTTATGTCATTCTACGCCTTTGGTCCGATTTCGCCTTTACAACTTAAGCTTTTAAAGCAGTGAACACACCATGTTAGTCATATTATCATATTTCCTAATTAGTCGTAAAGCTTATAAATATGCAAGGTTTAAGTTTAAATTGCCCTAACGATTTCCTTTGCTATTTGCCCTTCCCTGTCAAAAGGGTCAGACTCAAAAATTACCATGAACAGAACCACGACCATAAAAAAACCATGTTATCAATTCAATTTTTTTGAATTATTAGTTAATTGTACATATGCGGAGCACACGTTCGTCTGATTCTTGCACAGAGGTTACGATGATGTCCGAACGCTGAGCTCTTATTGGCTGATTAAAAAAAGAAACATTGGGTAGACCTTGAGGCATCTAGGATTAAGGTCTCTTACTAACTTTTCAATGAAAGCCAATCAGAGCTCGGTGTTGTTCTGACGTCACCACAACACCTGCAAAAGAAGCAGACGACTTCCTCTCCGCATAGCTTTTCTGTGATTGAAGTTTCAGCAGCATCAGCATTTTATATATATTTTTACTACTCCACACCCACTAGTGGGCTTATAACTTTAATTGATGTTTCAATAGCAGCAACATTCGGCATATTTCTAGAATTCCATTTCACCGGGGTTCAGACTGAAGCGTTTGAACTAATGCCACAGCGATGAACAAAACATGTCCGTAATTGATTCTTCTTCGTCAAATAGCCGTGCACAGCTGCTTTAGATTCTGTTGAATCATAGTTCGTATAAAGATAACTTTTGAAGTACTTATTCAATTCTGCCAACGCCGATCAACCTGGTCAGCTCCGAACATTACAAAAAGGGTCACGACGGTAATAAAAAGATGTAATTCCTTTCCCTATTTTCTTTAGAAAACTTGTTCTCCTCCTTTGAATATTTAATGAATAGCCGCAAAATATAGGTTGAGATGTTGTCTGATAAAATGTTCAATAGCACTAACAATGAACTTTTTTTTTAAATTCTACTTCCTCCATTAGCTGGCTCAGATTCAAACGTTACAGCAGGGGATGCCGCAAGCATGAACGAATCATGTTAATGTTTTTTAGATGTTTCATTATATAGCCGTTTGGTTCAACTTTAGTTCATTAATCTTTCTCCTAGTACCATTTTACAAGTGGTTCTCCACTCACTAACAGACTCAGGGGCCAAACATAATATTGGAGCCATCGACTGGAAAAAAGGCTACGCGTCAATCATTTTCACTTTCATTCAACGGCCCTTAAGTGCACATAGCTTGTGGCTGTCCACTTGAGCCATCGCCCGATCAAATCCCGCCTCGACCACCCCAAAAGAGGTCAGATAACGAGTGGTACGGAAGGATTTACTGTCTCACAGTTGGACTATCTGGAGGCAGCGCATTGTCCTTTCACCGTTCCGTATAGCCGACCATTCTCGAGCTCGCCGCCTGAGCTCTGCCCGTGCCATCCTCGCCTTGTTCTCCCTTGGACCCCGCGGGCCCATGTCCGGCCCCCTCGTGACCACGATCCACCACCAGTTTTAGATTATAGTAGGATCACGAATATTTAAATGTCCAGGCATCATATTTATATTTCATTGCATACTCCTCTCTCACACACACGGTCCAATGTATAGAGCTACAAGAGAGAAAATTACAGTAATGTCATTGGCTACCTGCTGCATTTTTGTACACTTTTTGTATATTATTCCGGCTTTTTAGTTACGGGGGCTATTTTCAATATACAGCTATACATAATAAAATATTCATTTTATTATGTATAGCTTTTTTCAATATTTTCAATATAAGAAAATTTTCAATATACATAATAAAATATATCCCATAAATCAGGTTTATTTTACTTAAATATGATCTATTTGATTTAAAATATAATAATTTGATTTATGTCACTGTATGCATAAAACTGATTTTTAAATACTACATGTATGTTGAAACATGACAGATTGATTCACCAATTCGTCTGATCACTAAAAACAATGCGGAACAAAAAAGTATCGTAAAGTCAAAATACAAAAGACCGACCTGTAAAATATTTTTTTACCAGGGTGAAAATCCTTCTCGCCACCCTTTCCATTTCCCCCTCTCCCACTGCTGTCTTGACGGCGGGGGGACTTTTTTTTGTTTCTGCACCTTAGGACTGGATAAGCCGGGAGCTTATCCCGGCTTATCCAGCCCCAAGATGCAGCAACAAAAGGTGTCCTCCTGCCGTCCAGTTAAGAGTGGGGGAGGGGGAAATGGGAAGAGTGGCGAGGAGGATTTTTACCTGGGTTGAAAATTATTTTTCGGGTTAACAACATTTTATTGATTGAATCCCGCCATAGTAGAAAAAAAGCTTAATATATTTTGGTGAGTGAAGACGCTTTATTCGCTTTCTTTTGCGTTTGACTTTTTTTTCAATAATACTTTTTTTTTTTTTGTTGCTATACTTTGTCTCACCCTACGATGGACTAAAGGCAAAAGCTACGGATTGCCAGATTCAATCATGAGTCGCTTAATAGCGTGATATTTTGCTTCGATGCACTTGCCGGGGTCTCGGATCACTGATGGGAAGGGCGGACGGGGGTTCAAATCAAATGGCACTCAGTGACTCAATCATTTTACATTGTAAAAGAAGCCACGACATACAGCCTCTTTGCAGTGTTAGAATGATGCAGCGCTTTTTGATTCAGAGCATTATTAGCACGCCTAATCAATGTTAAGCAAGTCATAGTTTAGCGTGAAACGTGATTGGACCTGGCGGCCCGTGGCTTTGGCCTTCAGTCCACCGTAGGATGAGACGAAGTATAGTTTCATTCGTTCACGCTATTATTGACTTGTCATAGAACGTACGCAACTGACGGACGAAGAGAATTGTAGAAAAAAAGCTCAACTTTGCGGTTCGCTTAGAAGACCACTGCTTTGTGATCGTGCTCAGCTTAATACTTTTTTCTTGCTTGATAATTTTTTGGTTTAAATACAAAACAAATGCATATAGAAAACATCAAATAAGATAGACGGTAAAAAATAGGAATTATTTTTGCGCAATAGTTTTTATTCAAATCATTATAGTCAACAAGGATTTTGAGCACCAAGATGGCAGAACTGCCGATACTCTTAAGCGAAGTTTCCATAGCAGTTCCAACGGCAACCAGGCAACACGCAGACGAAGAGGCAGTGTTTGCACTCCCAATTTAAAGCTTGATTTGAGCGATTTTGTATTATTTTAATTTTTATTCGCCACGGTGGTGCTGGCGTTTGGATATTTGTGTAGCTTTAAGTGTGCTCATCAAACGGTCCGATTTACACTCTATGAAGAGTAAGCTTGTACTCGTTACAACAAAGAGCATATAATAATTACAGTCCCTCGATCTTGTATCCTATGAGGTGCTTCCTATATCTAAAACATTAACTGCAAAAGGACTACAAATTATGGGTATTTTTCAGTTGCGTTAATACGCGCATTGGAGACGCGGGCGGTCATTACAGGTTACACGTGCGCTGGAGAATTAAACAGGAGACATTGGTTGTTAACAAGTTTTTGAAACTGCCGAGACAATCAAAACTACGTTAATACACCTTGAAAAAATAGTAGCTTGAAAGTGACCTGACTAATAGAACGGAACGTCCTAATCGCAACAACTTAATTATATCGGGAAAACGTATTACATTCGTAAATTCTACAGGTATGTAATAAACACGTCAAATAATAATAGAGGATATGGATCGACTATTGGGTAGCTTGGCTACGTGTACTGCGTACCAGATAGGTATACGGACAAAAAGCTGTGCACCATATTTTTTGCGACCGATAGGTAATTATATGGTCACTTTCACGAAATAAGTGAGAAATAACTCCACGGATAGACAGACATTCATGTTTTAACTAGCATTTATCATCATTTCGCGTTGCTTTCTCACCTACTTTCACCAACAGGGCTCTTTCCAAAAACGACGATGGAGAGCGCAGCGGAGATAACAGGTCAGTAAGTTTAGATTCATTCAGTAACCCATGTCTTATAACTAGGTTGTTGTCTGAAAGGTCTTTGTTGAAGTAATGGGGTACGACATAGCCGGCTGAGGGCCTTCCTGAACTGGGGTAGGAAAGCAGGTTGTAGCGGAAATAATTGTTTGGTCTATATAACGATAAAATCCGAAAATATCCTCCGATCCGGTTTTTATCAAAATCGAAGAAGAAAACACTCGAAGTGAAGCTCTCTATGAATGAGAAGAACCCAAGCATCAAGGGAAGAAACTTGTATCTACAGTTTTTATTTTATGTTGATGGGGAATGCAGCCTCCACTGAACTGTTCACGCGGGGCTGCTGCTTTATATACGGGAACCCCACCCTTTTCGTTGCCTTCTGGTAGTGATATCAGGAGGTTTTCTAAGTGTTCGGGTCACGCACACGTTTCCTAGACATTAAAAAATCGAATTCTCGTATACTGATTTTTTTTTCTTGTTACAGAAGTTACGATAAACACGGACATTTTTTGCCTTATGCTTAAAATATACAGACACCAAAAAACACCCCTTCCGCTTAAGAAATAAACTCGAAAGCACAAAACTTTTTTTTTATGTATAATTATATTCACTATAACAAAAACAAAATGCCTGGAAACCACTCTAGTATTAGCAGAGCGTCAGGTGTGTGGTCCTCGGGAAAGGACCGTCTAGTGCGTTTTCTTCGGAGGGAAGACGGCGTTACCACCCCTGTTTGTGTAGAAGCTTTGTACACGCACCAGATTACAGCCGCCATTGCTGACCTTCTCTTGTCTTACCGTGATGCTGAGCCACCGAAGCGGGCGTTGACAAGGCTCTACAAAGGCCTATGCTGGGGAGAAGAAAAAGTCGGAAGACACCTAAGCACTTCTTATTAGTTGTGAATGCGAAAGCATGAATGTCCGAGGATATGGATGCTAGAGGCGGCGCCATGCTCCTCGGCGTCGAAACGAGCAGAAGAACCGCCGACGATGTGGATGCTAGAGGCGGCGCCATGTTGGTCGGCGGCGAGACGAGCAGAAAGAAGTCTCCGAGCGCGCGCCAACGTGTCCATTTTAACCGGCGCGAGGCCCGTAGTTGCATGGGGTTGCGGCGGTTAGTTTTATCGGCGCGCTGGCGGTAAGCGCGAAACACATGTACGACGAAACCGTCCGATCCGACGTCCGATCAGGCAGTACGACGGTCGGAGGAGAGGGTTTTCAACGCTCTCCGGTGCTACGGAAACCCTCGCCTCCCAAGGTCATTCCGGCCGTCCGCACGTCGGATCGGACGGTTTCGTCGTACATGTGTTTCGCGCTGTACGGACACGAAGCGCCATCTGGCGGCGGTCGTTGAAACTGACGCGCGCAGCGGCCAATGGGAGCCTCGTCGCCGCGCGCCAGCCAATGGGACCTTTGGGATCAGGGAAACTCGGTGCCATTTTCGCGCTTCAATCTGATGACGTCGGCTCGCTCCATGGGACAGTTAATGTCTTCGCATTAAAACAGTATAGAATCTAAGATGGCAATAACCTGTCCTGCTGTGGCAATGATGAAGTGAAGCAAACGGAATAAGAGGAAACAAAAAATGAAAGACCTTTACGATTTCTTGTAATGCTGAATTACAGCGCAGCTCTTGAGGACGAGGAGGGGAGGGTTCGTACTTTTTGTGTCAAATGAAACTGATGTGAATTATATATTATAAAAGCGTATTCGAGTTGAGATCGAATGAGGGCAATATATGCTACAAGCTTTGTTTCCCAGTTGGCCATGTGGAGATTTCGTCGTAGAAAATCGAGGCTTTGATTTCATTTTGCACTTATGTGATTGACGTGGGTTTCCCGAGAGATGTTTTGATGTGAAATGAGCCCCAAGATAATTTATACGTATGCGCATACTCAAAAACCCCATCGAAGAAAGTGTAGTCGAAATCAACTAAATATCGCAAAGTACTAAAGTTTAGAAATTTTGTTTTTTTAATCGTTTATCTCCATTTGCCACTTTAGACACCATGTTTGAATTGTAATTAGGTCGTTTTGAAGTTCAATACAATCACGAATGCTAGATGTTTTTCTATACATTACACAATCATCGGCGTAGAAACGCATGGTGGACTGTACGGCAGCGGGCAAGTCGTTTACGTACAAAAGGAAAAGTAGTAGGCGCAGCACGGTTCCCTGCGGTACCCCTGGTTTTACTTTCCGATGACACGAGGATTCACATTTAGAGCAGACACTTTGCGGGCGGTCGACGAGCAAATTCCATATCTACTGTATGGCAGATGGTTGTGTATGGAAAGCGCGTAATTTAAGAAGTCGTTGATGTAGTACCTTGTCAAATGCTTTTTGAAAGTCGATAAATGCATGGGTATCAGTTTTAGAGCGAAGGTCCTGATGGAGGTTCAGTTTGAGATTTCTCTGTGTTTGTGCCGCCCTTTAGAGAACCCGTGTCGATTACATACACCGTGCGAACCTGCCCAGCTACCTGGCGCCATGTTGTAAATTCATGGTTACACTTTATTTGGGGGATGCGTGCTTACACGAAGGAGATGATCAACCGTAAAGCCAGACGAAGGGGATTATACACTTTTCAAAACCCCACCAAGCAACATTTTTGGTTGGTATTTCTTGGTTACGAAGCGTGTGAGTGGGTCCGAGCTCTTGTCCAACGGTGACGCAGCATTCTTTCTCGATTGGCCGTGGTATTGTCGACCGCCGACGCAGTGCTCCTGTCCAACACATGTTCAGAGTGCGTGTCCAAACAATGGTGGGCGCGGCGGCTAATAGAAGGCGCGCACTTTTAAAAAATCGTAATTTTTACGCACAAGGAAGCCTGCAGATCCGAGCAAAAACCGGAAGGCCTCAAATGCAAGTTCGCGCAAACGAGAAAAGAAAAAAACAAAACAAAAAAAAAAGTAAATAACGGGATCGCTAGTTATTTGCGTCGAAATCGATCGCGTCTCAAACAGATAACGGACGCTTTATGGCCAGAGTCTTTTTGACTAAATTCTCATATTGATTCGGGGCGCGAGATAAGGCGCCTGAAACAACGAAAGAGGAAATCCACAGCCGGATCGGACACCTCAAATTAAATATATCGCCAACAGATTCCTTTGGAGATGAGTTCTCCGGTTTCAAAAGGGTGTGTTTTGATTTCCTATCGAATTATAATTACCCAAATATTTGTACGGGATTACTCGTTCTGTATAAATGAACGAATCGTAGAAGAAATAAAGCTTAAACGTGGTTTCCGCTTTACAGGCACGACATTGATGACGGTCGCGTTACGCTCAGAACACCAGTTCATTAAAATTTAGCCGCCTACGGCGCGCGTTGTTTTGCTCCAACGTTACAGCTAGCCCTGGGTTAGCTGAAAAGTCAATAGTTTTGTAAAAAAATATATAAAAGCGGAACCGTGGCTTTTATGCGGGTACCGACATTCTTCATTACGAACGTTGGTTGCTCTGTTCATTTTATGCTTTTTACATCAACTGTCGGGCACCTCTCCGAAATCTTTTTTTTTTCTTTGTTAGGTGGAAAATTGAATTTCAGAGTGCTGTAGTTTAATATGTATGTATGTACTTCTTTCAACAGAAACTATAACTACAAAAGCGCAGAAAAAAACAATGACGACCACAACGCGGAAAACGAGAAGTGAGTAATCTTTAAATTTATGTTTCGTGGTCGGTTATAAATCTGCATGCTGAATGCTTACGTCCCTGCGTAGGCTGTGCTGTGCCGTAAAGTGAGGTACACTGAATGCAGCACGTCAAAAGACTTTAAGGAGGTTCAAAAAAAAAGAAAAGCAATTCGACGCCCGATTTGCTGTTTGAAAGGCACTGTAGTACAACGTTTTACTAACTCCTCGCGTTACTCCATCTGTGATTATAATGCAATTAAATGCAAAGGTGCAAGCGAGCTGGACAAGACTGACGAAAAAAATCCCTGGAGAAGGGCAACAAGAGGGACAAAGGACAAACATAAATCTCCAAACAGAGTTTTATGGAGATTTATGTTTGTCCTTTGTCCCTCGTGTTCCTCTTCTCCAGGGATTATTTTCGTCATTCTTGTCCAGCTCGCTTGCACCTTTGCATTTAATTGCATTATTATAACCTTAAATATAACCCTTGTTGTTGTTAGACTGGTGGCGACTGATAAAGCCCGTTTGCTCTACTGACGTCTAACCCCTGGTTAACTCAGTTGGTAGAGCGCTCCACTTGTAATGGAGAGGACCCGGGTTCGATATCCGGACCAGGCGGTTTGTTTCAGTCGCTCACCAGTCACCTAGCAGTGTTTGGAGATTTGTGTTTGTCCTTTGTCCCTCGTGTTCCCCTTCTCCAGGGATTATTTTCGTCATTCTTGTCCAGCTCGCTTGCACCTTTGCATTTAATTGCATTATTATAACCTTAAATATAACCCTTGTTGTTGTTAGACTGGTGGCGACTGGTAAAGCCCGTTTGCTCTACTGACGTCTAACCCCTGGTTAACTCAGTTGGTAGAGCGCTCCACTTGTAATGGAGAGGTCCCGGGTTTGATATCCGGACCAGGCGGTTTGTTTCAGTCGCTCACCAGTCACCTAGCTGTGTTTGGAGATTTGTGTTTGTCCTTTGTCCCTCGTGTTCCTCTTCTCCAGGGATTATTTTCGTCATTCTTGTCCAGCTCGCTTGCACCTTTGCATTTAATTGCATTATTATAACCTTAAATATAACCCTTGTTGTTGTTAGACTGGTGGCGACTGGTAAAGCCCGTTTGCTCTACTGACGTCTAACCCCTGGTTAACTCAGTTGGTAGAGCGCTCCACTTGTAATGGAGAGGTCCCGGGTTCGATATCCGGACCAGGCGGTTTGTTTCAGTCGCTCACCAGTCACCTAGCTGTGTTTGGAGATTTGTGTTTGTCCTTTGTCCCTCGTGTTCCCCTTCTCCAGGGATTATTTTCGTCATTCTTGTCCAGCTCGCTTGCACCTTTGCATTTAATTGCATTATTATAACCTTAAATATAACCCTTGTTGTTGTTAGACTGGTGGCGACTGGTAAAGCCCGTTTGCTCTACTGACGTCTAACCCCTGGTTAACTCAGTTGGTAGAGCGCTCCACTTGTAATGGAGAGGTCCCGGGTTCGATATCCGGACCAGGCGGTTTGTTTCAGTCGCTCACCAGTCACCTAGCTGTGTTTGGAGATTTGTGTTTGTCCTTTGTCCCTCGTGTTCCCCTTCTCCAGGGATTATTTTCGTCATTCTTGTCCAGCTCGCTTGCACCTTTGCATTTAATTGCATTATTATAACCTTAAATATAACCCTTGTTGTTGTTAGACTGGTGGCGACTGGTAAAGCCCGTTTGCTCTACTGACGTCTAACCCCTGGTTAACTCAGTTGGTAGAGCGCTCCACTTGTAATGGAGAGGTCCCGGGTTCGATATCCGGACCAGGCGGTTTGTTTCAGTCGCTCACCAGTCACCTAGCTGTGTTTGGAGATTTGTGTTTGTCCTTTGTCCCTCGTGTTCCCCTTCTCCAGGGATTATTTTCGTCATTCTTGTCCAGCTCGCTTGCACCTTTGCATTTAATTGCATTATTATAACCTTAAATATAACCCTTGTTGTTGTTAGAGTGGTGGCGACTGATAAAGGCCGTTTGCTCTACTGACGTCTAACCCCTGGTTAACTCAGTTGGTGGAGCGCTCCACTTGTAATGGAGAGGTCCCGGGTTCGATATCCGGACCAGGCGGTTTGTTTCAGTCGCTCACCAGTCACCTAGCTGTGTTTGGAGATTTGTGTTTGTCCTTTGTCCCTCGTGTTCCCCTTCTCCAGGGATTATTTTCGTCATTCTTGTCCAGCTCGCTTGCACCTTTGCATTCAATTGCATTATTATAACCTTAAATATAACTCTTGTTGTTGTTAGACTGGTGGCGACTGGTAAAGCCCGTTTGCTCTACTGACGTCTAACCCCTGGTTAACTCAGTTGGTAGAGCGCTCCACTTGTAATGGAGAGGTCCCGGGTTCGATATCCGGACCAGGCGGTTTGTTTCAGTCGCTCACAAGTCACCTAGCTGTGTTTGGAGATTTGTGTTTGTCCTTTGTCCCTCGTGTTCCCCTTCTCCAGGGATTATTTTCGTCATTCTTGTCCAGCTCGCTTGCACCTTTGCATTTAATTGCATTATTATAACCTTAAATATAACCCTTGTTGTTGTTAGACTGGTGGCGACTGGTAAAGCCCGTTTGCTCTACTGACGTCTAACCCCTGGTTAACTCAGTTGGTAGAGCGCTCCACTTGTAATGGAGAGGTCCCGGGTTCGATATCCGGACCAGGCGGTTTGTTTCAGTCGCTCACCAGTCACCTAGCTGTGTTTGGAGATTTGTGTTTGTCCTTTGTCCCTCGTGTTCCCCTTCTCCAGGGATTATTTTCGTCATTCTTGTCCAGCTCGCTTGCACCTTTGCATTTAATTGCATTATTATAACCTTAAATATAACCCTTGTTGTTGTTAGACTGGTGGCGACTGGTAAAGCCCGTTTGCTCTACTGACGTCTAACCCCTGGTTAACTCAGTTGGTAGAGCGCTCCACTTGTAATGGAGAGGTCCCGGGTTCGATATCCGGACCAGGCGGTTTGTTTCAGTCGCTCACCAGTCACCTAGCTGTGTTTGGAGATTTGTGTTTGTCCTTTGTCCCTCGTGTTCCCCTTCTCCACGGATTATTTTCGTCATTCTTGTCCAGCTCGCTTGCACCTTTGCATTTCATTGCATTATTATAACCTTAAATATAACCCTTGTTGTTGTTAGACTGGTGGCGACTGGTAAAGCCCGTTTGCTCTACTGACGTCTAACCCCTGGTTAACTCAGTTGGTAGAGCGCTCCACTTGTAATGGAGAGGTCCCGGGTTCGATATCCGGACCAGGCGGTTTGTTTCAGTCGCTCACCAGTCACCTAGCTGTGTTTGGAGATTTGTGTTTGTCCTTTGTCCCTCGTGTTCCCCTTCTCCAGGGATTATTTTCGTCATTCTTGTCCAGCTCGCTTGCACCTTTGCATTTAATTGCATTATTATAACCTTAAATATAACCCTTGTTGTTGTTAGACTGGTGGCGACTGGTAAAGCCCGTATGCTCTACTGACGTCTAACCCCTGGTTAACTCAGTTGGTAGAGCGCTCCACTTGTAATGGAGAGGTCCCGGGTTCGATATCCGGACCAGGCGGTTTGTTTCAGTCGCTCACCAGTCACCTAGCTGTGTTTGGAGATTTGTGTTTGTCCTTTGTCCCTCGTGTTCCCCTTCTCCAGGGATTATTTTCGTCATTCTTGTCCAGCTCGCTTGCACCTTTGCATTTAATTGCATTATTATAACCTTAAATATAACTCTTGTTGTTGTTAGACTGGTGGCGACTGGTAAAGCCCGTTTGCTCTACTGACGTCTAATCCCTGGTTAACTCAGTTGGTAGAGCGCTCCACTTGTAATGGAGAGGTCCCGGGTTCGATATCCGGACCAGGCGGTTTGTTTCAGTCGCTCACAAGTCATCTAGCTGTGTTTGGAGATTTGTGTTTGTCCTTTGTCCCTCGTGTTCCCCTTCTCCAGGGATTATTTTCGTCATTCTTGTCCAGCTCGCTTGCACCTTTGCATTTAATTGCATTATTATAACCTTAAATATAACCCTTGTTGTTGTTAGAGTGGTGGCGACTGATAAAGGCCGTTTGCTCTACTGACGTCTAACCCCTGGTTAACTCAGTTGGTAGAGCGCTCCACTTGTAATGGAGAGGTCCCGGGTTCGATATCCGGACCAGGCGGTTTGTTTCAGTCGCTCACCAGTCACCTAGCTGTGTTTGGAGATTTATGTTTGTCCTTTGTCTCTCTTGTTCCCCTTCTCCAGGGATTATTTTCGTCCATCTGTGACTTCGTTTCAATGTTCGTACCGTGAATTAGTTAATACAAAAGTGCTCTTTGTGAAGGTCCATATATGGTAATATGAAAAGGTTTGTCCATTCAGAATTACAAAACCGAATTGCGAACATTGAACGTTGTCCTGATTATCCGCGCCCAGTTGCCTTAAAATTCCCATTGGCGACCTCCACATTGAAACTTTTTTTAGTTGTCTCGAACGCTTAAAATGGCGTAAAAAAAATAATAGCATCACGGAAAAAGAAAAAAAAATTCATGCGGACGAGTCTAAACTTTCGTGTCTTCCCCCCTTGCTGGGCTCCTCCTCACTTTGTTATCGCGACGATGTAGCTGAGGCATTTTCTAGAAATTTAGACATTTCACTTGTTACATGTATGTAACGATTATTGATGACATTAATCAAATATGCTGTGTTTCTACACAGAATTTCAAAGATTCCTGAAAATAGGGTATTTGAGAGAAACAAAAACTTTTTTTTGCAAACAGAATTTTAGCCACGGCGGACGTCAGGGATAAAAAAAATACTTATTAGCAAAATAATTACCTTAATTTACAGCTTTTATTATCATTACAAAATAAACATGGCTCCACTGCGAATCTTTCGTAGCGTCATCGAAAACCCCTAAGTGTGCCAATTTTAGGACTACCTGAAGCACGTGGAAAGGGTGGGGTGCGGTGCAGCAAGCCCAAGGCCGGCGACGAGAAAACGGAAATGGAAAGAACATCATCCACGTTTTCGCAATCCCGGGCTTGCGCCTGCTGCACGAGCGGGAACTTGAGCGCACTTCCGCGTTTCTCGCGTACATAAAATCGTTCTAAAAGCGACTGATTTAGGTGTTCTCAATGAAACTCAACACGTTTTTTATTAGAACCGCGTGTTAATTTTTACTAATAAAAAACGTTAATTGGACAACCTTAAATTCTTAATTCGCTAATTTTTTTTTGTTTTTTTTTGTTGTAATTCCTAACGTTTGTTGTGCCTTGCAGTTTATTCCCGAAAATATACCTTTACTTTACTCACCCCCAATACTGTTTTCTATTTTTTTTTCAAGTCTTCGCAGAAACATCCGGTACTTCTTCCGACGATTGCAAGCGCACTACATCAATAATTTAGGAAAAGTATATTAAAAGAGGTGCAACGATTTTTCTGATTTGTGTAAATAATACTCAGAATGAACCCCTAAAGTTTATAACTTACAAAACACGCGTTAGATTTCCCCTTGCAATAACAGGCAGAAAGAAAGGAAGATTTATTGGTGTTTTTTGGAGAGTGCGTTAGCAAATGACCCTTGGGAAAAGCCACACACGTCCCCCTTCGGGAAACGCTAACGCTGACCCTTCACCTTTCTGTTTTGGCTTTTAATGTGTTAGTTTTAGATGGCTCGTTTCGACAAAAACCCAATGGTGTCTTTTTTTTCAGCGCCGGGATGAGAGGGTGAAACGTACGACACTCCCATTGGTCCAAAGCGCTGACGTCAGCACGCGTCAAGCTCTCCCTCTCTCCCCGGAGCTGACAAACTGACAGACACCGCCTGGTATTGTTCAAAACGACCGTTTTCGTTTTCGTCAAAGCAGTGTCGCACAGTTGGCGCGGAGGCACAGAGGAGGAGGCGCCGCGAAAAAAGTGGAATGCGGGAGTGTTCAGCTGCCGCTCATCCGTCGTCGGATGTTCTTCGCTCTGGGTTTCCGTAGTAGCGGTGCATAGGCTCTGATATGTCTGTGTAGTTAAAACGACGGACGCGGTTCCCTCCACAAGTGAAATTGCTGCGGTTCATTCCACGGGTGGTATGAATGTGGCTCTTGCACGAGAAATATGGATGACCGTATCCAAGGGTGTCGATGTACTCTGACAGGCAGAGCACAGAAAAGGGGGCGAAAAAATTTACAGGACGGTCCTTTGGCGGATTCTTAGGGAATGCGTTAGCGTGACCTTTGGGGAACTCCACACACGTACCCCCCTGGGAAACGCAAGCACTGATCTGGTAACAAGGCTAAAGGGAGGCAGCAAAAAATGGACGAAGCAAAAGTGAAAGACAAAACAGAAAAGGAAAAGGGTCAGCGTTTTAGCGTGTCCCAAAGGGAGACGTGTGTGGCCTTCTCTAAGGGTCATGTTAACGCATTCCCGAAGGATCCACCAACAGATCTTTCTATAATTTTTTCTCTCGCCTACTTGGACCAGCACGAGTACTTGGTTCACACTCCACTTTTTAACGCAAATCAAGACGTATGTGCTCCGCTCACCTACAAGTTCAGACTCGCCCCAGCATCCGTGCGCGCATTGGCTTCGCCCCCTTGACGTCGCTTCCCTCTCGCCTTTGTCTTTTGCTACTCTCCTGCTGTCTACGCGGCGCGCTTCCCTTTCCACTGTTTTGTCCACAGACAGACGCCGTCAGCTTTTTCCTGTCATGTGGTTACTAATTAGAGATGCCGCGAACTTTTTGCGAATCTGAGGTTCTAAGGTTCGGCAAATTTTCGTAACGTAAAACGTATTACATAAACAATTCGACGATTTTCAAACTTCTGAATTTTTTGACGCTGAGAAGTTCGATTTTTTCCGAACTTACGATTTTTCACGCTACGAAAATTGACTTTTTCGAACTTTCGGGCTCATCACGCTAAGAAATTCGACGATTTCCTAACTTCCGAACCTGTTATATTTAAAAGGTCGACGAACTTCGAACTTCTAAACGAGAGTTCGACGAAGTTCGAACTATAAGTACACCTCCCTGGGTTCGAGGACTAATATAAATAAAACAAGATATCAATGTGTGAAGTGGAGTTGAAATTGCACTATAGATTTACTTAGCTGATCTTGCCGCCAACGACTCGCTTGTAAAGCGCTTTGCAAACAAGCAGTTTGAAAGCATCAAACCTTAGGGATGATTTTTAGGAATCACTTGCAGTCGTTCGCAGCAATGAAAACTATATTATGGCGTCAATGGCCCTTTAAGCTTTTAATACTTGTGCGAACTGTAAGGACGTAACCTAAAGCTATTTAAGGCGCTTTTAATTTCACTGGCAAAGATATGCCAAGGCCAGGTGAAGAACATTTTTGTTCAGAAATATTCCAGCCTTTGGATGTGTCTCAGTGTGCGGACTAGGATGTTACTCTCCTCAAAAAGGTATGTTTGAAGCGTAATGTAGACCCATGAATTAGCTTCTCTTTTTCTTTTCTTTTCTCTAGAGCCACAACCATGGAATCGTTTTTCAAGTAAGTTATTTCAACGCTGTGCATTTTTACAAACGAAAAGACCGCAGATGGTCGTTTTATGTTAACGTCCAGGACATTGCGCGCGACCATTTCCTGTTTTAGAAGAAAATTCATGGCCTTTTAACCACAGGTCCTTACCATTTTTCTATAATATTTTCACCAAAAAAAACCTTGTTATGGAGTGAGCGTGGTTTGATTTGTTTATGGATCTAAAACTAGGCATTATTTAATAATTTAGTACAAATGATTTTTTTTAATGCTTCAAACTTTATTTTGTGTAGTTTAAACGGAATTGAGCTTACTATGTCGTATTGGTTATGCAATTTTTGTTCATAAAAAATAAACAGATTTACTTCTTCTCTTGGAAGCCTTGTAGAATTACTACAAATAAAAAAAATGTTTGAATCGGCACAATAAAAGTTTTAACAGAATTTTAAAAAATTATACATTTGCGAAGAAGTTCGTTTTGCTGCGTAAAGTGCCATTTATTCCACCCTAAGGTAGTCCAAGAAAAAAATACAAAAAATAGCGAATTTAGAAGAAGAGTACATTGCCTTTCATTTCTGAAAGTTTAATCGAAATGATTTCTTTCACCTCCCACGTTTCACCCTGCAATTGTTTCTTAGCGCCTCTTCACCGCACAACACGCCACCTGATATGAGAGCTGACACGAGGGCTGAGTGGCTATGCACGCGCATTTTTTTTTTACGTATCCGTATGCAGTCACTGTTTATAGCTAAGGACGCGCCGCGGTTTGCCGCGACCGCTTCCACTCGTTCTTCTTTTCGGCCGTAACGAAAACAAACAGCGGTTATGGATTGTTTCTCCCGTCCCACAACGCTCTAAGCAACCCGCTACGAGATCCAAGTTTCTTCAGTCTTGACTAGCGGATCCCGGGCGGAGTAGCGGTAACTTCGAACTGGATAGCTTAGAGGAGGGATGAAAGCGGTTTACGAAATCTCCATAATTGCACGTGCCGCTACTGCATATAGCGAGATCGCTACGCCCATTGCACCGATGTCGGCTCTCCTCATTCCGAAACTTGATGTCTTATGGGTCGGTATCACCGGACCGAAACTCCTGATATTTAGGAAACACGGTAACGACAGAGCGAGATCCCTAGTGGCGTTTTGAAAGAAAAATACCGATGTTAATTAAGGTAAAAAAAATGACTAGAACTTTTTCGAATGACTACAAAGTAGTTGCAATCGGGAACCTGCGTAATAAAGTTTATTTTTTTATTGGAGTACGGTGCCACATCGATGAATGAAGCAAGTCACTCGGCACACGCAAGTCATTTTGTGGTCCGTACGAATGCTGATGAGTGTAAGTAGGAAATTTTGATTGTTTTATTTCCTAAACTACCAGTTCTGTCGTGCTCATTCATCGGTAATCTGTCTCCGGCTACGTTTAGTTACAGCGGTTTAATTCATGCCTTTAGCAAACCAACTAAACCGTAAAACAAAATTAAGTTGTATGCCGTTCGCTATATTACGTTTATGTGACACCTGTCCGAGCGAAACTTGAAATGGTGCGTTGATTTATCTGCAGTTGACCTGATTCACCTCTTGATTGCCACTAAACCAGCGGAAAAAAGTTGTTAAGGTTAAATATACTCGTTTGGATATAATACTGACTCGTGTCATTAAAGAACTGACCTTGATCTGCCCGAATCGTGCGAGCAGGTAAGAGTGCCTTCGTTTACGTGCAGTGCGAGGCATCAAAATTTCTCGCTGGTTTGCAGAGACTGAAATTTCTCCATGCTCTCTCGGGGCGACTGGTTGCCACGAAATAAGGCAGGCCAAAGGCGGTCCCTCATTGATGCTCGAGACCTAACGGACACCAATCAACGGCTCCTTTCTCTTCGCTTCGGGGCCCTGAGCGAAAAGAAAGGAGCCTTCGATCTGTATCCGTCAGGTGGCACATTAGCGACGAGTAAACACAACACATCTGTCCTCCTGATTTAGAAAATAAAAAAAAATAAAAATTCTCTATTTAGCCTCCCCAGGATCCGGTCGAACCGCAGAATGACATCGTCTTCCGAGTGATCTGCTTCATTAATCAATATAACACCGTACTCCCCCCCAAAATTCTATTTTCCAATGGGTTTCTTATTTAATATTTAGTGGTCGTTTGAAGCAATACCCTTCGGTTTTCTGCCCTTTCTTACTTTTGGTCCTTTCTTTTCAAAACGCCTGTAGGGATCTCGCTCTGTCGTTATCGTGTTTCCTGAATAGGAGAAGCCTACGTCAGGTGACGCTGACGACCGTTAGGCATCAAGTTTCGCAGTGATGAGAGCTGACATCGGTACAATGGGCGTCACGATCCCGCTATGCAACGGCGGCACGTGCGATTATCACACCCTATCCGCTGTTTCCGTTACAGCCGAAAAGAAGGACGAGTGGAAGTGGCCGCGGCAAACCGTGGCACGTCTTTAGCTGTATAACAGTCCCTGCATAAGCGAAGCTATTGTAAGTAAAAAATGTGCATGCGTAGAGCCCTCTGCAGAAGTCACATTCCCGACCAGCAATTGCCTTGCGTGCACGCAAAGCTATTCCGTTCTCGTGTCAAGTGGCGTGTGGTGAGATGAAGAGACGTTAAGAAACAATGTCAGGTTTCGACGCAAGAGCTCAACTTAATTTTTTTTCTCCCTTTAAAAAAAATAATTTTGATAAAACTTTTAGGAAGGAAAGACATCGATATCTTCTTTAAAATTCCTTCTATTTATGCGCTTTTAGTTTTTTACTCGGAACGCCTCAGGGTAAAATCAACTCTTTTACTGCCTTCTGTTGTGTTCTCTTTCTGCCCAGTCTCAGGTTTGCAATCATGTTCAACTTACACCAGCTCGCCTGCACTCTGACTATTTTAGAGCGCAGCTCTTAGGGGCCCGTTTCCGGCTTGAGTGGCCTCGGCGTCGCCGTCGGCGTCGCCGTCGGCGTCGCCGTCGCCGTTGGCGTCGCCGTTGGCGTCGCCGTCGGCGTCGCCGTCGGCGTAACCGCGCGGTGCATCATGGGAAATGTCCCATAATGCACCGCGCGAGCCCCCCACCGGGGTCACGTGACCTCGTGGGGGGGCACGTTACCCCCCCCCGAGGTCACGTGACCCCGGTGCATCATGGGAAATGTCCCATAATGCACCGCGCGAGCCCCCCACCGGGGTCACGTGACCTCGTGGGGGGCACGTGACCCCCCCGAGGTCACGTGACCCCCCGAAGTCACGTGACTCCTCTGAGGTCACGTGACCCCCGCCGATGTCGCGTGAACCCCAATGACGTCATCGTCACTGATGACGTCACCGGCATCCACATCGTCATCGTCATCATCACTGATGACGTCATCATCACTGATGACGTCACCGGCATCCACATCGTCATTGTCATCATCACTGATGACGTCACCGGCATCCACATCGTCGTCGTCATCATCACTGATGACGTCACCGGCATCCGCATCGTCATCGTCATCATCACTGATGACGTTACCGACATCCGCATCGTCATCGTCATCATCACTGATGACGTCATCAGTGACGTCACTGATGTCGTCACCGGCATCCACATCGTCATCGTCACTGATGACGTCACCGGCATCCGCATCGTCATCGTCATCATCACTGATGACGTCACCGGCATCCGCATCGTCATCGTCATCATCACTGATGACGTTACCGACATCCGCATCGTCATCGTCATCATCACTGATGACGTCATCAGCGACGTCACTGATGACGTCACCGACATTCGCATCGTCATCGTCATCATCACTGGTGAAGTCATCAGTGACGTCACTAATGACGTCATCGGTACCCGCGTCGTGATCGTCAATGATGATGTCATCAGTGACCTCAGTGATGACATCATCGGCATTGGGGGTCACGTGACCCCCAAGGTCACGTGACCCCCCAAGGTCACGTGACCACCCCCTGGTTAGTTTAACCCCCCCCCCCAGTGCCCTTCCCTCCTCCTCCTCAAGAGCTGCGCTCTAATTCGGCGTTACAGGGAGTTGTAAGCAGCTTTCACTTTTTTAGAATCAACTGCTGTCTAGGCAGCAAAACAGACTTCTTCACAAGTTTAGAATTTATTTTTTGTAAAGTATCTTGTTGTACGACTTTAAATATTTTTGTTAGTAATACATCTACAGGGCTTCCTATAAAAAAAAAGTTATGATTGGGCAAATCGATAATTAAACGAGAAATTAAGAAAGTGCTAAGTTTTGTGCCTATTGTTGTTGTTTTTTTAAATATTTTAAGAATAAAAAATGCATAATCATCACAACATAGCCAGCTTAATGACGTTCAAGATATATAAAATAAATTGTGAAGCGTTTCGAATAAAATTCAATTTTTACTAAATTATCGAATGATGCCTATAGTTTTATGCCCATCTTAAAAGTTCAAACCACGCTCACGCAATACTTTTCTTTTCGGCAAAAATATTTTAGAAAACGTTTAAAGACCTTGGAGTAAAAAGCCAAAAATATCTTAAAAACGGAAATGGTCGAGCGCAACATCTGGGACGTTTGATATGGAATGGAGTCATTATTTAATAAAGTTAATTTAACCACATACAGGTATAGTGGTTTAGCAAGAGGGCTATATGCTCGTATAGACAGTGTTGTCAATGCTGCCATTCATCAGTATGCTTCACATCTGGATGCAGTTACTTGCGTTTGAACAAAAATTCATTTAAAACGTATATGTAACGAATCCATCCGAATGCTACAATAATTGGGTTGTGGGGATATTTATACAGCGTGTAGTTGGTCTGCCATTAAAGTTGCGACGAGTCACACGCTGTAGATGAGCAATTTAGCCAGTGCAGTAAAACCGCTAGCCTGGGGTCTTTAACGTGCACCACGCAGTAGTGATACACGACCGCAGGCCGGTACGATGCTCATCCGAATGCAATCACGTTTATTCAACATAAAAGCTTTCAACACTGCAAGAAATCTGGAACGCCTATTTTCCAGCATAGCAACTGGGAAAGCCTATCGCTGCAAATTATGCAGAGAGCGCGGCGAATGACGTAGTCGCTCCGGAACCAATGAGGCTCCATCATAAGCCTACGAAAAGGCCGGAAGACCGATCACAGTGCAGGAAACGTGACGAATAATAAGCCACACGCTGTCAGCGACTATTGGCGACGTGCGCCCACCAGAAGCGTCGTTGTGATCGGCTGTGCACGATTAGCCAAACGGTCACAATGTCGTCTTGAGTAGGATACTTTATGCTCCCATCGACGGATATAAGAGCAATGTCAGACTGATATCAACCCTGACGGTGTTGATTGAGGATGAGCGTGCCATTGCTGTCGGCTTCCGGCGCGCTTTTGTTACGCACCATCGAACTTGTCGCTCGCTACTAATGACATCGGAGTAAGCAGATATAAGCTTCAGCCTCCTACGCGACGTAAGCAAACGCTGCTGCGTGGACCAGCCTTTAATCAAACGCCACCTAAATTCCAACTGGCATAAAGAAGAAAATGTTAGCGTGAAGGGTGGAAGGGCACGTCGCAGTTCCCAAGAAGTCATCCCTGGTGTGCGGCATCACCGAGGACTTCTCTTCCTACTGGCTGTCCTACGGGTTTCCTTTCCGGTACGCGTCGGAGTACCCGGACCACCTGTGCACCCATTACATCTTCTCGGCCATGGTCTTCGACGAGTACAACGACACGGACTTTAAAATGTACCCGAACAGCTTCGGTGAGCACGCATTCTGTTGGCTGTGCGTTTTCCTACACGTTGGCAATATTGAGAACGATTAAACGCAACTTCTGAAATATCGCTCGTACACTGTGAAGGTGCAGTCACTTTAGGAAGCGCAGGAACTGGCGAGCGCCAGGCATGTCACTCCACACTTAATTCAATAGCAGCACACTCCGCTCCCCTTTAAAGGTAACTGAAAAAAAAAATTTTTTTTGAACAGCTTAATTGGGTCAAGCACGTCACAAAACAAATTTTGCGCGAAATTTACTTTTAAATGCAATATTTATAGCGCGAGACTGAATTTAGTTTGCTGCTATTTCGTACGTTTTAAATCGCGTACCACAAAATCGGTATTATACGTGACGAAGTGGCTGTTATACGTCACGGAGTGACGTGTGATAGCAACTCTTCTCATTGGCTAAGATATTGATTGACACCTTGGATCTTGGTTGTTAAACCTTTGTGATATGTTGCAATCCCCTTTTGAGCGGCATATCGAAACCAATTAAACAAAGAAATTCGATACGCCCGGGAACGATATTTTGCTGATATTTATTTAGCATGTCATAACAGAAGTGATATCCTATGGAAAAACCTAAACTCAGTTCTAAATCGTACATCTACTCCAAACCATATAGAAAATATAAGCTACAATGGTAACGATGTGACAGGCCAAGCGTTAGCAAATCTATTCAATGAGTACTTCATTAGTTTAAGCAAAGAAAGTCCTGAGTTAGATGTTTCCAAGCTTATAAGTTCTCGAAACTGCGCGTCCATGTTTCTTAGCCCTGTCACAGACACAGATGTAGTAAACGTATTTAACGCATTAAAATAGTAAAAGTTGTGACTGTGATGGTTTGCAAATAAAGCCTGTTAAATACATAATTGACATTGTATGCCCTTGACGCATATATTTAACCTTCGCCTTTTAAACGGCGAGTTTCCCAAGCGGATGCAATTGGCGAAAGTTGCAGTTTTATATAAGAAAGGTAATAAAAATGAATTGGGAAACTACCGACCCGTTTCAATTTTGTCAGTATTCTTAAAGGGCCTCGAGAAACTTTTGTAAACTCAAATGACAGCGTTTGCAGATAATCATAGCTTGATCAGCACATCTCAATTTGGCTTCCGCAAACAAAGGTCAACTGAACTTGCTCTTCTTCAACAAAAGGAATATATTCCTAAAAATTTCGAAAATAAAAAACTAACGCTTCGCTTGTTCATTGACTTTGCAAAGGCTTTTGACTATCTCGATCATGACTTGTTTATTAAGAAGTTAGAAATGTATGGCTTTCGTGGTCAGTCAGCAGCGCTTATTAATTCATATTTGTTTTACCGTAAACAATATGTACATATCAACGGTCATTCATCAGTAGTAAAATCAATTAGATCAGGCGTTCCTCAGGGAAGCATCCTTGGACCGTTTTTATTCAACCTTTATGTAAATGACGTCATAAATATATGCCAAACAGCGAAGTTCATAATTTATGCTGCCACACTTTATTGTTTACTGGTGATACCGCCGCCGGACTCATAGATAACGCGAATGATGCAATCAGGTAACTAGAGAGATGGAGCAAAAGTAACGCTTTAAAAGTGAACGTAAATAAAACTAAGGCAATTTTATTCCGCCCAAGGAATAAAGAACTAGATATAACCAATGCAATTTTTTTGAACTCCACTAAAATAGAATTAGTTTCAGCATTTAAAACCCTGGGTTTCTCGGAGACTATGTCATGGGATGATCATATGAATTTCATTATATCCAAAATATCCAGCGTTGCTGGCTTAATATACCGCAATAAGCATATCTTGCCACGTAGAATAAAACTGTTACTATATAATTCTTTATTTTATTCCCACGTAAACTATAGTCATTTAATATGGGGTACAACCACACTTACCAATTTTCAAAAGGGATTCGTACTGCAAAAAAAAGATATTAAGAAGTATTTGCCATGTTTCACTGGAATACCTGGCAGATTTGCTTTTCAATGAACTTGGTGTAATGAAAATTTTTTATTTGTATAGATATCGCCTATGCTTAAATATAAAATTGAACAAAATATGCACATACGACATCTTGAAGAGTTATCAAATCTAAAAAGAAGAGAATAAGGTTATCAAACACGTATAATGTTGCCCTGGCAAGTGCCTTTCTCTAGAACAGATTACGGTTGTCAAACCATAGCTCACACACTTCCAACAATTCTGAATCAGCTTTCTACAAATAACATAGAACTTGATAACCTATCATTGGGCGGTCTGCGGGAAATGATGCTCTCTAGCCGGAACGACCATGACTAAAAGATGTTTTTAAATGTTTTGTTGTATTTCTTATACAAGAGTGTTTTGTGCAATGTATGTTTTTCTTGGGGGTGTATTTCATGTGTTTGCGTTCAAAAACACCGCGGCAGTGTCCTCTTATAGAGCTCGACTTGGTTTCTAATATACGTGCAAATAATTCTTCAGTGTAAAACAGTTGATTTTTTTCTCAACTTTTTTTTTCGCTGTCCTGCTTTGCTGATGTCGTGGGGGCTTGGGACCAGTCAAGCTGTGCTAACAGCTTTTTTTCCAAGCCGCCCACCAAACTGTACTTTGTTGGAAAATAAACTCCTATTATTATTATTATTATTTTTACGTTTAAACAATAACCTACGTAATTAAAGTTAATATTGTTAGTTACAAAAGGTTTACATGACGGGCGCTGACGTTTGGATCCATATCATAACAAACAAAAGCTTCGCCATTTTTTACATGGCCGACGCGGTCTCTGCTCTCGCCTGTCTCGCCTACTTCGACTAGGCGTTTCACATAAAGGAGCAGTGTTCCCCGTTGACCCAGGTGCTTGAGTGAGACTTCCTGAAGTGAAGTAGTGTGTGTTTGCAGCTCTCGCAGGTGTTAGGTGTAAAGCCCGAAACACATGAACGACGAAACCGTCCGATCCGACGTGCGGACTGCCGGAATGGCCTTGGGGGGAGAGGGTTTTCGTAGCATCGGAGGGCGTGGAAAACCCTCGCCTCCGACAGTCATATTGCGTGGTCGGACGTTGGATCGGACGGTTTCGTCGTACACGTGTTTCGCGCTTTAGTGATAAGAAGCGACTCAGGGTTTTGGCTTTCATAGCGCGGTTTGTTACTTTCGTTTTCATAGCGCGTTTTTTTTTTTTTTTTTTTTTTTTTTGCGCGTGCAAATGTTGATTTTATGGAGATGCCAGTTCCTGTAAAGCGGTGCCGCAACTCTGTAAAGTGGTGCCAGTTTAGTGATCGCGGCAGCTATCACTGCAGCGGCTGCCGTCCAAGCGCGTTGAAGGCTCGGGAGGCTCAGGGGGTGCGCCGTCTTCGTTGCTGGCAGCCGTCCTCCTCGGCGTATCTTCGTGTGGCCCAAGACCCAGTTACTCGCAGCGGCCAAGAAGCTGACGCTTCTATTCAGGGTCCATTTTGCGCGCAGCTCGCACAGAACACAGAAGCTACAAAAGGCTGTGGCACGCACACAAGACGCACCGAAAGTCGAGACGCTGCGTACGTCTTTCAACTCCGCAGTCAAGTTAATCCAAGAGCAAATTTAAGAGCGAGGTGCAGGGCGTTCTTCTTCGCACGGGGCGAAAGAGCGGGAGTTTCAAATGTGGAAAGGTTGGGACTCCGACTACATTACGTCCTGTGGCGTAAATATTGCTAAAAAAAAATCTTATCGCGGAAACTTTGTTTTGTGACATGCTTGTCCCCATTAGGCTGTTTAGAAAAACCCTCTTTTTCTTTATTTCGTGTTACCCTTTAAGCTGAGACTTAGCCAATGCCGTAAGCAGAACGAGAGCTCGCGCTAGGAAGGCACGTCTCAAAGCCAGGAGCGCGCTAGCTCGCGGTTGTATAGCTCTGGCTGCAGTCTTAGCTTGAGGGTGAACAGGGCACAGCAGGTATAAGAACGCCGACGAACGATTGAACGAAGAAGCGTGCAGTGGCTATTCGCGACTCCAGCGACCTATAGGGGGCGCCACCACCAAAGAAACATGGCGGATGGGTCCAGGTCGCGTCGGCTCGGCCGGGCCGCCTGAACGGGTGGCGCATTCAAGTTAACAGATTTTCTTTTGTTTAATGCCCAATTCTATAGGTATTTGAACTGAGACGGTTAAGTGTAGCCGGTGCACATAACTTCCAGAGCATAGTTTTGTTTTCCCGGTGTTTTTTTGTTCTTTTCATGTCAAACTTTCGTTTCGGAGATTTCGTTCAAAACCGAAACTATGGGCTCCGGAGAGACGGTAATATACTCTAATCAGTTTTTATCATCTAAGGAAAGCGGGGACGACTGCAGAATTGTTCCACCGAGAGTAATTTTCAGCTAGCTCGCACGCTTCGACCATGTGACTTTTATCTGTCCGCGAAATTGAGCATTTGTGCGTATCCGCGCTTAAGAAACAGCTCCAGTCGTCTGCTCGGTCAACAACACAGGCTGCAGGAAAATTACGAAAATTAAGCAAGCGCTTCTTGAGCCAAGGAGCATGTTAACCCGCTGGCGCCCCACTAAGCAGCTGATACTCGTATTTCAATTTAGGTTTTAGTAGCAATCGAGAAGTCATTTTGACGAGCGGGTTATGTATTAAATTACGTACTATGTCCCACTAAAGCGATATTAGTATATTGTTGGGTTGAAATATGAGCTTAGTTGACTAGTTATTAGGTGAACTGTTGAATAAAAGTATATTTAACAGACAGAGAGATACTACTTAAACTTAGCCAAATGGTTCTAGCCGGTAGCACGGAGACGAATGCGGACCAACTGAAGAGAGTCTTCATTGGAGATTCACGCAGAACCTCTCTGGCATTGAACTTGACTTCGAATCCTGAACGGAGAAAATGACTATCTTTTGCGGCCGGTCAACCTGAGTAATGTAGACGTAAATTACTGCTGGCTTCGACGGGGGTATAATATAAATATTGGGGGGGGGGGGGGGGGGGGGGGGGGTCAATAGATCATAATGCCGTGACAGCTTCTAACTTTGCGAGACGCGTCCCCCACCTTTTGAAAACAGATAATTTGTCTCATTAGTCATATGCAGCGAGCAAGGTTTCCTGAATCAAGTAATTGCGAAATCAGCCCAACTGCTTCAGTGTGGTCCAGAGGCTTTTTCGGCGAAAAGCAGCCAAGATGAATAGCTAGCGCACCGACCAGCGTGGGTGGCTCGAACTTGAAGCTACTTGAACATAATCAAACTCAAGAAAAGCAGCTATCGAACCTTCCCATTAACTTGACTGCAACATTGGTGTTCCCTTCAGTGAAACACCTCCGTCTATCGTCATCTGTCCACTGTTCTACATCCTTATAAAGAAAAAACTTATCAGTTACCAAGTAGACGTCGCTTTGAATGTGATTTGAGACAGACAAGAAATCAAAACGTTTGTCCGTGATTCCTCCCCATACAAGAAATCGAAAGCACGTGACCGTGTGTTGTGGAGTAAACGGGCTTTCAAACACGTGATGCAAGGAAACAATCTACTGAGGCTTCACCACACTAATGAGCACTCAGGCAAACTTAAGAAATTTTCGGACCTTCGTCAAATGACATTGTTCCCCACCGCGCCGACAACACGTGTCCGCGAATGCCACCAGAGGCGCGGAGGGGCGCGGAGCGACCTGGGAAGGCTGGTTCCCGGTTTTCCCGCTTGGTGGCCTCCGTTTTGCTGGAGTCGCGATATTCGCGACTTCGTTCACTTTTAGGGGCAACTCTACTCCATTTTTACGATTTTTGAGTTTTAATTTGTTTAGTCGAGGTTGGCGACAGTGAATCGCGAGATCTAATTTATTTTCGGTAGTGTTCGACGAGGGCGGTGGAGACAAATGCATCTCGTTTTGCCTCTATACGCTCTAATCATTCCAATCTGAGCCCGGCGTTCTGAGCTTCCCGCGCGCTCTCACCCCCTCCTCTCTCTCAGTTTCTCAGTGCATCACGTGGTTAGGGAACACTGAAATTGAATATTTATTTAATCCAAAAGTGACTGTTGCTTCTCCAATCGCTTCAGACTGTTGCCATTCTTACTCGACATTTTATTTTGTATGTGTGCTTCAATAAAGTCAACACAAGTAGTGAAAATGAATTGCTCAATCGATCTTTTTGTTTTTACTTTTTGTCATTTCTGTACAATACAACTTGGTCGCGAAGCATGCAGTTTTATAAACATGATGCTGGCAAAAGAACGAATAACTGGGATTCGGAAAGAATTGCGGGAGGGTGGCACTTATAGCAGTAGTTTCATTGTCTAAATTGAAACCACATCACTCAAGTTATCACTTGATCGAAATATTAATTTCGAAAGAAATTGAAGTGATCAGTAATATGCTTATTTTTTACGCGTAACGTGTAAGCATGCTTCGTAGTCAAAACCTTTTTGTTTGTTTCATATTTTTGTCCTGGACAAAAGTTGTGTTCATACCTAACCAAAAAAAAACTAACAACAACGAATGTTCGCTCAACGAAGACAATGAGATCTAAGAGAAGCCCTTTGCTATGAGCTTTCTTTCTATATTATTTATTATTGCGTAAAACTTCTGAACGGTTTGTTGATTCATTAATTATGGAACTTGTAAGACTGACGAGTCATCCCTATTAAGTAAATGATTAATTCTGCCCAGTAGATATGTCATGTGTAATGAGCAGAAGTGCTTGATACCGACAAATGTTATGTCAACAGAACGCCTGGATCTGTTTATCGAGATGCGCAAGGAAAGCAACGAAACCTTCATAGTTTCCATCGACGCGCTGGAAGTTGAGAGGCGACTGACCAAGCCGAAATTTCTGAAACCGTTCGCGGAAAATGTCGCCAACTTCCTGCGGTTCTATGACTTCGACGGCTTTGACATCTACAAGGTTTGCCTCACCAGAGCCAACGTCCCGTTCTGGTCATCCGTACTGTCGGTGAGAATAATTACGTTTGTCTTATTTCGAAAGCAAACGAGTTTATTTTGAAACTCCAGTAACATTACGTCGATATCGTTATTCTAAGATTAAACGGAATAAAAAAAAATGTTTCGCTATAAAGGGGCTCGGAACTCTTAAATGCATGGGCCTTTCTTTACAGAGTATTAATCGGCAGTTTCAGCACCAGACAATTTTTTTTCTGTGTTTTGTCACCGTTCAAAGCCGTTCAGAGGGACGTACTATTAACCATCATTACGAAAGTAACTCCATACAAACGAAAGCCTTGTTTGTGTTTTGACCTGCCATGCCTCACTTCGTGTTTTTGAAAGCCAAAAACAGATGACCATTTTCACGCGCAATTTTCATTGTCTTTGGATGAACATTTCAAATTAGTAGCAAGTTGTTTGATAAAACCCCGTAGACCGCACTTTAATACATAATCTCGAAATTACGTAACAATGCATATTTTGGAGGCAAGTACAAATTACGGAAAGAAAGTAGTTAACTTAAATCACTAAGTTTTGCCTCAAAAGTAATTTGAGAAGAGTAGGAATTGCTTGATTGGAAAGTAATTAAGTAAATTACTAACTACCGTGGAAAGTAGCGAGTTACCTTTGAAGCTACTTTTATATATTGTTTATGGTGGAAAGAAAGTATGCTGGTTTGGATTGGTGAATTAAAAAATACCGATAACCAAGCAAAAATAAACAGTCATTGTCTTGCTTGCCTTCACCAAAACGCTTTATTAGCTCGAAGCAATTTTGCTTTTGTTTGAAGATTTGTGTCTACTTCCACGTACCTTAGCATTTTGTAATATATATATATATATATGAGTATGACGTATTTCGGGGGTGCCATTTCTGCTTTAAGGTTTTTCACCCTCTGACCTTGGTTTTACGGGCTAAGTTTGCTTATTTAATTTTTTTAATGGAAAAGATTGTGCGAATTAGTAAGAGGAGGGGCAATGTATCGAATAATACAATAGTAACACAGAAACAGTAACAAAATAAACAAAAATTAAAGCAGCAGAAGTTATGCAAATGCTCAATTGAAATGGGCTAGTAGATGATTATAAAACTCCGTTGCATCAGTGACGCCAACGATGAAGGATGGCAGCTGGTTCCATTCAACGATGGCATGATGAAGGAATGATTCGTTAAACGGATTATTATTACCTGAGATTCCTTTAACTGGACAGGAGTTACTCAGGTGGGATGATATTCTATCGAGGGGTGAGAGGAGGGCGGTTTTTAGCTCTGGGCGGTGGTGGTAAATTTTATTAAGAATGCAAAGGCGAGAAAGCTTCCTCCGGACTTGAAGGGGTACATGCCCAGTTTACTTTTTAGAGAAGAAATGCTAGCGGAGAAGTCGTAAGATGATAAGATGAATCAGGCGGCAAGGTTTTGCGTTTACCCTAGATGATTGATTAAGTATACTTTATGAAGGGCTCCAGGTGGCGGAAGCATATTCGAATTTAGGTCTTGCGCAGGTTTCGTAAGTCATCTTTCGGGCATGACATGGCGCGTCTAGTAGATTACGTCTGATGAATCCGAGTGTCCGAGAGGTTTCTACAGCAATGGCTTCGATGTGAGGTTTTCATGAAAGTTTAGGCGTTGGTCTTATGCCAAGATATTCCTATACTGGACGAGCTTCAATCGCGTCTTCGTAAAAATTATATGAGATGCTAAAAGATATATTTTACGAGTGAATTGGTTTAGTATGCACTTCGATTTGTTAAGCGAAATCAGCCATTTTTCGCACCAGCCGTCAATATTTGTGTAGTCACTTTGAAACTTGAGATTTTCGGTTTCCGATGAGATGGAGTTATAAATGACGCAGTCATGTGCAAATAGACGTATTTTACAGAAAATGTATCGTCGAAGGTCGTTAATTAAGTTAATAAAAAGCAGCGGACCAAGAACGTATCTCTTTGGTACTCCTGGGGTGGCGATTGTTAGGTTCGATTTATGGTCGTTGATGACTGTGTATTGCACACGAGACGCAAAAAAATTTGCTAATCCATGAAAATACAAGGGATCTAGTTGCAGGGATGATAGTTTAGAAAGGAGACGTCGATGTAAAATACGGTCAAATGGCTCAAGAAATATGACGTCCATCTGTACATGGCATTCAAGGTTAGTCTGTAGCTCATCAACAAATTTACAGAGCTGAGTCTCGTAGGAGGCGCCCCTACGGGAGCCGTGCTGTTTCTGAAGAGAAAAATTGTTTGAGGATAGGTGAGGGGTGTTCTTGGAATGTTAAAATGCGATGCAAGTTAGAGAAATGGGGCGATAGCCAGAAGCGGGGAACTATGTTCCCTGTTTGTGGACAGGGACGACTATTCCAATCTTCCAGTCGGAAGGTATGCAACTTGCGGAGAGAGACTGATTAAATATGCGATTTAAAATTACGCTGGAAATATTGGATGTATTTTTGCTAAATAATAGAGTTAATATTATCTGGTCCGGCTGAGGAAGTGAGTTTCAGGTTCTTAATTAACTTAAGGATACCGGGCGAAAGTAATGGACGACATGGGTTCCTAACACTCTTGAGGAATGTTGGGAATATTATGCGGATATTTATTCGTAAATATAAAATAAAGGTATTCAGTTAGCACTTAAGGGCGCTCAATCCCTCAAATAGGTTCACCGGTATTATCCCTCACGCTGATGTTTGCGCGGCCACTTTTAGGTGATATAAGCTTGCAGAATTTTTTCGGCTGATTATGTAACACATGTTGGAAGGTCTTGTGAGAAGTATTTAATTTTAGATAATTTAAGGCTTCTTGTATAGTTCCGGAGTGCAGTGTATTAGGACTTCTAGACGCAAGATAAGTTAGTTATTTTCGCCTTTGCGAAGAGTCGTTTTTTTTCCCTTCTAATTGCTCGTTATACCAAAGATTACAAGATTCATTTTTAATAAGTAGAGTAGAGACGTATGCTTGAATCAGGCTATTTATCTTATTCTTATAAAGCGTCCAGTTTTTTTTTCTACAGATCCTATCAAGAACTCCGTTACGCAGGTGTTATAAAAATCAATAGTTCGTTGTTTATTGTTTCATAATCGGCTTTTTTATAATCGTGGATAATTTTACATATTGGGTTTTTTAGAACTACCGGGAAAGAAAAATCAACGTGAAGGATTTTGTGATCGCTCATCAACCTATCACAATGCTGAATCGACTTTACGACATCCGGTGATGTAATTAAAACGAGGTCAAGAATGTTCGCAGAGCGTGTAGGTTTTTTCAACCATTTGCATTAGTTTGAAAGCTAGACACATGCCAATGAATTCTGCTGGTGTACGTGACCCCTCGGATGACAGACTGGGCCAATCGATTAGCGAAATATTGAAATCACCAAAAAGCAACAGCCCTTGAAAACCGGCCTTTTTTTATCTCGACTAACACTGAAGAAAGATTGATAGTGAACGATGAATCAAAGTCGGGAGGTCGAAGACATGACTACGAGAGCCTTCTCAGATGGTGTGCAAACACTAAAGGCAAAAAGTAAAATGCTTCTATGTAAAATCTCCCTATTAAAACACGAATTACACTTTTTTCACTTTTGTAATGCGATAAGCACGCCACCCTTTCATCGAGAGTCTCAGTCATGCCGAAAAACGTTTCAGTCGTCATTATGGGGGAACATTTCTTAATCATCGATATTGAGACTAAGTAAAATTTCTGTTAATATAACAATATTGAATCCACTATATCTTCCATTAGAGCAGACAGATAATCGCGCTTCGGTATGACGCTACGAATCTCACTAAAAAGGACAGAATGAAACTGTTTCTATAGCGCGGTTCTGAGCACGACCAGCACTTACGCGTTTTTCTTTACATTTTTCTATTGTTCGCTATGCACTTTGCTCAAAAACAAACTGAGATTATTGGTAAAAAAAATAACGTTTATTTCCGATGTGCAATTTATTGAAGCGTACCTAAAGGGACCGTTTAAGTTTTTTTTTTCGTACTCGAACAGCCTGGTTCTAGCCAGCCGTACTACAGCGAAAACATCTTCACGAACAGTAAAATCTCTTCCCTTAAACTTAAACCCGGAGGCCAAGATGTTTTCCTTATCCATAAAACGAACAATCATTAGACAATTATCGGACTTTCCTTGCCTACTTGAGATTAACTTAATCGGTGTGACCGTTCAAGGTTGGCAGTGGGGATGCCGCGAACCACCCTAGGTTCGAAATCGAAAGGTTTCGATTTTTTCGAACCGAGCTGATGTATGAATTCGAAAGGTTTCGATATTTTCGGCCGTACGGAAGTTCGAATTTGAAAAATCGCAACTTTCAAAAATCGTGGAGTTTCGATTTCGAAAAGTTCGAAGCTTTCACGGTTTCTAAAAGTTCGGGTTCGATTAATTCGAATATTTTTTTACTTGAGGTGCGATTATTTCGACTATTTTTTTACTTGAGGTTCGATAAATTCGAAGATGTCGAACTTTCCTAACTTGAAATTTGAGAGATTCAAATCTTTCGAATTTTCTTTGGATCTGAAATTCGAAAAATCGAACGTTTCGAATTCTTATAGACATAAAGGTCGATAAGTTCGAAGATTTCGAATCTCTTTGTACATAAAGTTCGAAAACTTCGATGTTTTCGACTCACTTTTAAAACTCAACTCAAAAAAAAAAAAAAAAAAAAAAAAAAACTTAGAAGGTTTCCATTTTCTTTTAAGTCCAAGCGCGCAAAGTTCGAATTCCGGT
This sequence comes from Ixodes scapularis, assembly GCF_016920785.2. Classification (NCBI taxonomy): domain Eukaryota; kingdom Metazoa; phylum Arthropoda; class Arachnida; order Ixodida; family Ixodidae; genus Ixodes; species Ixodes scapularis. The sequence continues at coordinate 33,919,652 of NW_024609835.1, read as the reverse complement.
TTTCATGTTCTGCCACAGTTTCAGTTTCAAATAACGTTTTCACGCCTCACTGGTTTTCATGAAATCAGGTTTAGAAAAGTTCGGGTGTGATATTTAGACTGCGCGAAGATGGTCAGGCAGTTAAATGAGACGACGAGTGTCCCGGATGTGCTGGAATATTTGCCAGTGCAGAGTGACATGTGACCATAGGTCGGTAATTGTGATAGCCTCCTGGGGGGGGGGGGGGGGGGGGGGGGGCGTCATTGACGTGCATTACGAAGTAGTGATCACACGAACGCACTCTTTAACGATACTTATCCAGTTCGAGACGGCCAGGGGTAGGCAGGTAGTTGAGGCTCAGAAAAACCTTGAAGCGATCTGGCGAACTGCCTCCCTACCCCCTTGCACGCTGGTAGTAATCCGATCGAACGCCGCCCGATACAAAATCCTGAGACTGGGAATGAAATTTAAAAGAAAAAATGTAAGAAGACAAAAAAAAAAGCGGGGGGGGGGGGGGGGAGGGAGACAGGGCAACGCCTCAAACTCAGTTTTGGAAATGAACTTTGAAAGAAAAAGTGTAAGGAGACAGAAAAAAGGGGACAGGGCAACGTCTCAAGCTCAACTCAGCTGAAAACTCAGCTCAGGACAACGTCTTAAACTCAACTCAGCTGAGTTTGAGATGTTGTCCTGTCCCCTTTTTTCTTTCTTCTTACACTATTTCTTGCTAATTGCATTCCCAGTCTCGGGATTTTGCATCATGATCAACATACACCAGCTCGCTTGCACCTTGACAATTTTTTAGTTTGTAATTGCTTTGGAGGTTTATTTTCCGGGACGGAAAAGACGCCGAGCAAAAAGCACAGAAGCTGACACAACTTGAGGTTGAGAAGCGTTCTACCATACCGGTGGCGTCGGAAGAGGAAAAACGGGGGGGGGGGGGGGGGGAGGGGGGGGGGGAGCTCCAGTCTCTCCCCCCCCCCCCCCCCCCCCCCCCGTTATTTCGGACTGTTAAAGAAAAGATTAGGGGAAAGACGGCATGGCATGGTCGAGCTTTTTTTAATCTGAAATTATTTATGCACATGTATAGCCTACTGCCGCTCTTCACTGCATAAACGATCGCGTAGGCGGTCATTGTTAGAAACTCGTTGTCAGAAGGCACTACTCGTCACATGCTGGGTGTCGCAAAAGTTCAAAGCTTTGTCTCTTCGACCTAAATAACTGTGCCTTTGGTAAAAAAATAATAAATAAATAAACATAACAATAAATTTAAAAATGAACAGCTGGAGAGAAAAAAAACATCAAGAACCCGCCGGAATTGTTGTATTCTTGCATGTTCAGAGGCCCAGAGCTATGAAACGAGTTTCTCCTACCAAAATCTGTACAGGGGAAAAGAAGCACGCCCCAGGAACGTGAAATAAAAAACAAAATAATAAAAAAGTTTTTTTTTTTTATGGCGTGCTGAACTTGAACAATTTTAGAAATGTTCCCCCCATGATTTAATTTATTCCTCAACGGGAAAAAACAATAAATACAATATTTTGTATTCTACAGACGGTTATGATATGTACTGTTTGACATGTTAATTTAAATACGATACCTCAAACAATTTAGAGGAAAAAAATTACCAAGTTTAGGGCATAATTGCCCGTATATACATTTTGGATATTTCTTCGAAACTGGTCTTGAGCAACAATAATCATATCTTAAGACGACACTTACCTAGGCTATACATAGATCATTCTTCAGCTATAGCGCGCTTCAAATATGGCACAAACGACAATTGTCAAAAACCCGTCGTCCTTCCTCGCTCCTTCGGGAATCTATTTCTTTAAAACCAAGCATGCGAGATGATTGAAATAAACGACATTGTATTTTGCAAGGAATGCGGCACCGCATGTAAAAGTGCGAAACAAAAAAGAAAAATTACGAATGTACCTCACCGCTTGAATCCGAATGAAACCGGCCGCCGGTCTTTTGAAGTTTGTCGAACTTTTGACTTTCAGGAATAGGAAGTTCGACAATTTTCGAATTCTTTAGATTAATAAGGTCGAAAGTTCGAAAATTATTGAATTTCTTAGCGTACGAAGTTCGAAAGTTCGAATTGTTTCGACCTTTTTACTGCAAGAAGTTCGAAAGTTCGAATATCATCGAAAGTTTTAGTCTATCAAGTTCGAAAGTTCGACAAGTATCGAATTTTGAAGTGTAATAAGTTCGAAATTTCAAAACGCGTCGACCTTTTTAGTTTAATAAGTTTGAGAATTCGACTTCTGTCGAATTTCTTAATATGGAAAGTTCGAAAAGTCGAAATCTTTCGAACCTTTCGAACCGCTTCATTCGATCATCAAAACTTAGGTTCGAAAAAGTTCGCGGCATCCCTAGTTGGCAGGGTGCACCTAAGATCCCCGACTTTTCGGAACAAAAAGCGAGCACATTTTTCTTCGGATCGACTCCAACTCTCAAAAACAATGTCGAAGGAGGCGAAAAAAAAGTTACATCGTCAAAGCCTATTTTCATGGTCGTTACATAATTTTTGACTGAACGTCGCGACTGCTTACTTTCGTTCGTGATTTAACACCCTATGCTTCGTTTCACCACAAGTCAAAAAGCAGTCAAAGGCTATAGGCTACATACAAACACAACGTATACACAAACGCTGCCAACGATATAGGATTCGATGGAACCGATCAATAAGCAGCGCCAAAAGTGGATCGTCACGGCGTGTGTTGTCTTTGTGGATATGCTATCACCAGCTTAACCTTCCTTATCGTTCCTCGCCAGGCATAGATGGCATTAACACTAAACTATTGAAACTTACGCAGCCGTTCTCTAGCGACATACTAGCTTTATTGTACCAGCAATCCCTCGAAGATGGGCATTTGCCGAGTGATTGGAAGCATGCAAAAATAATTCCGGTTCACAAGTCTGGTGACACGTCATGCTTAAATAACTACAGGCCTATATCGTTAACGAGCATCCCTTGTAAAATATTAGAGCATATCCTATATAGTCATATTATTAATTTTGTCTTGGAGAACAACATTCTTTTTGAGGGACAACACGGCTTCAGAAAAGGCAAATCGTGTGAGACTCAACTTTTCGAGCTTGTAACCGATCTTTATGATAACGTTCATTCGCTCCAACAGACCGACTTGATATTTCTAGACTTTTCCCGGGCTTTTGATTGTGTACCGCATCAGCGGTTATTACAAAAACTTGAAACGTTGAATATAGACCCCTCACTGATATTTTGGATTAGACAATTCCTTACGAACAGAACTCAATCCGTTGTAATTTCTGATCAGTTGTCATCGTCTACTGATGTTAAGTCTGGCGTGCCCCAGGGCTCTGTCCTGGGACCCCTTCTCTTCCTTATATATATAAACGATCTCCCTGTTAGCATTTCTTCATCGATTCGACTCTTCGCAGACGATTGTGTATTGTATAAAAAGATAGTACATATAGACGACACCTCGACACTTCAAACCGATCTGAGCTCTATTGCTTCGTGGTGCGACAAGTGGCAAATGCGAATTAAAATAGATAAAACCAAATATATGACCGTGACAACAAAGAAAACATCAATTAGTTTCAGCTACTCTATCAACGGTGTCCCTCTGGAAAAGGTAAATAAATATAAGTATCTGGGTGTTTTTATTTCCGATAGTCTTAATTGGCATGACCATATTAACTACTTAGTTGGGAAAGCAAATCGTTCTTTAGGATTCATCAGGCGGAAGTTGTATTTAGCTCCCCCTGAAACTCGTTTGCTAGCTTTTAAGTCCTTCGTCAGATCGCAGCTCGAATACGCCAGCATCATATGGTCTCCTCACCAGGACTACCTGATTGACCAAATTGAAAGAATTCAAAACAAAGCCGCGCGCTTCATATTTAGTGACTATTCACCTTACACGAGCGTTTCGGCACTGAAACAAAGGGCTAATTTACCTTTATTAAAAGTCAGGCGCAAAGTCTCCCGTCTTACCTTCATTCACAATATTTATTACTATAATGTTAACCTTAAGGAACTCTTATTACCTCCCCCTCATCGCATCTTTCCCAGACATGATCACCCTCACAAAATTCGTTTATCAAATTGTCGCACTAACCAGTTTCGCAACTCGCCATTACAGCTTGCCATTGCAGAATGGAACTCTTTGCCCCCCCCCCCCCCCCCCCACGTTGTAGATATCATAGATAAAAATGAATTCAAATCATCATGTGAACGCTTGTTTCACTTTTCCATGGAATGAATCGCGGATGGTGTCTTTCTTGTTTTTTATGTGCAAAGATGGTCTTTTCTCTCTCTTTTTGTAGCCTGGTTGGCACGTTGTTTCCTGTTTGTGTAAGAGTGTATTCCTTTCGAGTGGGTGTATTGCATTGTTTCTTGTTTATTAAGCAAATATGTACGATATGTATCGTTTCAATATTTTTGTCGAAAACCTTGTACTCCCCCCCCCCCCCTCATACAATGCCCGAAAGGGCGCTTTGAGGTAAATTAAATAAATAAATAAATAAATAAATAAATCACGCACAAAAAAAAAAAAGAAAGCCGTTTACAGCTTCCTGTAACGCCGAATTACAGCGCAGCTCTTGAGGAGGAGCAGGGAAGGGTACTGAGGGTCACGTGCTCTCGGAGGGGTCACGTGACTTCGGGGGGGGGGGGACCACGTGACCTGGAGGCTGGGGGTGTGGTCGCGTGACTGCCCTAGGTCACTTGACCCCCCTCCCCAAGGTCACGTGACCTCGGGGGGGGATCACGCGACCTTGGGGGGGGGGGTCACGTGACCTCGGAGGGTCACGTGACCTCGGCGGGGGCCACGGTGACGTAACCCTCCAGGTGACGTGACCCCCCAGCGAAATATTTCCGCTAAACCTAGGAGGGAAACTTTTCCACTGGATTTAGTGGGGAAACTTCTCCGCTAGATTTAGCGGGGAAATTTTTCCGCTAGGTTTAGCGGGGAAATATTTCCGCTAAATTTAGCGAGGAAATTTTTGCGCTAGATTTAGCGGGGAAATTTTTCAGATGAATTTTGCGGGTAAATGTTTTCGCTAGATTTAGCGGACAAATTTTTCCGCTAGTGGGAAAATTTTTTCGCTAGATTTAGCGGGAAAAGTTTTGCGCTAGATTCAACGGGGAAATTTTTCCGCGAGATTTAGCGGGGAAGTGTTTCCGCTAGATTTAGCACGGAAATTTTTCTGCTAGATTTAGCGGGGAAGTTGTATCGCCAGATTTAGCGGGGAAATTTACCCATAATGCACCGCGCGGTTACGCCGACGGTGACGGCGGCGCCGCTCAAGCCAGAAACGGGCGCCTAAGAGCTGCGGCTCTAAAAAAAACGGGGGATTGTGTTATGGGTTTAGTCGTTGACATCAAGCACACAAATGCGATGAGCGCCGTGACAATGCACTTTTGGCATTGCAGATCGCAGAGTCGGCTGCTGTCAGACTCTGAGAGAAACGGGGTGCTAAGTAACGAAGGATTTTGTTAAAAATGAGTAAGATTTGTTTTGGAAAAGTCTATCTTTCTACAGTTGCGTCGGCAGTGTTTTTTGTTGTTGTTTTTTTTTTGTTTTTTTTTTTTATCTGCCTATGTTTGTGTCTGCATTTTTGGGCGTCTTCCGCCCCCACGCGCGGGCGGCTTCAAGCAGCCGGGGGGGGTCGGTGGAGAAGAGTCGGACCCCGGTCGTTAAGAAACGTCTCGGGTTTCGAGAGGGGGTGCGGGGAGAACACGTGTGCGGAGCGGCTTACGGCTTTTAACCGAATGTGCCTGTATATAGAGGGTTTTTCCGCTTAGTGTAAAATTGACGCTTTTTTCCCGATGCTATAACTTAGCGGTTGGCGCCGGTCAGACTGGGAAATATGCAGAGTACAACTCTACAAGGAATTTAGGTTTGGCGGTTGCGGCGCCAGGATGACAGCTCGCCGACCATTGGACGACAGTGTACCACGTGGGAGTGGTGAAATTTGAAGTGATTGGTCCATCTCTGGAGGGAAAGGAGGCCTCTACGAGGCTAGAAAAGGGCTGCCGAGAGGATTCTCGGGGAATTCGGCTCTTGAGACTGGGACTAAAGTATGGGGTTTTAATTTTGGAAGTTTTGGTATTACCGTTGACTTGTCGTTTTGTTTTGAAAATAAACGTGGCCACACTGGCCACTGTAAACATACCAACGCCGTAATGTGTCCAGCGGGATCGAACAACTTTTAGTTTTTTTTCTTTATTCGACTTCGCGGGGGACTACCATCGGGCAAACACCATCATCGGTCGTCACCATCCTGACAGGGCCCCCTCTCCCTCGGAAAGTTGACTCGGAGTATACAACCTCACTGACATTTTGCCTTTAGAGCGCAGCTCTTGGGTGCCCGTTTCCAGCCTGAGCGGCGTCGGCGTCGGCGTAACCGCGCGGTGCGTTATCGGTAAATGTCCCCGCTAAATCTAGCGGAAAAACTTTCTCGTTAAAACTAGCGGAAAAATTTCCGCTAGATTTAGTGGAAAAATTTCCCCGTTAAATATAGCGAAACATTTTCCCCGCTAGATTTAGCAGAGAAATTTCCCCGCTAAATATAGCGAAAAAATTTCCCCACTAGACTTAGCGGAAAAATGTCCCCGCTTTACCTAGCGGAAATATTTCCTCGCTAGATCTAGCGAAAAATTTTCCCGCTAAATCTAGCGGGAAAAGTTCCCCGCTACATTTAGCGGAAAATTTTCCCCCGCTAAATCTAGCGGAAAAATTTTCCCCGCTAAATCTAGCGAAAACGTTTCCCCGCTGAACAAAATTTTCCTGCTAGATTTAGCGGAAAATTTCCCCGATAAATCTAGCGGAAAAATTTCTCTGGCGGGTCACGTGACACAGGACGTCACGTGACCCCCCCCCCCACCCCCACCCCCGAGGTCACGTAACACCCTCCCCGGTTACGTGACCCCCCAAGGTCACGTAACCCGCCCCCCCGCAAACACGTTACCCTCAGTAACCTTCCCTCCTCCTCCTCCTCAAGAACTGCGCTCTAATTCGGCGTTACAGGGAGTTGTAAACGGCTTTCATTTTTGCCTTCGCTGACAAATCAAAGCGTACCTTTTCTTTTTTTGTTAAAGTAAGCAATATTGTATTGTTCATCAACCGGCATAAATATTCGTATCAAATATTCTCAAATCTCAAATTTGGTTCGATCCGAAACTGCAGGTTCTCAAAAACAAGTTTGCGGGAGTTTTTCTCCTCTCGATCGGATTTACGTACGAGCCAAGCCTCAGCAAAGATCTCATCGTGAAGGCGCTCCGGTAAGTCCGATTCCACATCTTGACAGTTGTATATATATGGACAACCATGGAGTGTCACTTTGAATGAGTTGTAATTGCTCTGTTGGCGTGACTGCGTCGTTGCTGTCAATGCACCTGCTGTACAATGCACTCAGCCGTGCGCAACAACCAGTGTCGAACCCGCCGCGGTGCAATACAACGCAGAATACTACTAAAATAAAAAAATAAAAAATTTCTAGGAAACGGAAAAAAATGTGTTATGTGACGCTCTTCCATTTTTAAGCCTCATAAAATATCCTCTTAAATAAAAAAGAAGTCGGTAAAATGAAACATGTGATTAGCCGCAATGTGGCGTCCTATGTTTTAGGCCTCCTCCGAAAGTATCGATATATTTTAACAACCGCATAATGTTACAGCGTATGTTGCAAAACCTTCTGTTTCTATGATTGAGACTGTAGGATCAATTATAACTACAATCCATCACCATAGCGTCGATAGAGTGGAAAAATGTAAGCCTCTTCTACGCCTTTTTTATCTGAAATATGTAAATTAAACGTTTGCAGCGACCGTTCCCTCTTTTTTTATTTACGCATTTATCATAACGAAAGTTTGAAACGCTTCTTCTGCAAATAGAAGCTTTGTTTTAAAGCTTATGTTACGTCACTATATAATAAAAGAGAGAATGAAATTGAGACAGCTGTGCATCAGAAGAATATATCGCAAGCAAAAGATTGTTTTATTCTTAGTACATAACGTATTTTCTAATTACCTGAGGGCTCCGTTTTCTCGAAAAATTAGAGCGTGCTGGTAAAGTTACGGGGACAAAGAAAAGCAACACGAACGACGGAAAGGACTCGATAAAGGACATGCCTGGTTATATAAACCGATACGCGCAAGGAACATTGCAGCCAACATGGTGTTATGCATGCAAACCGCTTCCGGCGGTCTGGCTACACACAATGTTTGATTAAAGCACACTAATAATTTAAACAAAAAAAAACACGTAATGTGCGGTCGGGGTCGTTACGTTATCGCGCCCACCTTTTCCAGGTACACATCCTTCTCAAATATGGTGGGGCATACTTCTCCGAATGATCTCAAGGACGTGACCGTCGCCCAGCCGCCGAACGACTTTAAAATTATGGTGAGTAAATTGCCGAACCCCGCCATCAAATTAGTGAAGAAGGGCCATAATTGTTCGAGCGTTGGGTAGCATGATGAGGAACTCCCGCCTGCTCGTCAAGTTTATTGAAATACGAGATGTAGTTTGCTCTTGAAGTATCTAGAACTGAATCAAGCTATAGCAAAGGGTCGCAGACCACACGCACAGACTCAGACACAAGACACAGACGCGTCTAAGTTTGTTGAGTGTGCGCTCCATTCGTTCAAATCCAACTTATGTAGAGAGCGTTTCCTTTTTCATAGATTAAAAGGGACTGCTTTGTATTACGAACGTGTTGTTTTGTATGTTCTGTTGTGTCGGAAGCATTTACGAGTACCTGAGAGTTGTTAATTCCGAGAATTTCGAGTTACGAGCATACATATATACCCTAACTTTTCTTCCTCAAATAGGCCGCAGTGAAGGTCCAGAATAAACTGGTCTTCATGAGGGCTGCGCACCTATAAGAAAACCTAACATATTAATAAATTAATTGATCGGTTCGTAGGTATAATGTATAGGCCGACGTAATTGTTTAGATATTGCGGAATTACGTCCTACCATTTTGAGAAAAATTGCTGAGATTGGAAAACCTTTGCGATGCAGAACGGATGAACCTTTAATTAAGGAAGTAATTTTATTTCTGTTTTTTTTTAAAATAAATATATATATCCCTGCAAATTACATGAGCAGAAATAAGAATCAGTCAAACAAAAATTGTTACACATTTGTTGACGCGAGTTTCCAGTATAAGTGCTGTAAAAGTAAATAAATCGTATCGTATCGGGTGTATCTCAAAACGTCCCATTCGCATTTGAACCTTGCACATTTCGACCCATTCTTATTGGGTCCTTCTCGTTTGAACCTTCTCATAAGATCCGAATCGTGTTTTTCGCAACTGGACCCATTCTCATTTCGCCCGTTCGCGATACGACCGAATGGCACCAGTTCGGCATGCTTCTAACATCGTTATGCCTTCGCGGATTTGTTGATGAGCCTTGCCTTGCTTGGGCCCCCAACATACCATCAGATATATGTTATGTGTAGAGGTACGCACTGAGATTCGTACATTGACGCCTGCTTCTCTTCCTCTAAGCAAACGAGAAAAAAAGCGATGTAGATTTAATATGGAAACTTTGTTTGAACAAAGACAGCATAAATAATATAAGTGGTTCTCAACCATTAATGTTTTGTGCACGCCTTGTAGAAAGGCGGAGATGATGGAGGACCCCGTTCGGGGTGAGGGGCATAGAAAGGTAGAGGTTATCATGGCAACGATTTAATAAATGAATATAACTAGGTGCTAGTGTAATGTAGACTAATTCATTTACATACACACGAGACTACTCTCCCGAAAATTGAAATGTTTCTTCTCAACGTGAAGAAAGACAACTAATATTGCCGTGCCTGACAGCTGAGACAGGGCTTTGCGGACCCGCAGGATGTCTTCGCAGACCCTCTTTTGAGAACCACTGCATTATAGAAGTGGTGGCATTGTCCCAAGTCGATAGACCTCAAACAACGTGACATTTCGGAATATGATCTGACTGCGATAAATAGTTGGTCTGTTTTATTGCCAGCTAGTAGCTTTTCACGACGACCTCGACGCACTGCTAAAATCCTTAGCAGAGAGAGTATGCCTGTCGTGTGGCACACACACATACACACACACGCACACACACACACACACAAATTATATCAATCTATTAATACTACCCTAAAATGATTTTGGTACAGAAAGAGTCAAGTCCAACGGGTCAAAGCGAGATCTTTTTGAGAATGGTTGTTTTGAGAAGGGCCAACTGAAAAGGACGAAACGAGAACGGGCTCAAATGATAACGGTTTACTTATAAATTATTATTGCTGTTTGCTTATAAATTATTATTTAACTGAAATATCAAACGGTAGGCCTAAGAAAGTAGCGAAGCGCTAATCATAAGTTAAGCAACATGTATCGTGCAATTTTTGGACAAGTTCTAAATATATTTGTTTAATGAAAAAAAAAAAACTATTCGCGGTTGTTTATTTTAGGAGAAAAGCATACCGCAAAAAATAAATCTCCAGATAATATATTCTTGATTTTTAAGTTGGTAGTGGTTATAAATACTGTCCATGGTAATCTCAAACGTGTCCACTTATGATCAATTAATTGGTTATCAAATAGACCGGCGAATATTGCATCAATAAATTATTCGGTTGATGATTTTTATATAGCCCTAGTCCTCATTTGTCTTAAATTAAATCGCATTGATACTCCGTTGGTTGTGTTGTTATTCCTAAGTTGTTTCATCGGGTTGTTCGCTTGCATTTGTAACTTTGTTGTACCCCCATTCTAAGTTGAACAATAAAGGCAAAGCAATAAATCTCACCGCCAAAATTTAAAAAAAAAACAGTACGGAAGTGAATTTATGCATATCTGGGTTTCCTTTACAAGCGGCGAAATCTATAGTGATATCAGAAGCTAGAGCTTGTGCTGTTGCGACGTTGTAATCGGCAAATAAAAAAATACCTAAAACAAAAACACACGCGCCCTTCTTTGTTACAGTCACAATTTATGAAAAGCATTGACGACTTCAGGGCACTGTATCCCGAGGTCGTACTGTGCTACACACTTTCCCTGTGCGTGACGCACTTTATTATCCTGGAAGGAACGCCACACGAACCGATAAAGTCGGAATTCTTCAACGTCCATAAGAGGGTGAGTGATACCTAGAAAACAAGAGGCCTGCGCATGACCTCATTGTTATGACGTCATGAGCAAGCGGCCAACCACGCTGAACCTCGACGTGAGGCGCCGGAAAGCGGCATACGCGTCCGTCTCTGCGAGCGTAGCAAACGCAGCGTAGCGCAGCGGACACCGATACTGATTGGTCGCAGGTATCGAGTTTCTGTTCTCCGGCCAATGAAACGCGCGCCTCTTGGGCTACGCTCAACGTCGGAAGATATATTAAGACGCTGCAAGGCGCGCACTTGATGATGTTTTTGGGGGGAACGCGCAAGACTTGTCTTCTATAGACCATTCCATTTAGCGCTCTCTGGGCGGCACCATTTTGTTCGACAGCAGCGCCCTCTCCATACATCCGGGAAATTCAGCGGGTTCGGCGGGGTAAAACGAGAGAAAGGGCACGCGCCAGACTCCACCAGCAGACGACAAACCGGAAGGTTGCCATTCTCCATCTTTGGGTTGTACCGGCGGGCTGTACGGATCATCGAACTCTCGCTCGTGGCTGCCGTTGTGAAGTGGTTCGCGTTCTTAGAATATTTATAGCTACTCCAAAATCAGCCCATAGCTCTCTGTTGTTCTATTTTGCTAAATGATCAACTAGCATATCTTTTTTCCATTGCATAAATAGCAGTTGAGTCAGCCGGCAGTACTACCCTCAACTACTGCGTGTATTACGGCAGGAGAGCACGTTTTTATTAATGATTTCAGACTTCCACTCATGGTCGCTAAAGGCCTACACCAGTACGATCTTTGTATAGTAAAAAAGATACAGCAACCGGATTTACTTTTCGCCGGAGAGACCGGCCAACCTGACACAGTTTTCCCTGATCGTTTTTTTATTTGCACGCAGGTAACAGCGCAATTGGACCCTGTTAGTCTTTTTATTTAGCATAGTATTACACGATAACTGGCATGCCAAAATCTGGGGGTCTGCGCTTGAAATTTCCAAAATGACGCGATTTTAAACAGAGTTTGCACGCCAGCCGGATGCTAGGTACAGCCCACTCGGCGGAGCAGACAACATGCGGGGTGAGAGGGGGAGGGTATTTTTTTCTCTATTACCCCCTCTGCTATGACCCTAATGGAACGGTCTATAGGTGGCATCGGTGTTGACGTCTGCAAACATCCACGCTTCAAAACTAGTGTGGGTGGAAAATGCATTCTTTGGGCATCAGTCTAGCAACTTTAGCAAAGCTTGACGTTGGTGCCCGGCCGGAACCATAGAGTTATTAACAACAAACGCTAGAGGTTCAGGTGGCGCTAGTGGGCTGTTGCATTTTGAAGCAGATAGCAAAAAGTCTAAACTTGACTCCCGGTAATGCATTCTTATGGGAAAATGCGAATGCGTTTTCTCTTCGCGCTTGATTCTAAGATCAAATATTGCTTAGTGTTGTGACAGAGTAAAATGCTTGGTACGTTTTACAAGCGGATGTTCAAAAATATGTGTCAGTTAGAGCGTGTTTCCTTAGAATTTATGGGCTATATGGGGCTATTTTAGCGCAGTGTTCGACGCAGTTAAGTACGTAGAAACCATGCTTATTAATGAAGGTGTTTTCTTTTGTTAGGAAAGTTTATCTTTCCAGAGTTGCTTCGGTATTGTTTTTCTTTTTTTTTTTTTTTTAGCTTTCTATGTTTGTGTCGGCGGGGCCAGAGCGGCCGCATTGCGGGAGCGGTTCCCCTGCGGTCCTTAAGAAACGTCTCGGGTTTAGGGAGTCTGCTTGGACCGAGACCGAGAGACCGCGCTTGAAGATGCTTGTGGCTTTTAACCGAATGTGCCTGTATACAGAGGGTTTTAACGCTTAGTGCAAAATTCTCGCGTTTTGCCCGATGCAATAATGTAGCGGTTGACGCCAGCCAGACTGGCAAAAATGCAGAGAACGACTCTACAAGGAACTTGGTTTTGGCGGTTGGAGGGCCAGGCTGACAGCTCGCCGACCATTGGACAACCGTGTACCACGTGTGAGTGGTGGAAATTGAAGAGATTGGTCGGTTCCTGAGGGGAAAGGAGGCCCCTACGGGCCTACAAAAGGAGTGCGGAGAGGATTTTGAGGGATTCGAATTTGGATTGTGAGAAATCGGGGACGGGGGTCGAGACTTTAGACGAGGCAGGATGGTCTCCCAAGTTGGGACTTGTAACTAGAGTGTAAATAAATGCACATAGGTCTCTACAAGCAGTGAGTCGACCCGTCACTCAGCGACGTTCGTGCCACCACGCTCCAGACCATCGGAGTGGAACCTGCCTCCCACACCACCGGGGGACCAACAACTTTAACTGACGCTGTGCATGGCGTCAAACACTACGCTAAAATAGCCCAATACACATTTGTAATACGTGTTAACGTTGCAAACTACTATTATAGGGCACGTATTTACACATATAGTAAATGATATGAAGCACGCAGAGTGAATCAGCTTGACATAACACCAAAAGGGTGCTAATATATGCCAAATCAAACAATCAAAACAGACGACAAGAACGAAGCATGGAGTTGAGGAACGAAGAACACTTACTGGATTTTTTCGTTTTGTTTCCGTCATCTGAATACTATTACAGCTTATAATAACCCTAACATAACCTAGCCTACGCCCTTTTTAATTGGTATTTTTGCTTTAATTGATAAGTTGTATTGACATATCATGCTGTACAACATTGACCTGGGCCTCAATTTTCGCTAACTTAAACATCGCTCAGTATTAAAAAAAACATTAACTAAATAAATTAACTTTTATAAGGTGAATAAGGCTGCATAGTACCCGTTAAGGGTACAGAAAATACGCTGACTTTTATTATTCTCTGGCGAAGAGAAAACCATCCCGTATTTTTTCCCATGCGGGGAGCAAGTCGTCTGCTTCTCGTACAGGGGCTGCGGTGACGTGAGAACGACGCCGGGTTCTGATTGGCTTCGATTGAAAGGATAGTGGGTAGACATCACTGCTAGATGCTTTGAGGTCTACCCACTATTATTTTCAATCAGACAATAAGAGCTCGACGTTCTGGCATCACCGCAACCCATGTGATAGGAGCAGACGAACTTGCGCTCCTCATTGGAATACACATGAAGACTGGAAAAGTAAACTAGTTGCTGTATGCTTCAATTTGCAACCGAAAGTCCCGTAGAAGCTATAGCGCTAGCTGAGCCTCTAGCGTTTATTGTAATAACTCTCTGCCCGGAACACGCGTCTCCGACTGGTGTGTTTTTACCGCGTCCCAAGAAGTGGTCTCTCAGTTTCCGCCTGATGACGTCATATGGGTGTCTTTGTTGCCGCCGCGCGCGATCCTGGCGGTGTCACAGCACCAGTGGTGAACGTGGCAGACGCCCGTTCTGCGCACCATGGCTGTGTTCCAAAATTTACTCGATCCGACCTCCGGAGGAAAGGTTTCGTACCGTGGTGTTTCAAAACTTACTCGCGCTAACTCGATGGCGTCAGAACTCGCGTTCCAGAAGCGGGTCGTAGACCGCGTTTCCCCCTCCGCTAAGCCCTCCGCAACGAAGAAGGCGCTACTGCGCCTGCGCGCCGATAGCCTTGACTGTAGAGTTCCGGGTACCGTAGCGGGTTGCGGATAGCGTTGCGGGACGGCGAAAACCATCTACGAAAACTCCCTAATTACTCCCGCTACCCTTCTCCCATCGGTGGGTAACGTGAGTAAAAACGTCCCGTGATCTGTTCACCGTGTGCTCGTCATCTGCTTTCTGCGCTCACAGCCATCGAAGCTCGTCTGCTTCGTGCGCTTTGGTGGCGGACGTTCGAAATGGCAGAGAACGAGGGGCACAGCAATTTAGGCGTGCGATTCACTGTTTTCAATGCACGAATGAACTGTACACCATATCCAGGCTGTGCACATTCGGCGGGAAAGTATACCTGTTGTTCTTATTAGAGTGCAACCGTAAACTTGAGCTTGCATTCTCGTCTTCGGTGTTGGTGTGAAGTCCGTAATCTTGCATTCAAGGCCGAAGGTGTTTCGGAACGCAGCAGATGATGAGAAGACATTTTTTTCCCGAATGTGCGTAATGGCGCGCGCAAGGCAGTGAATGCGTGAATGCTTCGAAGGTTTCAAGTATATAATCAGTCAACAACCCCGCCCCACCTCCCACCCCCAGCAAATGTCGTTTAATTTTAAAGTTATCTCTGTAATTTGTTTTTGTGTGCGTGTGTTAGAGCTAAGGTAATTAAGTTACATATATCACTTTTGAGTACCACTACATCGTGTGGAAGCAGATTCTAAATTTCCACAAAACGTAATCGATGCAAATTACGATGCGTGAAACATGTACGTTGAGGACATAATAGAACTACAGCGAACGCTAATTGCTAAAAAAAAAAAATCCGAGGACAACTAAGCACTTCTTATGAGTTGTGAATCCGAAAGCATGAATGTCGTTCTTCCGCTCTCTTAGTTCGTCTGCTGTGTACTGGCGTGGACGGCCGCATTTCGCTACTGCCGGGGTGTGCCAAGGTTATCGAGCGCGCGCTCTCGTGAAACGGCCGCCAATGGCTGTCTAGGAGCTGTTTTGCGCAGCCAATAAGAGAATAAACATTTCTTTCGCGTTCTTTTTTTTTTTTTTACAGTTACAGACACCGCCGGCTCCGCTTCATGGGATAGTCAATACTTTCGTATTAAAAATAAAGTTTTGATGTTTAACTGAAAGCACTAAGTAATTTTGATCTCAATGTACAGCCCAAAAAGGAACGTGACCAAGTGCAGCCGGGGGAGCCACCTCCGAAACCACTGCGTCGTCACTGTCAAAAAAAAATCTTGACAGCGGTTAATCATATTGTCTCTTCGAGTGCTTCCTCTATGATCAAAAGCGATCGCCTGCTATTTTCTGCCATCGCTGCTATGTTTTCCCTTTTCCGTAGCCCAAGGCGAATCCAATCCACGTAGTATTCAAGTGATAATCCCGGTCGTTCCTAAATCGAGTGGCGGATCATTTACTGGCGATGACACGTGGTATTACCCGCTGACGTAGAAGACAGGTTACTTAATGAAGATTGGGAAGATATCCCATGTCGCTCTCGAGCTTGGCAGTCCACGGAAGCTTCAAAAGCCAGGTGTTGGGACGCCGCGACTGTGACACTCGCATACGTTCGTACTCATTGCCGGGACAACGGCCGGGTCTCTAGCACAAACCGCCAGGATCGTGACATCCGACAGCGTGACAGACCGGCTTCTTTGACCTCACTTGTTGCCCCTTCGGGAGCACTTTTGATGTGTGGGCGGGATGGGACGCGATGGACACACCAGCCGGAGACACGTTCCAGGCGCCCTATGTTTGACCATAGCCTCCTCTATACTGACAAAGGCCTGGCAGATCGCCACAAGACGCGGCCGCCAAAATTGAAAACGTAGAGTGGCAGACAACGGATGAGAGGAGAGTCAGGTGACGGGCGCCCCGCTGCGGCGAGACGCCGAAACACACTTCTCCCGAGCGATGGAATGTCCGCTCGTGCTCCTAGCTTTCCTCGCGCTACCGCTTCCTTTCTCGTCGGGTTTGAAATCCATGTTTCGGGTCCTCGCCGCTGCAAAAGCTGTGCGCTGACGTCCAGGTTCCCCCAGAGCCGTATATTGGGAGAGTTTTGCCAGTGGGTGTGGCGACGAAGGCGGCGGAGAGGAGAAAAGTAAATGAAAGAGAGGAGAGCGCCGAAGGAGCGAGAGAGAAAGAAGGGAGCAGAGAGGAGACGACCGCCATTACTTAGCAACGCTGTCGGAGTCTGGTCGGAGAAGAGCACTGCTGAGGCTACGCGTCGTCTGCTACGGGCCGACTTCTTTTTCGCCTGAATAAAAGTTTGCGGCCACACGCCGAAAAATCTTCATTTATTAGCTTTTTATTTCACCGAGGAATAACAGAATGTCATTTTCTTGCCAGAGCCAGCGATATAAAAGGCAATAATCGAGATTTAGATGCCGATCCCACGCATTCCGCCGGGAGAATGATCGAAGATGGCGGCCCTTCCCACTCAGGTGGGAGCAGCCGGGGGTTCACGCGCATGCGCTCATGCCTCTCGCTGTACGCCGCGTGCTGATTGGCTCACTTGGGAGGAGAGCGTTACGGCGGCGACATCATAGACTGACCAAACTCTCCCCAGATACGGCTCTGGGTTCCCCGAGAAGTGCTCTCTGCTACGCCAGATCATCGCGCTCCAAATCTGCGACCGGGCACTCTATGACTCCGTCGTCGAACTGCCAGGCTTTGTGAGTATAAGGGGAGGCTATGGTTTGACTATCAGACGATCTATGCGCGGAAGAGCTAGTCGTCTGCGTCTTGCGCAAGAGTTTTGGTGACGTCAAAATGACGCTATGTACTGATTGGTTTTGATTGGAAGGATAGGGGGTAGACATGAATGCTATAAATGCCTTGAAGTCTACCTGTGATTCATTTTTAATCAGCCAAGAAGGCCTCGGCGATCTGGCATCATCGCAGCCCCTGTGCAAGAAGTAGACGAACTTGAGCTTCGCATAGCTACACATGTCAGCAGATGGCGGTGCCCAGAGGCCGCACATTAAACGTCTATAACAGGTTCCCCCGATTCAGACTCTGGGCGATAGTTGAATGTACTATGTAACCACTCCATTTTTGAGAGTTCACGGCACTTTGGTAACGTTGATTTTCTGAAGTTTCCTGAAGTCATAAATTCTAGATATGCACAAAGAAATTTCTGAAGTCGTTTTGATTACCCTACTTCATCGATATGTTAATCGAAAAAAAATGGAAAAGCCTGAAATTGCTTAGGGATGTGGCGGCTTCTCTGCACAAAGAATAAAGTGCGATAGCGTACGCTATATATATGTATATATATATATATATATATAATCTCACCGAGAGTAATAGAAAGTCCAGCAGCCCAAAGAAGAAATTATTAGTGTCACCTAAACCTTCTGTTATGTCGCGGTTGATACGCCATCTGAGCCAATGATGAACTGTGTCAGTTTTGGCGTCCAGGGGTTCGTCGGATACTGCGAAACCATTGAGTTCCTCCGCCTTTTGAACAAAAAGCCGTCAAGTCTCAGAGCGGTGAAAAAAATGCGCGTGAATCAGGTTTGTACATATCTTAGATAGTGCTCACGATACTGCCTTTAAGAAGGCCGATTTCTACTTCTTTGCGTTTCTTAGCCTCTTTATTTAGCGTATAACCAGCAGGTATCGTTAAACTGACGAATTACTATTGTACCTAGTCCACAGTGTTAGAAAATAATGATCAGAACCAATCATTAAATAAATTTAAACCCAACGCTCTTTTGTCATAAAATTTGATACGGCGTTTAATTGAGCAACGTATATTTTAACACATAGTGTGTCTCACGAATGGTTTCCATGTCTAGGGCGCACCAAATGTCGCGAGAGCATAATAAGACCGCATTTTGTCCTTGCTCCATAATGCCATATCCTACCCCGCTTTGATTACCATCGTTATTGCTGCTACGTAGGTGCTCGTGTTTCCACAAAACTTTCGTTGCCCCAATGGTGTACGAGTCATGCAATCAAGTAGTCGCCATCGGTTACAAAAACGCGTGATCACTATCTGTTACGTGATTACGTAACTTATAGTTACGTGACGGAGTGGCGACCCGAGACGTCATTTCACGTGGTCTCGTAACGTGATTTCACGTGGTCACGCGAATTCATTACACGCGGTCACCTAACGTCATTATACATGGTCACGCGACCCATAGTCGCGTACACCACGTGACTTATAGTAAGACCAGCCATATATTAGATTCTGAGCAATACTATTATGGCCTCCGGGCAATGAAGTTTGGTGGGACAAGTGGCGCCATCCTGTGCAGAATTTTTGCAACTCTGAGATGGCCCGCGGCCGCGATAATTGGACCCGATCTCGAGCTCGAATCTACGAGCGCCGTTCGAACTGTGACGTAGCGCTCGGGTCCGATCGCTCGGTGACAATGCCTTGCTAAAGTTGCCCTTTTTGGCCATCAGCCGAGCTGACTAGCAGCCGACCTAGGTGACAAAGCCTGCGTCCCCCTCCCCCCTCCCCCTCCCCCACCAAATTTAAACTTACCTTGATCCTTCGCACAAAGCGGAAGACGCCATCTCTTCGACACCAGAATAAATGTAACTGTATTTAACCTTAAGTTGAGAGTTACATACTGTGTAGCGTGTCTTCGGAGCTCAGAAACGCTCATAAATGGAGAGGCAGCCCAAAACAAATGGGAGTAAATAAATGAATTGAATTGAATTGAAAACACGCTGCACGTTCTTTGTCTCCGTACTACGTTAAACAGATCCGAATATGTGTGCATTTTATTGATACGCTTATTTTATTATACTAATGACGCATTTACAATTCAACTCTATCTGATTGTAGTCGTGCGTGCATCAGACCGATTGGAACACGAAACTCAGCAGGTTCGACAACATGTCGCTCTACGCTGGGGAACAAAGCATCTATTACGGCTACGACTCTGCGCTAGTCTTGACTGACAAGGTGAGAACCAAAGCTGAACAAGGCACGTGGAGCGAATAACTGAAGTTGTACTGAAAAAACATCTGTTTGAAAGAACTGTTTTTTTGCGGATATTCGGACGTATTCACAATGAAGCCGATCAACGCGGCTCATGGTTCGCTAAATTATAGAAAGGCGAATGGTTAGGGATACGGTATGTCGCGAATGCCGGACGGTTGCGATTTCAATGGCTTGTAGATCGGTAGGGATGGTATACTCTGAAGGTGCAAGGCTGGTATTTCTTGAGCGGCTTTCTTGGCTGGGAATTTCGTCTCCTTAAAGAGACACTAAACCCCTCACCCCTCCCCCCTCCGCCCAAAAAAGAAGAAAAAAAGCAACAACAACTAATTTTATATTTTTTTTTTACCAGGGGTGATTTAATATAATGTCAGAAGACTACCCAATCAATATTTTGCTACAGGGTCACGTATATATTCAATAAAGCAACAAAAAAACGCAACTCCTCAAAACCGAAACACGAGCACGGAGCAATGGCACGACATGTCGACTAGAAAGGAGGGAGAAATATAGAGGAGGAGTGAGGTACCTAAAGTCACGTAAAAACAACCAACCGCGTTTTTTTTTTTTTTTTTTTTTTGTCGTGCGAGGCAGCTCGTATGGAAATCTTACATCTGGGGTGCATCTGGCCATATCAAATATTATATCATTATATACGGTCTATATAAGCCTAATCCGGAGTATATACAGCCTTTTCTGGCGTATATACAGTCTTATCGGGCGTATATGTAGCCTTATCTGGCGTATATACAGACTTATCTGGCATATATACAGCCCTATCTGGCGTATATACAGCTTTATCTGGCGCATATACAGCTTTATCTGGCGGCCGGTTTTCAATATATTAAAAATTAAAAAAAAAAGGTTTAAAAAACTTTTTTGTTAGCAAACTGTGAATGACTCATTGTTCGCGAGCTAAATATCAGCCCAAATAATCCCAAACTCCAGCTTTGGCAAGCTTAAGTTTTAGATTATTTGTGCTAATTTTCACGAGGATTTCAATGTACCTTAATTATTTCAAAGTGTTAACATTACGCTCGAATAGACAATTTGCTAAATCCCCCAAGCGCCTCCGCCCGTACTCGAAGAATTATGGGGATGGTGTTTCCTCAACTACCTAGTGATCGAAAATTTCAACCGATTCTATGGTTACACAGTTTTGAGCGTAATTCAGAGTCACACTGAACAAGTGTCGTATAGATCCCGAATACCTGTCATACCATTTTTAAAATGTCCCGTCAATGTCAGTACTGTGAATTCTGTCCAACCTTCAACCTGGATTAGCTGCAGACATATCTCTTACATTATTATCACTCTCGTACAGCTTCAAAGACGCTGATATTGAGTTAGAACTGCTAACAATGCTATAAACAGCTCCGCTGAATCCGAGCTAAATCCCGGTTTTGGTTGTTGTGATTTCTTAGCATTTAAGTAATTCCTGCTAAAACAACAATCACGAGAATGATAATATTGTAAGAGATTTCGGCGGCTCAGCCTGCTTGAGGGTTGGACAGAATGCACAATATCATAAACGCTGCGGTTGACGAGAAATTTTAAAAGTTATATGACAGGTCCTTGATCGCTATGGGACGCTTGTTGAGGGTGACTACAAATTACACTCGAAACTGTGGAACCATGGAAGTGGTCAAAACTAGCGATCACTATAGTCTGTTGTAACTCAAGAAGGTAGGGCGGGGTTAAGACGGGCCGGGGAGGAAGAAGAAGACGGAATGTTGAAGAGAGAAGGAGGTTTCCCTCTCTTCTCCAGCGTTCCGTCTGCTTCCTCCTCCCGGCCCGTCTTACCCTCCCCCTATCTTCTTGAGTTGCAACGGTTTACAGGGAGCTGAAGGATCACCGTTTCCATAATTTCTCGAGTGCGGGCTGGGGCACCTGGGAGAATTGTAGACAATAAAAAGATATAAAGCGCTTATTTCATACTTGTGTCCTTTTGAAATGCCTGAACAGATATGGAATTTCCTTACTTAGCCAGATCTGGGATTTCCAGACCGGGCCAGGGGTATCAGGCTATATCTGGCAAATATACCGTATGAGGTATATGTGAAAAAGTTTTGATATGGCCATATGTGAAATCGTCAGATCTGGCCAGATATATATTTTTTCTAAGGGAGGCGACAGTTCTAACATTAGGGAGTTTTAGTAAATCGTTCCGACGATTCGGATAACTATAGACCTTTGCAAAAATCGCCTTCTGAGCGCTATCATCTTTGTCTGCTGGGCTATGGAACGCCTTCTGGGCATGCGCTGTTGCTCTGCTGTGCGGTACATCAGACCCTGCGCATGCGTCCACAGGTCGATGACGCAGCATTTTATGCCCGGTTGGTAAGCGATGGGAAGGTCTATACCCGATACTCCCCCGACGCCTTTGGGCATGCATCGCATAGATATTGGGTACGGTTATCGGAGGTATCGGAACGATCTATTAAAACTCTTTATTAATCATCATGCAATGCAGACGGGGGGACCTCCTTGTTTGTTCGCAGTAATGCAGTCAGTCGACTGTAGATCAGAAAGTTTGCTGCCAATTCCCTGCTGCAAAGGCAGTCCCCAGGATCGAAGTCGGGCAGCACCACGTATTAGCCATATTCGCACCTAGTAAATAAATCGTAGGCATGCATATTCAACATCAAGTACGCACTCTGTATTTTAGATTCGCGCGTGTTTCAAGCTCTTGCCAATTTATGTTCGTATAGATGAGCGATGTCTTCAGCCAGGAAAAGGGGCGACGACTCGGCGATCTGTGCCTACTAATCAGCCTGGTGGTAGGGCGTTCCGTACGGACTAATACTTAATTGTTTGGTCGCTAAAAAAAAGTTTCTTTCGAAGCAAGACAGATTCCCCGGTCCCGCGAACGACCGTTCTGAAGTGGAAGTTCAAAGCCCGTCGTCCTCCGCCATCACTTAGTTCGCTTCGTCCAGCCGTTCAGGCCGCGACTCCCACGCTGCTCCCGCGATACGAAACCATGTTAAGAATTACCCAGTGCATGTACTTCCAGTACTCTGCAACTTTTTTTTTCTTTTTAATCAACGTAATTGTAGCTTTTTAGGAGCCACGAAAAATTGATTTCGCATATCTCTTTCTATTTTTAATACACAGTGTGTGCCTTTGATAACCCAGGACCTCGACTATATTTGGTGGTCGCGTCGTGTCTGAACGGCCGTGACCACAGAGAAGAGAGTGAGTGGGACTTAAACGGGCCAGTTCTTGATCGGCAATTTTCGGGAGAAAAAAAAAAAAAAACGAATTTGGAGACGCAAATTGCTTTTTGGGCAGCTGGGCTTTCATGTGTCGTGTACAAATACAACCTTGGCGAGCATAAATACCCTGTCCGTGTCCCTTTAACCCTGCAGCGACGAAATGCCTGACGAACTCGCGAAGCTTCGAAGATTGCGTCGTCCGGCAGACATCACTCACTGCTCAGGGGTTCGGTTTCGCTCTAATCTGCCTTTCACGGAGCGAGCGAAGATAGCGCTTGGGCAGCGTTCGTAGACGGTTCAGCATAGTAACGCAAGTGGAGATCCCGGTTAGTCTTTTACCAAGCGTAATTCGCAGACGAAACTAAAACGAGAAAACACCGTGCATCGTCATGCTAACAGATTGTAACAAAAGTTGATAGTCTGCTGCAAACCGAGCGCCGTGGCGAAGTAACATCGGAAGTGGCTGAAATTGTAGTCGCCTGCTATTTCACGATGGAAGCCATTCACAACCCGCACTTGGTTTGCAAATCTCGAGTTGTTTTTACTAGAACGTATGTTTGGGATAATTGGTTCATGAACATTTCTGGGTAGAACAGCGCAACGGGACGCGGATGAGGTAAAGACAAGACAGTACGCACGCAGCTCTGACCGCAAACTCTGGTCCTCTACTCAGGACACGAGGAGTCTCCTCTGGAAGGGAGGCTTGACCCGCGATATGGAAAGGTCTTGCTGCAGCACACGGCTTCTTCGGAGGAAGCCCTCGAAGCCTGGGAAAGTATTGCTGCCACGAAAATTTGATCGTCTGGTCGGTGATCCGGAGAAAATGTCTTCCTTGCAAGTGTGATGCAGCAAGACCTGTCCACAGCGTGGATCGAGTCACTTCCAGAGGAGGCTCATGGTGTCCCGAGTAAAGGCCCGAAGTTTGCGGTCAGCGCCGTGTACTGTCTCGTCTTTACCTCGTCCGTGTCCCGTTGCGCTGTTTTACCGCGAAATTGTTTTGTAGCCGTCAGGGATGGGCAAAATACATGCAAATATATATCGAAATACAAATACAAAATACTTCGTCAAAAAAGTATTTAATTACAAATCTAATTACATTTCCAAAAAAGCATTTAAATACGAGATACAAATACAACCAAATGTATTTGATCTCCTCTAAATACTTTTCCAAACTTATTCCTCAAAATTTGCGTCAACGACTTCAGGGCACCTGCAACGGGTTTCTGGGTATCTCATTTTAATTTTGGATCGCACACTCGGGAGTTAGTGTGCGAGGCTCTAGTAACGTAATAGAAATATAATCACTAAAAAATTTAATCAACTTGGGCGTAAAAGGTGGAAAAAGTTCAGAGCTTCAAGCAGCTTTTTTTTTGTCGATTACATTTTGGCATAGACCAACAAAGAGCCGAGACGATTAAGACGCGCAGCACTAACTAGAGAATTTTTATTATTGTTGCAACTCACACCAGTTACAAAAATCTGGACGACCCGCGCATTTAGAATGTTCCAGACAAAATGTGGAGGGAAATCAGGCTGGAAAGCATCACAAGTTGTCACAGGCGCTTATTTAGCCACTCTGCCTGTGAACGTCGATTTCGTCACTATTCTTGCCCTGGACTAGCACCGTAATCACAAAGTCACTAAACGCTTGTTTTTGACTGAGAGACACTGCATTCGGTGCAAAACGTAGTTTTCTTCCTCCTCTGGACAGTGACACTAAATTTCAGGGATGTATTTTCGCCCACAAAATTGTATTTAATTACAATTGTATTTGAAATACCTACGTTTTAGTATTTAAATACACAGGTCAAATATATTACCCAATTTGTAATTAAATACAACTGGAAAATACACAAAGTATTTAAAATACGTATTTCAAATACTTGTATTTGAAATACTGCCCATCCCTGGTAGCCGTAAACAAAGCTGACATTGATCGGTGGATGAAAGAGCACTAAGGAAAATCATATCAGAGGCCCCGGGACCTCTCTCGCTATTTGTATGTTAGCGAGACGTTCTCAGCAAATTATTACCCGATTGTGAATCGCGAACGGCTCAAAGATGGCTAATTGGTTGGTTACGCGTATTAGCTGTAGCGTCCAATAAGCAGCCGAGCATGTTCTCGCCCTCACCTTGACCGAAATCGAACCCCTGACAGATTGTGATTGCCCGGCCGTTTCGGTGTATCCCTTGATTTGGCTCGCACGACGCTTCGGGTAAACCACCATCTCTGCGCTCGGAGTCAGTGTTTTCGTAAAATGTCGTGCAATCCTGGAGAAGCAGGGTGAACGCCCTTGAAGAGATTTTGATCGGATAAGCGTAAGTGAACGAAAAGTGCTGCACAGATTTGTAACCTGCACTGTCAAAAGGACGAGGCATAAGGATTTGATAGAAATATAATTATGTAAAACAATATACGGTTACGAAATCACAATAGCGGGTTGCGTTTACATATACGTGAAAACAAAAAAAAATGCCATCGAAACCGTTCACCTTTTTAATATTTTCAAGTTAGCCATCGGCTATAAAAGAAACTAAAACACTAATGTTTACGTCAGTTTCAATTGGATGGCATCATATTTCATGCGCACAATACCTCCTTAAAAAGAAAAAAGTGAACATTATGTTTTTTTTTTTTTTTTGCCGTTTATATTTAAATTTGGATGCTAGTGACCTCTTGCGTAAGCTACAAATTGGAAACAAGAAGAGTAGCTGACATAAAGAAGCACTCAAGGAAGCATATAATTTAATATTTCGTTTAGTTTCAATATACTTCTTCCAAAATTCGAATCACCCCATCGCGGCGAAATGCCACGCAGTGCGCGCTGGGAACTAGTAGGCCACTCGATCAGTCTCGGTTTACATTGAGCAGCTTCAGTTCCTGCTGCACGCTGTGACCGAATCCGCTGCTTGCATTTTCGGTTGTCTGACTTCACACGAATGTGCAATACTCTAATTTTCGAGCAATTTAGGAGGAAGACCGGGGCATTTTTCTTGGTTTTCGACATGCCGGATATTGCGCGTCCATATGCAAACGTGGTAAGACGTGGCTTATCACTTCATCCCATGATTGCATCTTTGAGCTCAATTTCAATAATCCCGTATAGTAATGGCGAAACACAACCGAAATCTGGTCACTTTATGCCCTACACATATTTTGTTTGCGAAACGTCAGCTTCTTTTTACTTCATTGGGCGAAAAACAAGTCGCAACCTCACAGGAGGCTCTACGTTTAGCCCAACATTGGCGCATGAACTTATAGGGAAACGCAACAAATTGGACCTAAATACTACACAAAAGTTACTATGAAGACTTCCTCGTGTCATCATATATCCCTCGCCCCCACTGATTGGAAAATTAATTTTCGCAAACGCTGAAATCGGCTAGACACGACGGAGGCCCTAACAACCTCACCATTTCCTCGCTACGCGTTTTGGGACGAGTGTTTACCGACGCCCAAGATCTGTGTCTGAACGGTCTGTCTGCAATTATCTCGGCATACTCAGTCAGGAAGAAAGCAAACACATAACAAATCGTACGGCCCTTTTCAACCGACAAATGCTCTTTGAATGCTTTACTTCGTTTGGCGCACCGCATAGGGGTTCACGCCCGTATATACGTGCCGTCCGGCGAACGGTCCGACATTCTTCGCGCAAGTGCTCAACTGTTGTTTTCTTAAGAACGGTTTGTATGTGCGAATGTGTCTATATGATTGGAAAGGAAAACTTAATTTGGATACGCGATATTGAATAGGTAGAATGCAAGCGGGTGTGGGTTTCACTTCGTGCAGTGCTGCGGGTCAGTACAGATATCAGATAAGAAGTGTGGTCGATTTGAGCTTTTCAATGGCGTCTCCGAGTTTCGCCTCGCGTACCCAAGCGTATTAAGAAAAACACTAATTGCAAAAAGATACATGCCGTCAATGGACGCATAAAACAAGTAATAAGTTTCCTGACCCGAAACACTGGCGCGGGCTCGGTGTGCGCGTACTTATTGGTTGTTACAGCGTGTTGACTCGTACACAAGCAAAATCCCCGAGTTTTGCAACGTCGAGATGACAAGCATTGGATCGTTCACATACCTCAAAACGTTATCAAAAAGGCTCGAGTATAAAAATACAACACACATGTGTCAAGGCAACCTTTACGTATACGGTTCGAACCCGTGCTGAAGCTTCGTGGGTCTGGTCATTTAGGTTAGTTTAGAGACCAAAAACGATGCGCTCGGTGTACTAGAAACATGAGATACCGGCTGTTATAGTCCACGCTCTGTGTGTGATCTTTTGCCGACATGTCGATTGAAACCGAAACCATTCTACCCTCCTCTCTGGCCAACCAGCTCCCAGAATGTAACGCGCGCAGTGTTGCATGCAGGGATTTGTGGAAGTAGTCTACTGGTTAGCATCGCGTTACATTCCGTAGAACTCACCAAACAAAACGGACGGCGCCAGATGGATGTTTTTCTATGTCGTTTCTACACACATTGACGCTGTGTCTAGCTTTTGAAATTCGCATGTAAGTTCACATTTCCAATGCGCGGGTGGAACAAGAAATCGCGGAATCTGAACTACCGATATAACATATTTCGATCACGTCGTGTATCTCTCGCGATCAGGGTCACACGCTGACTTATGAAACTTCAAGGGATTAAATATACGCTCAGAGCTGAACTATAGTCATGCCAAACTGTACAGGGTGCCACGCAGTCAGCACGAATATGATTTTCACTATCTTCTCATGTTTCATTAATAAATAAAATGCTGTAAAAAAAAAAGCTACCTTTTTTAGTGGAATGGGCTTGTGTGTGTGACCAACTTTGGTAGTAAATTTCGTCATTGCACACTAAGCTGCATGTTCAGAATTCGAGAAATGAACGCGAACGCTGTGTTCGCGCTGTGTCGGGAAGTGTACCTTTGTTGCGGATCTAACCAGTAAACTGCGAAAGAACGCCGAGATTGCGTTCCTGCTAGCCGTGTTGCGTTTTGACTTTTAGGACGTGCAAATCTATAGGTTGTGGTAGGATTTCCTCACTGCCTGCTCAAATCGTACGAGCAAAAACGGGTGTCTCAAAATTTGACGTGGCTGAGACCCGAAATAAGTGACGGGGAAAGTTCCCCCCCCTAACCTGTAGTTCAATATTTACCGATGCGACAGGCCCACACAGCGGGGAAGAGGTGTGCTGATAGGGTAAACGCACCATTTTGTCCTTTCACATTACTATCAGCTTTAATATTGAAACAATCTTTGTATTAAATCATCCTCCACAAAAACAGTTCTTGGGGTATGCTACCGACTTCCGGGTGATAGGGACATATTTTGTAACGAACTTCGATCTCTCCTGCTTGAAATCAACGAAAGGTACCCTAGATCAAACGTCTTAGTCTTTGGAGACTTCAACTTCCCTAACATAGATTGGCTCAGTCTAGCACTGAGTGGGTCCAATGAAGCTAGGAATTTCTCGATCTGTGCTTAAATTATAATCTTACCCAAGTCGTTAACAATCCTACACGTCAAGGCTACCTCCTTGATCTTGTTTTTCCGACGTCTCCCGATCTGGTGACATTCATTAACCAAACGAATGGTTCTAGCGACCATAATTTGCCGGCTGTAGAGTTTTCCATACCCATCCTTTATAGAAATCCCTCCTTAATAACTATTAAGGACTACTCAAAAGTCAACTTCGACGCCATAAACAGCAATCTTTCTGCGTATTTACTCTTGTATACCACCAGCTTTTGCTGTAAGACCGTGAAAGGAAATGGGCTACTTTTTAAAAACAAGTTAAATAACCTCGTAGACCTATTTGTACCCAGAGTCAATACATAAGGCAACGGTTTCAACCCACAAAAAAAAAAAAAAAAACATTGAGGTCTTTTAACAATAAAGAAAAGCGATTGTATAGGAGGGCAAGGCGTCTAAACAGCGGAGCTGACTGGTACGACTACTTTTCGTATTTTACGACCTACACTCAGAACCTTCGTCTGGCTAAACCTGAGTTATCTTTCGAGAACCTGTCAAGTATCCTGTGAAACAATCGTAAAAAATTCGGAAAGGTAATCTCTCCCAAATATCACTCCTCTGTTCAACTAACTGATAAATATGGATCTCCAATATCTTCAACCGACTGTGCCACAGTGTTAAACGACTATTATTTGTCGCTGTTTACAGTAGAAGACGCCGGCGTCCCTATATAACCAACATTGTTGTGCGAGTCTATGGAGTCTGTTAATCTCTCAACTGCTGGAATAGCGAAACTCCTCGATAACTTGAAACTGACATCCTTTGGAGGACCTGCCGACATCACCCTAAAAATTCTCTATACACGAAAGCAATTGCTAGTGAACTTCTCCGCCTAATATTCTCGCAGTCACTATCGGAGCGATGCCTTCCATCCAACTGAAAACTAGATAAGGCCGTTCCAGTCTCCAAGAACGGTGATCGCTCTTCAGCCTCGCATTACCGTCCTATATCACTAACATGCGCGGCCTCTAAACATCTCGAGCAATTTAACTACTCAAATAGTGTATCACACCTGGAGAGAAATAATTTATTTTGCATCCAGCAAAATGGTTTCCGTAGGAGTCTGCCTCGTCACTTTCAATGAACGAAACTGCATTCATTTTAACGTGAATGAATAAAAAAAAACATAAAAAAGCCACTGCGCCTAGACACAGCTTGCACGAGAAGACTCAGAAGATTGTCGCTGATCGAAACTCTTCTGGGACTTTTCAGCTATTTCATTATTACTATAGTGTGTCAAAAGATAGGTAACGTTACGACAAAATGAACAGATTGTTTTTTATTGGGTGTTCCTAAAATATGTTTTTTTTTCAAAATAAAATAGGCGTTAACGAAAGGTTTTTTTTAATTATTTTTTTTTAAATTTCACATTGTCACAAACACTAGTAATTAAAATAGACCCCTGCATCAATGTACCGCATCTAAATTGTATTCATGAAAAATATACTAGGATAAACAGTTTCTTATTAAGAACACAAAACCTGCTAGGTAATTGAAATTTGCGAGTCTTCTATTTGGTAGCAACATATTGATAATATCGGTTATATGAATCTAGCCGACGCAGATATGCGTGTCCGTACACATATTGCATACGGCCACCGTCAAACCGGCGCCCCAACAGCGTCTCCTCCAATTAGTGCATCAGCTCGCATGCGTACACCAAGCCGAAATCACATCCCGCATATATGTTTGCGCTTTTAGGTCAAGCTGCTGTATACAAAGAACCTGTGCGTGGCGCTGTTTGACGTCCAATGCGACGACACGGACGACTGCGTCGGGGGAAAGTACCAGCGCGTCGAAGCCGTGAAGAATGTAACCGACACAGCCTTCTTCACCAAAGCGAGACGCCGCCAGGCTGCGCCCGTTCTCGATCTCGCCGGCCGAGTTCGACTGACACCTCAGTGACCAAGTCACGAGGTGTTCTGGCAACATCAGTGACTGAAGCTGTATTGGCTCAACGTGTTCGACACCTCGCTAACGGGTCAATCATTTTCTTGTTATTCACAAAAAATCCTGCCATACCAGCTCTGCTATACGGAGTCTTATTCGTTCTTGTTTTCATGTGAATTTTTATAACGCGTTGCGGAGAGCTCGAACGTAAGAACTCATACTACATAGCCAGTTTTGCCTCTCTGGTTACCTACTCTAATAGGAAACAAGGGGGTAACAAGCAAAAGCCAAGTAAAGCTTTTTTTGTGTGTGTATCTGTAAAGTGATACTTACGGCGAATTCTACAGGTCGTTTTGGAGCACGCCGGGTTCAGTAGACCAGACCAGAGAAGGAGCAAGCGATCCGAGTAGAGTCCCTCCGCCTCCGAAGCCCCCAGTGGAACATGACCACTCCCTCGGGATCGGCGGATGCCTTCACGTCATTCACCACCCGGGAATCCCCTTACCGCGGTCCCGGATCTCGAGGCGAGATGCCCAGCAAGAAAGGAAGTCACGTGTGCGTGCCGAGGGCTGGCTAGGCTGGCTTCCGGTCGATACCGGCGAAATCGGCGCAGCGACTTTTCCCGAATCCTGATCGAGATCTGGATTGGGGAGCTGATCCAAAACAACGCGTGGAACACCGTCTCTCTCAATCCCGGTCGTCTAGTGAAATAGGCACGCTCCAGAAAAGTCGATCGCGGCGCGCTTTGAAACAACCTGTGGAATTCGCCATTAGCTATTGATGGATCTATTTCCATCGGCCTTCAGCACGGCTGCAGTGAGCCCGGCGTATAGAACAGCAAGCCCCGTCCGCTTATATCACGTGAACAGTTTCCCATCGTTGACTCACCTTTGTTTCCAGACGTATAGTCATTGCCAGAATGAGAGCGGCAGGAATGCTCGGCCTGCCCCGCGAGGTCCGTGCCTTCCGCCGAGCTTTGGCTACGCTCGCGCGCGCTCAAGACGTACGAGACAGTGAAGCGTTTTCGAAGGTAATAATTTCGCAGTGATGTGATTGGTTTGAGTCATTTTGGAACACCCGTTGGGACGAGCGGGGTCGCCGCCAGGGGGCCGGAGCCTATATATTAGGGTACCGTGCCCCTGTCGGGTCAGTCGCTGGGTTCCCGCCTCACCAGGACCCAGCGAAGCAGGTTTCACTTGGCACCGGATAGACCAAATACCAGAGTGGCAGCCCCGTCCGGAAAACTTGGCGTGTGTCTAGCACTCGCCGTTTTGCTCCTCACATGCCTCCCAAGCAACCTGCCCACCCCCAACCAGGAGACGACCGCGGGACCGATGACGACGACCTCCCGGACCCGCATACTTTCTCTCAAATGTTTGATGAACATTCTCAGCGCCTCGAACAAGTACTCGTGGAAGACCGTGCATCATCGCTACGAGACCTACGTTCGCTCTTACGAGAAAATAACGTCGAGATGGCAGCGGCAGTGGCCGACGCCCTTAGTAGGGCATCCACCATCTCCGCCGGAGCAAGCCAGGCCCTCCCCACCCAGCCGGCAGTCTCCGTCGCTCCGTCTGGATCCGTCTTCCCCCCCACCTACTCGGTGGACACACAGCCCCCCTTCACCCGGGCCACGACCACCGACGCCTGGCCGCCACTTCACGCAGGCGAGTTCCAGCCAAGCGCGGGGCTCAGCACGCCGCTGCCGGGTTCCCCCCTAACTTCCCCCCTCACTTCGCCCATCCAAGACCTCCCTACGACGCCGGGACGTCGTTTGTACAAGCTCAGTCCACCGTCGCTGCCCACGCCGACCCTCGCGGTTCCCATACCGCCCGACAGCGACTATTCACGGTCACTGACCCCCCCACCCGCAGGGACGTCGCGGAGGCTTTCATTTTCGTACAACAAGTTGCAAGACATTCCCAACACATTGGGAGAAGAGAGATACAGGAGCTTCAGCTCCTGGAGCTCTTCGTCGACATTTGGGACTGCAGGTGCATTGGACTTCCCCCCCGCAGCAAGCTGCGGGTCTTTGATCGGGTGCGGCTCCTCTACCACGTTGCCTTGTCCGGGGGGGGAGCCGCACTCGACGGCTATGCTGATCCCTCAGCAACCTTTTTGTTGGGACCGCCCGCACCACGAAGAGTGGCCACCCACCGTGGTGGTTCCCCGGACCGTTCTGTCAGCCCTCCCCGAGGAACGCGTCCCAACACCCGATCCCAGCCCCAGCCTCCCAAGTCTCCCCGCAAGAATCCTCCCAAGAAAAAGTGAGGCTTCAGCGCTACCCCCCGACTTCCAGCCTCCCCAAGAGTGCCTGGATCTTCTCCACGCGGTCGACGCACTCCCTACGGGCCTTCCCCGTCCGCTCGACTTTGTGCTCGGAGAAGCTCAGACGATCGCCGTAGTCGTCGACGGCGTTCCGACGTTGGGACTCCTCCAGGACATCCTCGTGCCAGAGGATCTCCTGGCGCAAGCGTTACGCGAAGCCGGCGTTCCCGGCTCCGCAACCCCTTCGGACTCTGCTGCTTGGCCTTCCCTCTCAGCTGTGCCCGACCCTGCTCCTGCTCCTTTGTCCGGGGCCTTCCCCCGGCCGGCATCGCCCTCAACCACGGCCTCCTCCGCTTCGGAATTAACTACCGATTCTGAGGTGGCCAAGAACCTTCCCGAGGACGATAGCCTGGCAGATGCGGCACTCCGAATCCTTCAATGGCTTCAGCGCCATCAGCCGCATCCACCACCTGACCAGGACCAACAAGACGACGACGACGACAGTCGACGGCCTGCGGCCTTCCCGCTCCTGCCGCCGCACCCCCTGTCCGACCAAGTGAACCAGTTCCCAAGGTCAGATGGGACTTCGTCGCAGAAACTTTTGGGTACAACCCTCCTTTTGACCCAGCCCAGCTTCAGTTTTTTGCCAGGAAATCATCTGTTTTTAATGGCCGCTCCCCTCATCCGGACCAACTTCCCGTGCTCCGGCTGGCGGTAGCGTCCATGCTTTCGGCTGGCATAATCGAGGAAACTACCCGCGGACCTTTTTTATCACCCATCCAACTTGTACCGAAAACGTCCACCGCGTCGAGATTCGTTCTCGACTGTTCTCACTTGACGGCTTCCTTGCCAAGCCCAAAGTTTCGCCTACCCCCCCTTCCTCAGGCCCTTAAGGCCTGTCCTTTGCCGGCGAGGCCGTTTTTTGTCAAATTTGATTTACGTGACGCGTTTTACCATTTCGGTTTGGCACCTGCCACACGCGCTCTTACCACCTTCAGGTTGGACGGTCGTTACTATCGCTACAAAGTTTTGCCTTTCGGCATTAGGCCCGCCCCTTTTTTTACGCAAAGTTTGGCAACAGCACTCACTCGCGAGGCCCGTGCTCGTGGTTTGTGGGCTTGGTCGCACCTGGATAATTTTTTATTTGCGCACCCCAACCCCACTTTTTTGAAGCAACAACTTGACATTTTTCTTGCCCAGCTCTCTGAAGCTGGCATTCGTTTGAACCCCAGTGACTCGATGTTTTCCCCGTCAACCCAGGTCAAGTTCCTTGGCTTTTTTCTTAACGGAACAACGGGGACCATTGGGCACACGCCTTCCAGGCGTCAAGATCTTCTCCTTGTGCTACGCGCACTCCACTACCCCCAAATGCGCAAAGTTTACCAGCGGGTAGCTGGCTTTTGGGGATTTTATTTTTCACTTTACGCGTCTCATTTTCATGCCTTACGGCCTCTTCATGTCGCGGCCGCCACGGGCGCCCCCCCTTCCCGTCCTTGGCGCCATCTCTTTGAAAGTGTAGTTCAGTGCTTGCCCGTTGCCGTGCCCTTTGACATTCTGCCCGTCGAACGTGACGTCTACGCGGACGCCAGCTCTTCAGGCATCGGGATCTGCTTGCCCCAGGGCAACATTGCCATCATAGCGTCCCGACCAGCACCCATCTACCTCCGGGAACTTTGGGCCGTCCTGCTGGCTTTGCTTCTGGCACCGCCGCGAACCAGAGTGGTGACCGACAACCGGGCTGTATACCAAGCCCTCACAAGGGGCCACGGACACACCCTCACGCCGCCAGAAGCTCTAGCAGCAACTGTACTCATGCTGAATAAAGCGGGATGGGTTGGGTGGGTGCCCACCGACCAGAACCCGGCCGACGGCCCCTCTCGCCTCCACCGCACTCTTACCGGGGGGACGAGCGGGGTCGCCGCCAGGGGGCCGGAGCCTATATATTAGGGTACCGTGCCCCTGTCGGGTCAGTCCCAAATGTCGACGAAGAGCTCCAGGAGCTGAAGCTCCTGGATCTCTCTTCTCCCAATGTGTTGGGAATGTCTTGCAACTTGTACGAAAATGAAAGCCTCCGCGACGTCCCTGCGGGTGGGGGGGTCAGTGACCGTGAATAGTCGCTGTCGGGCGGTATGGGAACCGCGAGGGTCGGCGTGGGCAGCGACGGTAGACTGAGCTTGTACAAACGACGTCCCGGCGTCGTAGGGAGGTCTTGGAGGGGCGAAGTGAGGGGGGAAGTTAGTGGGGAACGCGGTAGCGGCGTGCTGAGTCCCGGCGCTTGGCTGGAACTCGCCTGCGTGAAGTGGCGGCCAGGCGTCGGTGGTCGTGGCCCGGGTGAAGGGGGGCTGGGTGTCCACCGAGTAGGTGGGGGGGGAAGACGGATCCAGACGGAGCGACGGAGACTGCCGGCTGGGTGGGGAGGGCCTGGCTTGCTCCGGCGGAGATGGTGGATGCCCTACTAAGGGCGTCGGCCACTGCCGCTGCCATCTCGACGTTATTTTCTCGTAAGAGCGAACGTAGGTCTCGTAGCGATGATGCACGGTCTTCCACGAGTACTTGTTCGAGGCGCTGAGAATGTTCATCAAACATTTGAGAGAAAGTATGCGGGTCCGGGAGGTCGTCGTCATCGGTCCCGCGGTCGTCTCCTGGTTGGGGGTGGGCAGGTTGCTTGGTAGGCATGTGAGGAGCAAAACGGCGAGTGCTAGACACACGCCAAGTTTTCCGGACGGGGCTGCCACTCTGGTATTAGGTCTATCCGGTGCCAAGTGAAACCTGCTTCGCTGGGTCCTGGTGAGGCGGGAACCCAGCGACTGACCCGACAGGGGCACGGTACCCTAATATATAGGCTCCAGCCCCCTGGCGGCGACCCCGCTCGTCCCCACGGGACGAGCGGGGTCGCCGGCAAAGGACAGGCCTTTAAGGCCTGTCCTTTGCCGGCGAGGCCGTTTTTTGTCAAATTTGATTTACGTGACGCGTTTTACCATTTCGGTTTGGCACCTGCCACACGCGCTCTTACCACCTTCAGGTTGGACGGTCGTTACTATCGCTACAAAGTTTTGCCTTTCGGCATTAGGCCCGCCCCTCTTTTTATGCAAAGTTTGGCAACAGCACTCACTCGCGAGGCCCGTGCTCGTGGTTTGTGGGCTTGGTCGCACCTGGATAATTTTTTATTTGCGCACCCCAACCCCACTTTTTTGAAGCAACAACTTGACATTTTTCTTGCCCAGCTCTCTGAAACTGGCATTCGTTTGAACCCCAGTGACTCGATGTTTTCCCCGTCAACCCAGGTTAAGTTCCTTGGCTTTTTTCTTAACGGAACAACGGGGACCATTGGGCACACGCCTTCCAGGCGTCAAGATCTTCTCCTTGTGCTACGCGCACTCCCCTACCCCCAAACGCGCAAAGTTTACCAGCGGGCAGCTGGCTTTTGGGGATTTTATTTTTCACTTTACGCGTCTCATTTTCATGCCTTACAGCGTCTTCATGTCGCGGCCGCCACGGGCGCCCCCCCCCCCCCCCCCCTTCCCGTCCTTGGCTCCATCTCTTTGAAAGTGTAGTTCAGTGCTTGCCCGTTGCCGTGCCCTTTGACATTGTGCCCGTCGAACGTAACGTCTACGCGGACGCCAGCTTTTCAGGCATCGGGATCTGCTTGCCCCAGGGCAACATTGCCATCATAGCGTCCCGACCAGCACCCATCTACCTCCGGGAACTTTGGGCCGTCCTGCTGGCTTTGCTTCTGGCACCGCCGCGAACCAGAGTGGTGACCGACAACCGGGCTGTATACCAAGCCCTCACAAGGGGCCACGGACACACCCTCAAGCCGCCAGAAGCTCTAGCAGCAACTGTACTCATGCTGAATAAAGCGGGATGGGTTGGGTGGGTGCCCACCGACCAGAACCCGGCCGACGGCCCCTCTCGCCTCCACCGCACTCTTACCGTGGGGACGAGCGGGGTCGCCGCCAGGGGGCCGGAGCCTATACACCAACTCATGTTTACAAACAAACCGGAGCGCCCGGAACGCCTCTAGCGGACGCCACCGGCGCCGCGCATGCGCGATGGGGGTGTGGGCAATACGCTCGCCGTCGCCCATAAACAAACCATTGAAATGCGATGTTATCGGCGTCTGTGTGAGTCCCCCTGCCCTTTTTCGCGTTCGAATTGTTGATTCTACATCTTCCGGGCGATGTCTGACTACTTGAGCGGCCTGAGCGAAATTTACAAGGCTCGTTACACCGCAAAACTTCGCGTCAATAATGTGACATGCCGCGATTCATTCCGCGTGAACGCCGGAGAATGTACGCTAAAGCCTGATTCGCATGATGAGATTTCGCTCGCTATTTTCAGTCGCAACGTCGCTCGGGCTGCAAAAGCGTGAACCGAAGCTGAGATGGTCGACGTCGATACTGAAAATCTAAAGCAGAATCGGACCTTGCGAATCAGGCCTAGCGAGTCGGTGATGGTCACTAGGTAACAATAATCAACATCTCCTTGTACCTACTGTTTACATCGAGCCTGCTCACCAACCTTCAAATTTAGGTCTTTTGAGGCGTGCATTACTTCTTATCGCAAGTACCGGGCCAAGATTCTGTCTACGGGCCGGCGTCGTCTGAGTGAGCAGACGACCAGCAGACACGTCTGAAAGAGCAGACGACAGTTCGAACGATCAGGTGGCCGTTTGAACTTGAAGACGCACTGAACGTAGTCCGCAGGTGGTCCGCACAACTTGACGGTTTTTTGGCGTTCATGTTGGAACAAAACAAATAAATCTGATGATCACAGCTATCCGTGAATTCAACCCAAAGTGCTTCCCACCCAAGCAATCGTTGTCCGACGGCGTCTGCTTTTCCCTTTTCACGGCACATATCCATATTCTCGGACGAACCGAGCACGTGAAAACTGACCTTCAAACCTTTCTCGACACTTTTAGTACGGCCCCAGTCGCGGCGTTTTGACGAGAAGGCAGGTTTTTGTCTCGTTCCTTTCAAAACAACGCAGGAATACACGTCTGGCATGGGGACTTCTGCCCACAGCCCCAGACCGGAAATGCGACCGACGCGCCACCACCGCGCCGTGACGTAACAGAGATGAGTTCGTGTATATATTAGGGTACCGTGCCCCTGTCGGGTCAGTCGCTGGGTTCCCGCCTCACCAGGACCCAGCGAAGCAGGTTTCAAAGCGTTTTCGAAGGTAATAATTTCGCAGTGATGTGATTGGTTTGAGTCATTTTGGAACACCTTTTGGAGCAGCCGAAAGTATTTTGGATCAGCAAAAAACATAAACGCATTTCATTTTCATTTCAGCTCGAATCTGTGTTTCCAATGTATAGTATGAATGATCCCCCCCTTATGTAATGCCCTCACGGGCCCTTAAGGTTCAATAAATGAATATCATGTTGAGTTTCATGTAATAATGTCTACTTTACCTTGCTGCTCCTGAGCAACCTTTGGATGGCATCAACAGCATGACAGGCATGACACCCTAGCTAGAAGTTTAATTGCTCGTAGAAAGCACAAGGCATAGTGACAAGATGCTGATTGATTAAGGGCAGTACGAACTGCCGTGCATGGTTATTTTAGGTAAAAAATTAAACTTAAACAAAATAGTATGTTTCATTGAAATGATGTCAAAATGTGATTAATTTGAGCGCCTTTTTTTTTTCAAAGCTGTAAATGTTGTAATAAAATTGCAGTTGATAATTTAGATGAAAAAACAAAGGTTTTGTAATTTTATTATGACCACTCATGGCATTTTATAAGCAGAACTTTATGATAACAAAAATCAGCAAATACAGAAAATCAACTTTTTTTTTTTAAAAAAGACAAATTGAGCCGAACTTGTATAGGCTCTCCCCAGGCTTGCGTTTAGTGCTCCAGCTAATTTATTTAGTTTACTGGATTCGCTGTGCCATAAAACGGATGGAACTTACATAAAGGTACTAACGAAACAAGAGTTAACATAAAAAATAAACATATAAAGCAGTCGATGAAAGTTGTCCCGCCATACTCAAGTATCCTTAATGAATCTCGAACGTGAAACATATATTGACAGAATATCGCAATCTATCATATCCTAGCCGCAGTTTTATTCAGACACCGTGTAACATCCCGCTCTGGAAGAGTGTTTTTTTCCCCTGAGCACACGGGTGGACTGCGGCGAAGCAAGTTATGCAAAATTGCGACGCTTACGACGCAGTTTTTGCTTCACTGCAATACGCCGCTGCGCGGTGACAAGCGCACTCAACGACGCTAGCTATCCAGTGAGCATGACAAATGTTGCCAAACTTCCAAGTATTGTCAATGATTGATAGATACACCAAACGAAATATTATGTTATGTTATAATCGTAAGTTTTGGAAATTCGCACAAGACTACCCTAACGATTCGGCCGTGCAGCGGTGCCTGATTTATTATATTGTCAGTATTAATAAAGTGAAAATAAGTTTCGGCACAATCTTAGTGCAAATTCTCCACATATTTGCAACATGTAGCAGGATGCAGGGTAAGTGCTTTGGCATATATGGCGCAGCACTCACATCACTGAGTTCGCGCTGGAGGCAGTACGACTGAAGCTACTTTCGCCATTTTCACTTGGTAAGGGACAATAGCGGAATCGGGTTAAAGTACTC
Organism: Ixodes scapularis; assembly: GCF_016920785.2. Lineage (NCBI taxonomy): Eukaryota > Metazoa > Arthropoda > Arachnida > Ixodida > Ixodidae > Ixodes > Ixodes scapularis. The sequence continues at coordinate 33,880,542 of NW_024609835.1, read as the reverse complement.
CTGCGAAGGCACTATACTCTCCTCCACGCTTTCCGCATTAGCAGAGCGAGCGCTGGAGAGGAGGCGAGTACAATCGCCTCCACTGTGGCGTTCACTACGCTAAAGTGAAAAGAGGGGCAGGCTTTGCGGGTGGAGCTTGTCCTACTTTTCTTAACCTGCAACAGCATAATAAAAAGATGAAAGACGTTTACAATTCTTTGTAGTGCCGAATTAGAGCGCAGCTCTTCAGGAGGAAGAGGGGAGGGAGGGTATGCCTGTATGACGTCACATGCGACGTCATTCGTGACCCTCCTGACGTCACTCGTGAGCCTCGTGACGTCATTCGTGACCCTCGTGACATTACACGTGACGTCACGTGTGACGTCACGCAATTACGCCGTCGGCGACAACGACGACGCTCAACCCGGAAACGGGCGCCTAAGAGCTGCGCTCTAAAAAGTCGGAGGACTCTTAAGCTTCGCCTTTAAGAGTGGAATGCGATAGCGCTATCGAATCCTCGGCCCGCTTGTGACATCACCTCTGCACGCCTAGCCTTCGTCTCCGGCTTCTCGGCTTCAGTTTTACGTGGCCGACCCCATCGCCAAGCAGGAGCAGACGTAGATGCGGCATCCCCGCTCGTAGAAGACGACGACTCCGACGAGCGCCCCGCATTGGTAGACGGCACCACATCCATAGCACGCGTGTTTTCTTCCGGCGGCCTAGCGGCGGCTCCGCGGCGGGGTACGCATTCTCCGCAGAAGAATGATGACGTCTGGATCGCAGAGCCAGTGGGCGGACTCGGCGACGGACGGAAACATTCCGCACCTCCGCGACGGATGAAAACTGTACTCTCCTACAGACAGAAAAGCCTAGGTCACGTGGCTTTGATGTCATGGCTCTATCGACCAATCAGGGTTTTCGCGTCACGCTAGCCTTTTTGGCACGCCACCGAAACCGGCGCTATATACATGAGCTCCTTAACGCTATCGCGTTAATATTCGAAATGCTCGTTGGAAAAATAATGGAAATAATGCTCGCTGGAAAAAAAAAAAATCATCATCAGCACCACCATTCGTGTGGTCCTTGAACGGAAAAGTGGTTAAACATTCGATAGGGCTACTCGGCCATAGCGTGTTTTAACATTTTCCGACGTGCTACTTCTGTCGACAATCTATCCAATAAATACTGCCGTTGATTGCGCGATGATAATAATCCAGGATAAAAAAATACATAGAGGGCGACGCCGAAAAAATGCATCCTATTTTTTTTTTCCAGCACATCTTTATGACAGGTGCCTCACGCGTTTTCCCAGCGAGGGCTGAGGGTAATTGTCAGAGTAAAGAAACATGAATTTCTTTTTTTAAACGTAATCTATACCCAATCTCACAAAATGTTGCAGTGCTGACAAGGGCATGGGTACGAGCGTGTGGTCCTGAAAACTGCCTTCTATGAACGGGTTCTCCTATACCGAAAGGAATTCTGCTCAGCTATATTAGCTGACGCGCCTGTGCCTTGGTCTTCACTGCTAACATTTGTGAGATTGATATAGGTCCCTCAGATCAAGCCGCCACGCCTGCGAGAGGCAGAACTGTGTTCGGGAGCTCGGTGTTCGGAGACTTGTGAAATATCGGTCCCGCAAAGAGACGAGAGAAAAACAAACAATAGCCCATAATAGTTCACGCGTTTGAAAATTCACCTCCTATGCCAAGTTGCTGAACCAACTGATAGTTTATTTTTTTCCCTTCAATGTTTCGACCTTCCCCTCGAAGGAACAAATAAAAATAAAACAATAATATAGAGTGTCCTGATATTGCCACGCTTTCTAATTTGGCGAAACGTCTGTGATCAAGATCTCGTGCGTTCGACGTTTTATTGCAGAGTCATATTTTTGGCATTTTAAGGATGTTTTTGTTGCTATACACAGGGCTCGTACTTATAAGCAGAACGTGGGGGCACAAGTGAGCTGGTGTATATAAAACATTTTACAGAAAAACCCGAGACTGAGGTGATCTCTTCTCAAATCGAACGGGCTAAAAGCGCCTATTTTTTTTTTTTTTTTTTTTTTTTTTTTTACGAAATAAATATATGTTTTGGGGGCATTTCTAACAGGAAGGAGGGCACAAACCGCAAGTTCGCCGTATATTTTGTCCTCGAGTTATGGAGCGTAGAAGATGCTTCATAAATTGCCCTTCCAGTCGCAGGTCGCATGTTTGACGCCCTCTGCTGTCGTTTTTTCTTTCTTTGCGTCCTTTAAACTTTTCTCTAGCATTTATTATGTACTAAAAAGACGCTCAAGACAAAAACCGAATTTATACATTTTTAAAACCCTTCGTGACAAAATGTGAAACTGAACTCCCAGGTCGATTTTTTTTTTACAAATTTGATCAAATGAAGGTAAATTATCGTTTTTTTAGATTTATGGAAAGCTGAAAACAAGCTCATTATAGATATAATCTTATCATTCAGGTGTGTCGATTAACCATCTCGCTATCGTCGCGTAAACAGTGTCCAAAAAACAAAAGTTGCTTGTTTAAAAATAATTTTCTAAAAAACCCTTTTTTTTTTCCTTTAAGTTTTTGAATAATTTTAGATACAATAGCAGACAATTAAAAAAAATCTATAAATGTCATGTTTTCGTTGTATGTCCTCTATTCGAGCCGCAATCTTGTGGAATTAGTGTTTCTTTGGATAAACAACACACGAAGACATATTTTGGTCACGTTGTATAAAAATGACATAGAGTAGATGAACTTTTGATATTGAGTGTAATTTAGAGTTTGGTATAAGAAAAAAGACATATAAGCACACTATAAAACAGTGAATAACAAATCTATAAAAATCAGAAAGCCACGCAACATGTCAAGATTATTTCTAAATATTAAAGGCCGACGTACACTTCGCGCTTTCCACTTTCTACCGCCTCCCCCTTTCCTATATCCTCTCCACTTTTTACCTTGGCCCAACTTGGCTCCCCTTGCAGCTTAGGAGAGGGGAGCAATAAGAGGATTGTCTTCCCTGCAGAAAGCCGAGGTTGTACGTCGGCCTTTAAGGTCAAAACTAAACGAGGGTGGATCCTGATGGTCCATAATATTACGATGGAATTAAAAATTGACACGCTATTAAAATCTCGTACATAAAATCTCTGAAAATACGCGCCGGGTTTGTTTTTTTCACCTCGGATCGTGGCGATCACCGACGGTTGACCGTACATTTCTCGCAGCTAAATAACATACAAAAATTCGCGCACAAAACCAGTTTGAAGAAAGAAAAAAAAAAAAAAGAAGTCAGTGGCACGTTTTTTGAAGACAGTACATTATTTGGCTAGTTCAATGTTGCTGTGAATTAGTTTGTGCACTGTCTATAGAAGTTTGCGAGTACGGTCACGGGGCGCCGCCATCTTGCTGAGTTGGGCGTCGTAATCGGATAAAAGTTCGGCGTCGTAATCGGATAATGATGGGCCCAAGCGCACCCCAATTGAGCAAGATGGCGGCCTTCGCCGGACCAATCAGCCGCCTCCCTCTTATCACCTGATTCGGCTTTCCGCCCGAAAGGGGGGGGGGGGGGGGGGGGGGTACGTCCGGGAGCGCGATGACATGGCGAAAAAGAGGCGTAGGACTCGTCCAACAAGGACGTAGCTTTCACTCCAGTCTCAGCTGAAGGGTGAACGGAGTACAGAAGTCCAGGCGGTCCACAGTCGCAGTTTCGAACCTGCCGGCGCACACTCACTAAGAATCTACTTTCAAGGCACGAAGTGGTACTCCCGTGCGCTGACGCATGTATGCCGCTACTCTGGGTTTTCGCTGCAACGGTATACACTTTGTTTACTGAACCCAACGTTGGAGAAGTTTTGTCTTGTGCATGTCAGTTTTTGGGATCTCCACTTCGCAGGTGGTTTTGCTCCGTGTATAACTTCTCTGTCTTCGAATGTGCTTTGTATTGTTCATAGCTACTCTTGTGAGCTTCCTTCGAAACGTGTTTTGTCTTGTGTACGCGCTGGTGCAAACTTTTCACTTCAACGACAGGAACAGTGTTTATAAACGGCTATCGCTGGGTTGACCTCGAAGCTACTGGTGTGGTCTTTCAAGTTTCTAGTCACCATCAAACCTGATATGTGCCGCGTATAAGCTTGACGCCTAAGCGAAGCCGCGTATTAGAATAAATAATATATACTGTATTGGAAGAGAGCGTAAGGTGACTACGGGCCAAAGCCTGCGCGCGTTCGCTGCAGGGAGATAGATCAAGTCACGAAGGGTTTGCGTGGCGGGAAGTGGCTCTGTAAATGCCTCTTTCATCTGACAGTGCGACGTTAAGTCGATCGTTGTCCGTCTACTTTATGCTCGTGTCTCAAAATGTAGACAAAAAAAAAAGTTTATTGGAAATCATAGACGCACAAGGTCGGTAAGGATGCTTGTTGTTTACACAAAGGAACACATATTTCACAAGATTGTGGCTCAACTGGAGGGCATAGAACCATAATATGACATTTATAGATTACGTTTTTTTTATAGTTGACTGTTGTATCTAAAAGAAGAATTCAAGAACTAAAAATTAAAATAATCAGTGTTTGCAAATTTTATAGTTTTAAACATGCAACTTTTTTTATATACACTGTTTACTTGACGATAGCGAGATGGCTAATTAACAGTACTGAATGATATCATATATATATATATATATATATATATATAATCAGCTGTTTCGGGCTTTCTATAGATCTAAAAAAATATAATTTACCCCACGTTTAACCAAAGCAGGGACCTGTCAAAGTTGATCAAAAATTGACCTGGTAGGTCAGTTTCACATTTTGTTAGAAATAGCTTTAAAAAAATTTTGAATTTGTTTTTTGTCCAGAGTGTCTTTATAGTATCTACTAAATGATATACAGAAGTTTAAAGGAGGCTAATCAAATAATAACGGCAGCAGAGGGTGTCAAACATACAATCAGCGACGGCAAGGAAAACGCTAATTACCGCCACAGCGTCTTCTACGCTCCATAACTCGAGAAAAAAAAAAGGCGAGAAACTTGCGGTGTGTGCCCTTCTTTCTTTTTTTAAAATTCCCCGAAAACTTTTCTTTTTTTTTTATGCAAAAAGATAAGAATTAGGCACTTTATAGAATGCCGATTAGAGATGAAATCAGTGACACTCAGGTGGTATGTTTAGAGCGGCCGCCCGAGAGTCAAATTTCCCACAGAGAAGACGCGAGCCAGTCACTTCAGTTTTACCCAATTATACCATAAATTGGACTCCATAACAGTTAAACCTAAGAAGTAAAAATGTGACTTGTACAGGGATACCGAGAACGACGTTAACTTGCCGTAGAATGCGAGCATGTATGTGCTTCCTTTTTTTTTTTTTTTTAACTTCTCGGTTCCTCCTGATTCGCCGATTTCGTTCCGTGAGACAGAACGATCAGCTGTCGGTGTCTTCTAAATTTAAGGCCGCAAATTCGTTTTACTGGAACATAAGACCTGCTGCCAGACGCCATAGAAACACATATGTCTCTAAAACGATATGTTTCTGCGTGACATATATTTTCTCGCATCCCCCATCAACGCCGTAAGAGTCCTGACCACTGACCCGGAGACGGCGGAGGAGGTTGCACACAGCTTACGGTGCGGGACCCTTGATCCCTTCAGGGGTCACTCGAGGCCACAGCCCGTTGCCCCGGCAAGCCGTCGCTGCAGGACAGCCGCTTCATCATCGTCACCGATACTGTCAAACGAATGTTGTTATTTTTGTCGTAATATTGCAAACGCGATTGAAACGCGCAACGTACCGCGAACCTATAGTACGGCCGATACTTAGAAGCCTCCAGAGAGAGTTTGTCGCGAGCACAGATGCCGTCAAGTCTGGGGACTTCCTGCGAGCCGGTTTCAATATTCACGGTCCGGCTGGGGACCAGCGATTCCACCGGGACAGCCTCGATCACGCAGCGGCTTCTCACGCATGCGCTATACCATCTTCAATTCACTCAGGAAGATGGAAGATGTCGGCATGAGACCGTCATACATTCTCGCAGCAGCGGGCGCTAAAGTCCAGGATCAAAAAAAGGGACGTTCGGTAGCTATAGCCTCCGCATCCCAACGAGCGAGGCTTGTCCCAAGGAAAGAGGCCTCAGCTGGCTCGCCCCTCGCGAGATTTGGTGGGGCTCGAAGAAATGGGGGTTGGAGCCCAGGTCGACGATCAAACAAGCCGCCGGGGATAACAGTGGGTCGTTTTCCGGGGGCTTCGTCGGACGATGAGCAAACACTGGCGACGACGCAGTTTGAAAGGAAAGGTTATACACGCCTTCATTCCACTTGGAAAGGAGCTGGAAATGGATCCGAGCCCGTGTCTTGTTGAATCAGGACCTACCGCGAATCGTGTCGACGCGCCCGCATTCCCACGCGTTCTGTCCGATTGTGAAAGACGTTTATGTGTCATTCTGCCGAAAATGAAACATTCATGTGACCGTCAAGTAACTTTCAAACGCCTGCCTCCCGTCATTCCTAGAGTTTAGTTTGTGTAGCATATAGCATCAGGGTGTCTTAAAAATTTGCGGTGGCTTAGCTCGGCTATGCCAGGATATACGAAGCGTGAGCTTACGCGCACAAAATGAGAGGCGCTATCAAGCAGCTTTGGTGCAGCGTCAGACTTGGCTACTGCGCAACGGAGGCACACAGCTGAGCACGCGGAGGCGCCAGTGCGTCTGCCGCGGCTATGACGTCACTCCTCTGGAATGAGAGGACCGGCGAGGTGCGCGCGGGGGCGGAGGAGCCGGCGGCGGCGGCGGCTCCAGCATGCCAGCTGTGCGCCGTGTGACGTCACTGCTCAACGCGCTTGTGCAGACCGGCGAAGGGGCCTCCGCCCCGCCGGCTGTGCGCCGTGTGACGTCACTGCTCCTCGCGTTCGCGCAGCACGGAGCACGGCTCATTATGCGAGCCACGCGAAACTGCACAACCTCGGCCAGTGTAGCTCACGCATCAAAAACAAATATCGCAAGTTCTCATGATTAAGGAGGAAGAAGAAGTTACCGAACAGCCGAGTTGCTGTCCTCTGTGGCTCTCAGATTTTCTCGCTAAAGAATTGATTCCGAAGTATTTGCGACTCTGCAAAGAGGTGTAGGAAATGCTCGAGCCCTGAAAACACCCAGAAGTTCAACAACATGGAATGTGAAGCAACCCTACATCTCGACAAAGTAGACCTCACCCTGGCAGAGCCAGCGAAGCAATACTCGAATGACGACGACGGCAATCCAAACCCCTGGATCACCGTGCTACCGCGCCACTTCAAGAACCGAAGCTACGACACCGTAATCATCAAAATCACGGACGGCCTCAACCTCAAGAAAACATCACATCAGAAGATCGGACAGGCGATCACGCTTGCCGCCCAATTCAAACCGGGTGAAAGGCTCGAGACCTTTTTTAAAGTACGAGAAGGCCCTAACCTGATAGCAGCCGACACCTACCGCCCCTCGGCGAAAAGTAAACTGCTACGACTAACCTCGATTAACATCGACGGCGTCAGCAGACCCACATCGACTTACCTCGCCATGGGCAGAGACCAGGTCAGAGGGGTTGTTCACGGTCTGGACAATCTAGACGATGGCAGCCTACAAAACAGTATCCAAAGTCATGATCGCACCATACTATCAGCACAAAGGATGGGAAGGAGCAACACCGTGCTCATCACCTTCGCAGGTCTTCACCTTCCAAGGTATATAACGGTAGATAGAGTGGTCACCAAAATCTACCCCTACCGACCAAGAAGCATTCTTTGCCTATGCTACCAGAAAATCGGGCACAAAGCAGAAGTTTGCCCTAAGAAAAAAACCAGCATCACTTGCCAACAATGCAGCCAGGAATTTCCCCTGGGCTCTGAGCTCGCAGAGGATCATCAATGCATCCCTTACTGCCACAACTGTGGAGACGAACATTCTCCTGCAGACCCTCAATGCCCGGCCAGGCTCAAGGCAGACATAGACCTGAATCACAGCATGGAGATGAGAAGACAGATGCAATTTACGCTAAGGAAGAACAACGGACCACCACAAAGAACCACGCCAAAAAGTACCCCATCCTGCGGCCCAAACACCTCCAATCCGTACCAACTGCTTCAAGACAATGAGTTTCCACTCCTGCCTGACAAATCCAACCAAAGGAAAGACGCGGAAATGCATCTGACTTCACGTGCGCCACGAGAATCGAGGACATCCAGCAACACTAAAAAAAAAGCAAGATAGCTGCAGCCAAACCGAGGCCACGTGCTAGAAGTCTTAGCGTGGACCCAGCCAGAAGCGTGAGTAGGCCTTTACACTACCTCACAGCTCTAAATAACACACCATCACGCACAGCACGCATATCACAAACGTATAAAGAAGCGTTAACGCAAGCTAGACGCCGCCAATTGACAGAGAATTCAGACAAAGCAAGGGTTCACAACCATCAAGCTAAACCTTTGCAGGCCACGATTATGGACATGGAGGAGAACGAGAGTGTCGCGTTGTCAACGCCCTTTCTACCTCCCTCGAGTACAACAACCTGCTCGAGTAGAGAAATCATACCTGGCTTGAACCCCCAAGCCAGCGCAATCATAATGCAACTTGTGAGACAAACGGAAATTATGCAAAACCAGATGACTCTCCTAGAGGAACACATAAAAGGTTTAGACGCCAAGATCAACATGCTATTGAACAGAAAAAGAGGTATCCTTGCAGAACCAACCGGCACCACTAAAGTAACACGCTCAGAAACCCCTGAGCCCAACATGAATAAAAAGAGCAAAGAAAAGCAAGCAGCAGACACAGTAATATGGCAATGGAATTGTAGAGGCTTTAGAAGAAAAAAGGCTCAACTTCTTTTCTACATCCAACACGCGGCACGTAAACCAGATATAATAATATTACAAGAAACAAATGGAGACTTCAGTCTCTCTGGATATCAAAAATTCACAGAACCAAGTATTACACGCCTGCAAAGACGGTCGAGTAAGAACCAAAACTCAAATGGACCTCGAACACCAACCATGACTATAACATACGTGGCAAATAGTATCCCCACAATACAGCTAGAAACGGAACAGTACAACCCAGACAAACAAGAAATGGTAGCAATAGAATGCCAGCTCCAAGGCAGCGACACCAAACTGGTAGTGATCAACGCATACTGGATCCTGGGATACCATCATAGCAAAACAAACTGGATCAAATATTTCAAAGACAAGCACAAGGGAAAGGACCTGATAATAGGGGGCGACTTCAACAGCCATCACACGGCATGGGGCTACTCTAACACCACTCCAAATGGCAGAAGGTTAGAAGCAGCCACGGGCAACAACAACCTGTGTCTACTAAACGACATCCATACCCCAACGCGGACTGGGAATAGCGTAGAGAAAGACACAAATCCAGATCTCACGTGGCACATCGGCCCCAACCTAACTCGGTGGGAAAACACATTAGAAAACCTGGGCAGCGATCACTACATTCTAATAACACAACTCACAAGCCAAAGCAAAAGAAAGAAAGTACGAGGATCAGGATCGCGAACAGGAATTACCAAATGGGAAAAACTTCGAGAAGATTTAGAAAGGGAAGACGCCTCGGAAGACCCCTCCACCTGGGCTGAAGAAATCAAAACGGCATACCAGAAGCACACAAAGCACATTACGAAAACCGAAGAAGCACCGCTTATCGACCGGCACCTCCTCGAGCTATGGGACAAAAGAAGGAAAGTGGGCAAAAGGTTAAAAAAGAACAAGATAAACAAGCACTTAAAGAAAATATTAAGAAGCATTACAGAAGAAGCAGAGGGCTACGCCAGCAAGCTAGCAAACGAAAACTGGCTACAACTGTGCGACGGTTTGAACGGACTCCTACATACACCTAGAGTATGGCAAATCCTCCGATCCCTGCTGGGAGAATCCAAACCCAAGCACAGCCTACAAAAGTTACAGCTCAAACTGGACAAAAACCCACATGACCTTGCAGAAGACATTAGAAGACATTTTTATCCGCCACAACCGGTAACTGACACCCTTCCCGACTACCCCCCAGACGAAGAAGAGAACAAAGAAGACGGCATTAATAGCCCTTTTAACTTAAACGAAATGCTCTCGGCTCTACAGAACATCAAAAGAAGCACAACTCCAGGAATAGATGGTATCACCTACACACTCTTAAGAAACCTTCCGAACAACTATCTGGAGGCCCTACTCAAGCAAATAAACACAGCCTGGGAAACAGGTCACCTACCAATGGAATGGAAAGAAGCTGTAATCGTACCCATTCCCAAACCGGGTAAACCGTCTGACAAAATAACCAACCTAAGGCCAATCTCCTTAACGTCATGCGTGGGGAAACTGGCTGAAAAAATGGTACTGCAGAGGCTTGAATGGCATCTCGAAACCAAAGAAGTACTACACCACACAATGATAGGCTTCAGAAGACACGTGTCCACGCAGGACACCATGCTGAGACTCAAAAACGACCTTTTTGACCACAAAAGCACGGCGCAAACCAGGTTACTGGCTGCTGTGGACATCCACAAAGCATTCGATAATGTGGCCCATTCTGCCATACTAACAAAGCTAGCAGAAACAAAACCGGGGCAACGAATGTTCAATTACGTGAAAGACTTCCTCTCAAACCGGACAATTACAATCAAGGTGGGTGACTACATGAGCCCAAAATACACACTACAGGCCGGGGTTCCCCAAGGAGCCATTCTTTCACCGACTCTCTTCAATCTTGCCCTCAAAGACCTTCCGGGTCAACTCCAGAAGATATCGGATCTAAAGTCTGCATTATATGCGGATGATATTACTCTTTGGCGCAACAGGGGCTCCCTAGCACAACAAGAAGAAACAACGCAGAAGGGACTCGACGTCATACAGGAATACGTAACATCTATCGGACTACGGTGTGCACCAGACAAATCCGAGTACATCGTTGTGATAGACAGTAACACCAAACATGCTGAGCAGACCCGCAACCTAATCACCCTTGAGCTAGACAATCACGTGATACCCAGACAGCAATCCATACGGGTCTTGGGGTTCTACCTGGAACAAAGCGAGAAAGCGGACAAATGGACCCGAAAAATAATAGCACAAATAGATCAGATCACCCACATGATAGATCGGGTGACGCGGAAAAGAGCAGGAGTGAAAGAACACGAGTTAAGAAAGATAATCAATGCACTTATCAACTCACGACTCATGTACGGGCTCCCATACATGAGTATTACGAAAACCCAAAAAAAACAAAATTGAGACGCATCTCAGAAAGGCCACCCGCCTTGCACTGGGGGTACCAAGATTCAGCCCTTTGATCAAGATAGAAGAGACAGGCATCTTTAACACCTTAGGGGAGCTAACAGATCTACACAATACAGCGCAATATCAAAGACTCCAGACGTCTAAACAAGGCAGGAAACTCCTCCAAGAAATAGGACACGAAACTCGTGACCTTCCAGCTATACCAGATCTGGCCCCACCATGGGATCGGATACCCCGAATTAACACCAAGCCCATACCCAAAAACATGAACCCCGAAAAAGACAACGAACGAAGAGCCCGAATCGCACAGCGCATTCTCATTGAACAAGATGACATAACGTACTATTACACGGACGCCAGCTATGACCCCCAAAGCAAGACGGGCACGACTGCTATAGTGGGCCAAGAAACGCAAACCACATACACACACAAAGACGCTCCATCTCCCACCAGTTTGGAAACCTTAGCCATAGCGGAGGCCATCAGGGACCACGCGACCAAGGGAGATATCACAATCAGAACCGACAGCCAAGGGGCCATACGCAACTTCAGGGACAACGCCCTTCCCCCACACATTACAACTATGCTAACAGACACCATGATCAACCATCCTCATACCATGGTGACCATAGAGTGGATACCGGGGCATCAGGGCATAAAGGGGAACGAGCTTGCCCATGAGCTCGCCCGCGGAAACCTCAATCCGGGCGTCCCCATTCCATGGCCCCATTCCTATGACCCCTACATTCATAGGGCATCTATGCATAAACAGAGAAAGAGGACACTTAAGGAGCTCCGAGAAAACAAAACATTGCTAAACAGCCCCTCTTACCTACTAAACAGAGAAGACTAAACTATAGTGCGGAGAGCGCAGACTACAAGCCTCATGACTGAACACATTAGACACTACATCAGCGGCGCACAAGGCACACCACAGTGCAGCACCTGCGGACGGTACACCAGCAATGCTCACCAACTATGGGACTGCCCCAACGTAGCTGTCACAACTAAAACGGCACTACAAACACTTCCAGCCAGACTTAAGCCTGGGAGCTGGGAGGAGTGGGCCAATCCCCCTGCCGGGACCGAACTCCTCCTCTGGCCGCTCTTAGTTCAGCACGGGGGTATTCACACGAGGGAGAAATCCCGGGGATTTCTCCCCGGCACGCGCGCATCACGAGACGAAAACGCGAGGCTTTTGCACATCACAAAGCCTGACGTTTTCGTCGCTGGATGCGCGTGCCGTGGAGAAATCCCCGGGATTTCTCCCTCGTGTGAATACCCCTTTAAGAACATGCTGGGCGATGAGTGGTAAAGAAAATAACCCAGGACGAATTGTTGGGTGCGAATAAATGTTTACTCTCTCTCTTTCATGATTAAGAATATTTTAGAAAAGAAAATAGCTTGGATTGCGTCCTATGTGTACCTTCACCGTTTGCTTTAGATCTGGTAACTACCAACACAAGTTCTAAATACGTAACTTTTTCTTTTAGCGAAGTATACTTCAATAAGTTTGAGCTAAAGTATTTATTTTCTAACGAATTTTAGGAAGAAACGAGTATGACCGACCTGAGTGTCAGCGGTATAATATACACATTTATTTCAAAATGTCTGCCAGCCATATTCAATTTGTAAGTGTGCAGACTTTTTAACACGTTTTCAGGAAAGTCTTACAACAAGAGCCGTTCACCCTGGAACAAAATTTAAAATTGTACTAGCTTATGAATAAATAGAAATAAATGCGTATCTTTTTCTTATGCGTCAGTGGTGTAAGGGTTCTTTTATGCGCTATTTTTCATAATATCCCGATGAGAACTAACTTGCACTGACAAAACAGACATACGCTCCTGTTGTGTAAAAATATATTAAATTCGAACTGTGCGTTCTTTTAAATAAAAATACTAATTTGCCCGAATCGTTAGTCGTTTAACGGTCTGTCGTATAAAGGTCATTAGGAAGCTTTAGGGAGCCGTTTTTGGCACACCCGATACGGCATACGGTGGGCTCTCCAATACGGAGTGCTCATGCGCTAGCCACAGCAGACTCCCATATGGGCAGTTCATACCGGAGAGTGCATCGTAGAGTACCGGTTGTGCAAAAACGGTTCCCTAAACCCCCCTGTTCGTATAACGCTCGGATAACGGTGAGTCGCGTAACGATCAGTTGCGTCGGGAGTAAATCGCGGCACAGATCAGTCGTATCAACTATTTTTTTTTTATCTCCCATTGGTATTTAGTGTAGAATCATGCTTACTCACGAACAACTAAGTTTTTTAATGACAGGCACAAAATACAACGTCCAATACCCTTCATGCTGCCAGCATCCACCCCGAAAAAAAACCATAAAAAAAAAAAAAACAACGAATGATTCGACACGCGGAAAACGTTTTTACTGTATACTTTTTGCGTGATAATTTTTCTGTTTTTGGTTTGTGTAAAGATACTGAACTGTTCATCAAAAAGCAGACATGCTTCCAAATAAATAATATTGTGCTTTAAAATCAGTTTCTTAACAGTTCGAACAGACCAGGTGGTGCATTTCAAGAAGCTTTTGCAAAAGAAGCAGCCCTTGCAAGAATATTTTCTAATCTAGACACAAAATGTGATTGCGAATATTAATATTGCAAAATAAAAACAATACGATCTGATACGCATAAAACGAAAATAAAGCCGTAAAATAGCTATCGCTAATTTCATCTTGAGTAAGTTCTGCAATATTTGTTGTTGACGATACAAACATCTGGGAGCTCGTTTGTGGTTTCAAGGAAAATAACAAATAAATAATCTATTAATTAACATTAGATAGTAAAAATAGAATATACATATATATATATATACACACACACACATATATATGGTCTTTCTGAGAGACACTAATTTATAAAAAAAGAAGCCGTGGAAGCTACATGTTTGTTGTTTGTGCACATGAGTTATACGGCCAGGGGGCATACTATATAGGGCTAATCATAACGATCAGTAGGCTAATTAATTAAAATGTGTTCAATAACTTTTTAAGTAGTGAAAATAGACATATGGTTCCAATTAGAAACTTGCTGAGCGTCATCCAAAACCAATAAATGAATCATTTTTAGAAATACTTTTAGCGCGTTCGAAGCGTAGTCGTCCGCTAAAGGTACCACTCGTTGCAACAGGTGCAAGGTCGGGCTATGATAAGAGACGGAAAAATCGTGTGGGCGTCTCATCGTACCGGTAGCAGCGTGTACCTGCTCCACGAGTGGTAACTTTAGCGCACTACTGCGCTTCTCACGCGCTCAAAGTCCTTCTAAAATTACTGATTTAGTGCTTTTCGATGACGCACAGGAAGTTTCTAATTGAAACCATACGTAGATTTTCACTGATTAAAAAGTAAATTACGAAATTCTACTTAATTAGACGACTGATCACTACGATTAGCCTCCTATACTATGTCCCCCTGGCCGAATAACTCACCTGCGCAAACCGCATAAGTAAAGCTTTCATGTCATTCTTTTTTGGTCAGTCAAAAAAACAAAAAAACACTGTTTATATATATATGGTGGGCCAACTTTTGTCTAGAACAAAACTGACAACCGTTTTTGCGGTGAATTTTTAAATGTCGCGTTTTTGATACAAATTTTGCGATTTGGGCGAATCGTCACAGATATATTTGGGTGTTTCGAAAGTTGGCCGGTTCAGACCAGCATAAAAGGTTCTGGTTCAGACATCTGCAACGAACGCGAGGACCGTTCACACGCTTGCGTTCAGAACGACCGCAACGACTGCGAACGAATACAACCGGTTGGAACGACGAGTTGCCATGGCAACGAAATGCCAAACGGCCGTTTCGTTCGTTTTCGTTTGCAACGTAAGCAGTTGAGCCAATCAGGTAGGTCGAGGAGTGCTTGGCCGCGCGCGTTGCATGCCGGACGTGGTTCCTGCTATCTGCTCGAATTTTAATCAGTCGTTACTCCCTCAAGCCATCTCCGACTGGAAAAGCCTGCCATCTTCCATCATCCCCGTCGTAGACCCCGAAGCTTATCTCTCTAGTTTACGGGTTCACCTTTCTTGTTACTAGTTTTTGTCTCCATTTTAAATTTAACTGAGCTTATCCTGAATGCATTCAATTAACCCGTGTTTTTGTTTCTTGATTTGCATAAACATGTATTATCCCCACCCTTACCGACTTCCCTAACCAAACTCTTCAAGTAAAATTTAAAAAAAAAAAACAAAAAAAACATGGCCTTGGTGGTGATTGTCGACATGATCGGCGTGGTGGAAGCTCATCGTTCCGCGTAGAGCGCAATCCTTGACACTGAATTCTCGTGTGTCCCGATAATAAAACACCACGTTATTCTAGAATCTCATTAAGTATTTGTCTCCTCGAACATCGCCGGGATTTTTTATTTTGCGCACTCCATGCGAGTACATAAGTTCAAGGTGTTACTGGTGCGTACTTTTATTTAAGGCCACGGTCCCACTGAATGTGACAGTTTAGGTACTTTTTGGCAGGCCATTACTCATCTCCTTTTAAATACTGTTTTGTGGGATTGATGTGATTCGAAAGGCAATGCAGTCCTCTTTCATTTGATATTATGTATGTGTTGGTCTTTACTGTTCATGCGCATTTGTAGCGTTGCAAATATGATGGCGCGAACCCTCACTTGCTCCGCTAGTTCATGTTTTATGAACGATCCATTAAAGATAGCACGGTTCCAATATAGCAGTTTTGTTAAGATGATGTCGGAGCAGAATCTAACGATACACTTTTTTGGTATTTGCACTACTTTGTTTTTTTCATCCCTCCAAATATTGCCCTAAAATTGACATTTTTCAGCACAAATATGTTTTTAATGACAAGCGCTAGGGCAATGAAATTAGCTACAGATGTAGTGCTTATAATTGGTAATACGCAGAAAAAAATTTAATGTTGTGAAAAAATTTTTTGTTTAGATATTTTATATCACACGTAGCACTTTTTTGTGCTTCGAGTCATGGTAGTTCAAATGCCGCTGAAGAAATAATTAAACTATGATAAAATCTTTTATAACATTTAGAGCTACAATGGTTGCCCAAGAGGTGGACGATGGCTTTTTTTCATTTTCAAAGTCATAACGCTCCAGGAGCCCTTCAAACTTACCTGTTTTGACGCATATCTGTTTTGGACATCAAACAGATTTATTGGCATTTAATAACATTTATTGTTTGGAATAGATATACATTGCGATGTATTAAATTTTCAAAATGATCTTGCTTTGGTTTCTTAATAGGTGTAGAGCTTAGCTAATTTTAAAAACAATTAAAAACTGTTTGGGTGTTTTGTTGCGCTACCTGGCGGATGGCAGACAAACTGCTGATTTCTAGTGTTCAAAAAATTTCCGAGGGCGGCGTTGGCGTCTGTATCATCATCAATCTCCGTGTCTTTTTACATTCACATTTAAAAAATATATTGGAAGATTTACTATCGATAAATGAATGGTTTAAGTACTGGGTCAGACTAATAAATCTAAGACAAATAATTACACAAGCGTAGCGTGATATAATGCGTTCATTATTCGATATGATTGAAATCAGTAAACAATAAAGACGAAGAGGAAAATAATACACCCGAGTTCACTTTATGCCTAGAGTCACTACATGAGCTTTAAAGTATCGGCACTCAGTTCCCCAAATTTGGTTTGGGCACCGCCATTTTGGGTCTTGCTCACATCAAACGCAACTGCCGATCATCATGATCCAAAAGTACGACTTCCTCAGCATTAGATGCGGTGCTAGGAAGCTGATGCAATATGGAAATGCTATGTCGCGGGTTGTTTAAACATTTGTGAGGGACGGAAAAGCGTTCCCTGTGATTTTAGATAAAGCTCCATATAACTGGCAACCATGATTTTAAGCCACAATGTTAAGCCAAGTGTCGTTACTCGGAACCGCAGCTAATTTACTGGCACAAGCGGGAACAATGAAGAAGAGGCGGGTGTCAAAAGGTAGTGTAGTGGCTTGTGGAGTCCACGGGGCTTACGTCATGGCCCCTCCAGGTATTACAAGCCTCTTGAACAAGAGCATGAATAGTGTCATTAAATAAGCTACGCTTCAGAGTAGCGACACTTGGCCTTATTGTGACTTAAAATCATGGTTGCCAGTTATTTGAAGCTTTATCTGAAATCACAAGAAACGCTTTTCCGTCCTCCACTTTAAACAGTTTTCGACAAAGCAAAGCAACATTACATGAGCTTCCTAACACCGAATCTAATGCTGAGGATGTCGCACTTTTGAATCATGACGATCGGTAGTTGCGCCTGCTCTGAACAAGCACCAAAATGGCGGCGTTCACAACACTGTCGGGGAAGAGAGTGCCGATACTCTAAGCGCAGCTCATTTATTGGCTCTAGTTCCCGCGAAACTCCTTTTCCCTGACTGAAACTGAAAGTAAATATGAATAATACAACATTATTATAGCTTATTTAGTTATAACAAAATACAGATAATGAGAGAAGGAAGCGGGCGGGTAGGAGAAACACGGATTTTACGTGCGACCGTTCTAATCGTCTCAAAAGAAAGAACGCACAAGCTTGCGCTGGTTAAAAAAAAAAAAAAAAGGCATCAAAAGAAAAGTTGCGGCACGCTGTGTTCTTTGTTATTATGCGTCTAATTGCAAATTGTTGTGTGTATGTTTATACAGCCGGAAGTTAGTCTGCCTTAGTGGGCGTGTGGTGTCTCAGCTGTAAATGAACAATTTAGCCAGTGCGGTACAGCCGCAAACCTGGGGTCTTTAAACGACCGCACGCCGGTACGATGCTCTTCCAGATCGAAACGGGCAGGGGCGGGGTGGGTTCTGTAGCGCGAGCTTTCGCTCCAAGTGCTCCGAGCTGGTGTGCGCTAGACCATGCACTCGGCCACCGACCCCCCCCCCCCCCCCCCCCCCTCCCCCTTCTTGTGCGTCTAGTTTATATACAGGTATAAGTATTTGAAGATCGACGATGGACGTCGATCGTCTCGAGGTAATGTAACGTAATAACAATGTATAAATAATAAACTTGTTGAAGGACTTAACGACTAAATTTTTAAATTTTTGGATTGTAATATGGCGGGAGCCTATTGTACTTACTGTTGATGAAGAGCTATATGAGGTGACGAGGTAATTATTAATTGATGAGGCTCCATAAGGACGACGACATTAGTGGGTGTCGAACCACAACGTACAGTGCCAGACTTGTTTCAAGTATCGTGTACCCAAAAACATTCTTCACCCGCAACAGTATAAGGTAGAATCAATGAGGATGCTGCATTACAACTGTACATTGAACAGGAAAACTGCACTGTGCAGAAGTGAGGCTTATTTGTTAATATTAGGGACGGATTTCTAGCAGCATTCCCTGATTGACTACTTGGAACAAATGGCCTCGTTGACGTAAAGTGCACTCGGTCAAAAGATTCTTGAAGCATACTTAAACCGCAAAGGAGTATGAGGCGAAAAATAAGAAAAAAGGAGCCTGGTGTGAAAGGTCCAAATCACCACCATAGCTTCTACTATCAAATACAAGGGCAGTTACACAATACACAAAGAGAGTTTTGTGCTTTAGTTATATTTACACTGAAGGGCATTGATATCCAACGTATTCAGAGAGATGACACCTCCTGGTCAACCAACATAGAGCCTTTTCTACTCAAGTTTTACATGAAAGGCCCCACTTCCGCTGAAATTCCTCACGTAGACGAGTTGTCCGACCGATTAAACTGCCATTACTCTCTATCTGGGAATCTCTCGATCTTTGTTCGTAGGCCACAGTATTATGAGATCGAGGGGTGTGGCTCTTCGTCCGCCGAATATTGCTTCGGCGGGTTTTTTTTCGTGTAAGATGAGAATGTCGCGTACTGCCGGAACAAGAACCTGGCGATTCTTCACTGAACTGCTTCTTCCGTAAGCTTCAAAAGGGTTTTTTTTCGTTTCGCACATCATCTGCTCTGCTTGCCCGTTAGTTGCAGGATGGCAAGGTGCACTAATGTGATGCCTCATGCCGGTTTTTTTTTTTTTTCTTCAAAAACTTGTTTATTTCATTTTAAGCAAAATTTTGCGCGTTATTAGAGAAAAGTATTTTCGGTAGGGCAAAAGTAGGTAAAGGAGACCGTAGAACGTCAATGACGTGTTTGGACGTCGTGGCAGGCATCGTGTAAACTTCCAGCCACTTAGAGCACGCATCGCCCATGACTCCGTAGATGCGGATACGTTTTGCCACCCACCGACTGAATAGTGGATCGTTTTCAGTTACTGTTCATGATGGCGTTGGACTCAAGGAAGACTTCGAGTCTTTCCACAAAGTTAGCCCAGGTGCCAGAACTTTTGTCGAAAGCGGTAAGTGTTCGAAACGTCGACAACGTCGGTAGCCACGTGTTGTGCTTGACACTGGACACTTACCATTCGCTGAGAAGAAACTTGCTTGTTCGTCTGCCATGAGTCGTCCGATATCAGGTCATCACCGCAACACCATCTCCCGACAAAACTGGTCTTCATTGTTCGCATGTCCATAGCAATCACGTCAACTTATAAATTCCCGAACGCTCACAACTTGCCGTCGCTAAGCGCCGTTCATTCATAGCGTCTTCACTGCAAATAAACGTCTTCCTATATTTCTTCTGATGATTTTCCTAAGCTGTACTTACAACATTATGTGTGTCGGTACTTCCAAAAATATTGCAACGGCGTTTGTTTTCCGGGAACTATAATATAACAACCTTTACAACATCTTCCGGACCCCGTGAAACACAATATTTCGTGACGTTATTTCAGTCGTCATTAAAATGGTGAGGTAAGTACTGTAAATCGCGAAGCAATTTACTTGACGTCCGCTTCCACTGGTTGAGCTATACTGAGCGTGCATTCCTGCAGAGGAAATTTTCATTGATAGAATATTGACACCTCAATCAACGTTTAATTCCTTCTTGGTAAGATTTATTGCGAAAGCCCGTTACAACCGCCGAACCGTATTCACTATATCAGAGAACAATTTATACCCAGCCTGACATTAGACAGTTTTAGTGGATCGTACGCTAAAGCCTTGCGTACGCAATAAAATTGCGGGTCGGGAGTGCGCGTGCGCAGAACGCAATAGAAGAGCTAGCGTATTGCGTACGCACGCAACGCTGGGGATTTTGCGTGGCGGGCTAGCGGGCTCTGCGGGACGTTCTCGAGAGATCTCGGACCCAACGAGAGCGCCAGTTTCAAGATGGCGGTTACCTCGACTGGCGCAGCAAAGGCGACGTGGTGTTTTCGAAGTTCTGTGTTACGTGAAATTGCGTGATGTTCAGCTCGGCAATTCTTTCCGGGACCTACGGCGGTCGAATCAGATCGCCGTGCAGCTGAAGGAGTGCACAGTGAAAATGTTCGCCGCTTGGAATGTGCGTCAACGCTGCGATCTGCTCAACGTTAAGCCTATTCGCACAGTTCATCGCCGACCGACGAGCGACTCTAAAAGAAATCGACGAAGTTCTCGCTATGTACTGGACATCAGTAGGTCATGAATTTCATTCCGCGATAGCATTGATAAAAGGTGCCGTTTCAAAGGGAAGATTGACGGAGGCTCCGTGATCGAATTTGGCTACGCACTCTTAAGCCTGGTTCAGACAGTTGCGTTTGACTGCGTTGCGGCAGCGAGAAATCAGGAGATCCCCGCTACTTATATCGCGTGCTAAGATGATTCTTTGAATTGGATTGCACGCTTCACACGAAGCACAGATGTGCCGGTGACTCGCTTTCGGTTCTCCACGCAACGCAGTCAAACGCACTCAAACGCAAGTGTCTGAACCGGCCTTTACTCGTAGCCTCTGTACCCCGCAGAAAAGTGCGCTTGACGAGGCAGCTGCGGCTTGGTTTAATTGGAAATAAAATGATTGGACACGTTTTCATTTTCAATATTTCTTTCCAGGAGCATGGATGCGCTATAAGCACGCGGAATTCTGCAGCTCTAGCAAATCTAACCAAGATCACGCGCGGTGTTCACTCGAAAACGTAACGCACAACTAAATTCGGTCCGAGCAGGTCATTTTTAGCGTAGGCTATACTATTGCGTGTTGCGTACGTAAGAGCCAGCAACGCTATACTAAAACTGTCTATTATCGCATACATCCGTTTGATGGGCCACGCTACTTGAGCGAGCTGAGCACAGCTGGCAGCGGCGCGAGCAAGGCCACGAGGGGAACGTGATGGTGCTCGAGCCATCCCACTGTGAACCAATGTTTCGGCCACCCCACGGGTGCGTGTCGCCATCTATTGGTTGAACTAACGCCTTGTTCAAGATGGCTGTCGTGGGACCGCAGCCTTAAAGATGAAGGATGCGAATTTTCACGTGTTTTCATCACCAGAAAAAAAGTGATTAGTGCTAGCATTACTGAACGCTCAAACCGTCCATTTGGTCACGCAATCCTATCTCTACGTTGCTATATCGCTGCTAAAATTACATCGTTTTTTGTAATCGTTGAAAAAGCGTGTGGCGAGATTTGTACGGGTGATCGTCCAAGACTTCATCTTTTTTCTTTTCTTTTTTTCATCCACTCTGCCCTGCGAGCCTACCCTGGAAAAATAAAAATGAATAAAGCTTGAGGCTATCGAAAACTGCCTGTCCATTTTTGGTTAGGCCAGAGAGCGACAGCGCGTCCCCTTCTTTTTAGAGACACTGCAGAAAGAGCTGACTGCGGCGGAGAAGCGGAAGCGTCGTGCTGCTGACGACCTGCTGCGCTTGTTGCTGCAGTGTGTACGCCCGGCGCAGCGCGCTCGTTCCGGTCACAACAGACGAAGTCGTAACTAACGCGCTCGTTGAAGATGTCTGAACCAGCCTTACAAGCGTTTAGAAATTCTACCACTAATCCCTTTTCTGGGATGATGAAAACGTGTGAAAATGTGAAACCTTAATTTGTCAAACAGTTCACGCTACGCGCAGAAACCTCTCACTCCGCTCGGGGAAGCTTTAATATAATCTCAGGCCCAAGCTTGCACTAGTCCTCTGCGGAACCGCCAATGGTTCGACAAGCTGGTCCCATCCGGATGCCAGCGAGAGAGGCGATGTGCGCGGACAGACGCTTCCGACGAAATATCGCAAGGTGTGTCGATGAAACTGTCACAGAATTTTTTCGATGGAACGTACTGTCGATGAAACGCCGCAGTATACGAAACAGTCTGTCGATGAGACTTTGTTCGACAAATTGTTGGCCACCGCTCGGCAGGCCCGTTCAAAGCGCGGAACTCGCTCTTGTTGCTTTTTCTGTGCTCAAATGCCCACAATTGGCCCGTGAAACGTCGAAATATCATCACCACCATAAAGTTTGCGCAGTTTGTGTATTAATTTGGGTATATTTGCCTCACCCTCTCTTCTCAGTGGGGGGCTGCAGTAAAGGATACAAGCGCGAGAAACTAGTCCTAACAGGGCCTCTGCTGCACGAGAGAGACGACAATGTCATCGCGTCGAC
This sequence comes from Ixodes scapularis, assembly GCF_016920785.2. Classification (NCBI taxonomy): domain Eukaryota; kingdom Metazoa; phylum Arthropoda; class Arachnida; order Ixodida; family Ixodidae; genus Ixodes; species Ixodes scapularis. Next base: position 33,857,870 of record NW_024609835.1, on the reverse strand, counting down.
CGTGGCAACCAGATCAAGGAGTTCAAGGGCCCGTTGTTACTTGCGTTCAACCAAGCACAAATGGAAAATACCAGACTTGTACTTAATCCGTTACAAGTAACGAAATTACTTGTAATTCCTTACATTTATCAGTAATTTTGTAACGTAATAATTACATATTTTCTAGAGTAATTTTAAAGTAATTCCCTTACATTTTTGACGTAACGGATTCCTTGTAATCCGTTACGTTTTTTTTTTGGTCAGAACCAACCCCTCCCCCCCGCCCCCATTCTAAATAAAGGTTGTTTTCTTTTCTTTTTTTTCATTTTTGTAAAGTCGAACGCATTGACACTGTCACGCGAATCGACCAGCGCAAAGGGAGGCTTGGCACTCTTCAGTTCCGCAAAGCCTTTTTTTGCAACACCAAGCCCATGAATCTATCATTTTTTTAGACCCTAACATCAATGTCAAAAAATCCAAATGAACAATTTACGAAAAAAAAAAAAGGGGGGGGGGGCAAGTTATTTCCGCTTTTTTTTAGTCCCTTTGTTTTTTCTTTGCGATCGAAGACGGGGAGAGGAGGACACCAAGTGATTGTATGCCTCTTCGAGAAGCTCGAGGCGGTAAGTGCACTGAAAAGAATTAACAATGTCCTTCTCGGATATAGTGACTACGACCATTTTCATGATGTCACAACAGGAGACAACGCTCCGTCTACCCTACCCTTTTTGTGAGTCAGCTTTTTGGAAGCATTTATAAAATGGAAATAGTCTTCCTTTCTTCCTCTTCCTGTTTTGCCCCAGCAGGACGCATCTTATCTCAAGCAGATATTTTTACAAATAAAACATAATGGTGACTTGATATTCTGGGCTTGAGGATAGAGTGAAATACACTTTGCTGCCCGTGGCATCAGTGGACGTCTATCTGGAGAACACCGGAGGAAACTGCAGTCGATTCGTGCTCCGTGCGTTTTTGAACGGCACCAAGAAAGGTACACACGGCAAACGTGCGTTTACATTTCCCTGTTTTAACCAACATTCTAATTTATTCACCAACGTCTCAAGTGAGGCTCTAACTGTTCAGAATCAAAGGAAGAAGAATATCGAGCCAAACCTTATTTATTATTTAGTTATCACCTTACTGTAACAACTATGTTTTGCTATTGATGACTTCTATACAGCTTCGCAATTTAGAGAATGAAGAATTTTAGTAGATCGGTCCGATGACTCCGATAACGATATCCAATATTTCGCTGCCGTCTTTGCGTATGCATCATATCGTTATCGGGTACCGTTATCGCGGGTACGGAGGTATCGGAAGGATCTATTAAATCTCTCGAATAACAGGCAACGGCTGCAACGGCGAAGCTTTGCTCTACATTCGAGGTAAATAGTACTTCCCTTGCTTCGCTGAAAAAGCTCAATGCAGAGCATGCAGCATTCGTGAGGAACAATATGGCACTGCCATCCAGTGCCTTATCTCAAATGGTGTTCAGCGTAGCAGTCGACATATTGAGTAAGAGATAATGCAAAATGTCTGACGAGACATTCGAGAGCCAGCTGTTGCTCAAAATACTCAAGGTCATTAAATGGAACAGGTGGCAAGGATAAGAACTTGAATAACCCTCTTCCCTTTGTTTCTTACTTGAGGACATTAATGTTAAAAGTAACGCCACGAAAGTAACGGATTACTTTTGAGGTAACGGTCACTTACTTTCATGGGAGGGTAATTGTAGTTGTAATAAATTACAATTTAGCCTCGAGTAATTGTAAATGTAATTCATTACTATTTTTCACTAACGTGTACAAGTCTGGAAAATACTATGAATGTGACTGTAGTCAGCGCACAGCTTTTGCAGCGGCGAGGACCCGAAACATGGGTTTCAAACCATGGCCTCCGAAATCCCGAAGCTCTGGATCTTGGAGGCCATGCATGTTCAATTCCGCCGAGAAAAGAAGCGGTAGCGTGAGGAACGCGAGTAGCACGAGCGGACATTCCATCGCTCGAAACAAGCCTGTTTTGGCGCCTCGCCGCAGCGGAGAGCCCGTTACATGCCTCTCCTCTCATTCGTTGTCTTCCGCTCTACCTTTTCACTTTCGGCAGCCGCGTCTCGTGGCGATCTGCTAGGCTTTGTCAGTATAGAGAGGGCTATGGTTGTGTGTATGTTTATACGGCCTAGAACTTGGTCTGCCTCAACGGGCGACGAGTCTTCTAGTTGTAGATGAGAAATTTAGCCATTGCAGTACAACCGCTAGCCTGGAGTGTTTAACGTGCATCACGCAATAGCGATACACGACCGCACGCCGGTATGATGCTCATCCAGACCCAAACGGACAGGGGTGGGTATGGGCATACCGATGCACAGTGAAACGCGCGCAAAAACAGCTGTGGTCCATTCGCAGCCTCGCGCGTTTTTATCTCTGGCTCGCTTATGGCGCATTCACACTGGAAGCGGATCCGCGTTCGCAAAGCGGTTCTGAACGCGGTTGTATACAGATCCAGTACAGTGTCACGCGCACTTGAGTCATCGAGTGCGTGTGCAATTGCACTAGATCTTTATACAACCGCGTTCGCAGCCGCTTTGCGAACGCGGATCCGCTTCCAGTGTGAACGAGCGGTTGCTGCGGGCATCCAGGCATATGACACAGAGACAATTGGTGCCATTTCTGTCTTTCACGTGGCGTTCCAAGCGGCACATGACGACAAATGCAAATCAAGCTATTCTTGAACACGTGTCATCATTCGTATTTGATATGAGAAAACGGCAACTTGCCGTAACTGAATGGGGAAGTTCGTGATTGAATACTGAACCTCACTAAATCTATCGATATGCAATTTCTGGAAAATGTAATATCCAAAGGTGCTTCGTCTTTAATGTCTCGTTATTTTCGTTAGTTGACGCCAATTTGTTTTTATAGCACGAGGAAATAACACTATTTTAAACTTTTTTTTTTAATTTAAAAGTGTACATTTTTTGTGCAGTTCATTGCTTACTTTTTTTAATCCACTGTGTCCAACAGACCGCTCACGTGAATTATCGTAAACATGTGGACGCTATAAGTTGAAACAAACTTAGTTCAAGATCAGAAACTGTAGTCTATTAGAAGTTAAATAATAAAATACCAACTAACAAAAAAAGTAATATGGAGACATCACGGTATTGTTAAAAAAAACAGTTCTTTAATTTAACATTGACTTTATGATTGTAGAGTACATAGAAATAAAGTTATAAACCATCAAAAATGAACCAAAACGGCATGCATGGCTTCGCGCATTGTATAAACAAAGTTGATGAGCACTCGAGCAACTTCAACTCTTCGCGCCAAAAAAAAAAAAAAAAAAAAAACGCCTAACCTATCGCCTGCTTTTTTTCTCTGCTTTTCTGTCGCTCTATTTCTCATTCCTTCTCTCGGGACCGCCCGTGTCAGTGCTCAGGATTTGCCGCGCTCTGGTCTTGTCTTTACCCCCTCGGCTACAGAGCGCCATTCGAAGACGGAAATAAACCAAGGAAACATCGTAGGTTGTCTGCTACCAAACCGTGGAAAAAACTTGGTTGCTACGAACTGAGCGCCTTGGCGAAGTGGGTCGGACACAGGCTGAAATTGTGATCCCCTGCTCTCTCCCGTTGGGAGCAGGGATGTCGCGAACCTCCCAAAGTCCGAATTTGACAGTCATCGAACTTTTTTTAGCCTCCCAGAGGTCCGATTTCTCAAAGTTAAAAACTTTCGAAACTGCCTGAATTCGATTTCGTATAGTTCGAAGTCATCGAAGTTTTAAAATTGCAAATTCGACTGTCTAGAATTCTTTTTTTTTTTTTTTTTTTTTTATGGTCGAGGTTTGCAAAGTATGACGATTTAAATTTATAAATGATTCAGGTTCGCAAAATTCAATAATTTCGAATTCGTTCGAGCTTCACGATCAAAAACTTCGAAAAGGTCACGAAGTTCAAATTCTTCAAACCTCACGAAGACCGGAGATGCAGTAAATATCGCGAGCTCAGCTCCTGAAATTTTACTACGAATCTTGCACGTGATGTAAAGTCCATTTCGTGTTCGCTACTTGGTATTACTCGATACTGGCTACGACCTCCGGCTGGTAGGAAAGACGACCCTCGTTTTAAGGCAGGCTATTTCTATGAAGGTCCATGGAAAGGGGGTCGGAGAAAATACTGGGCCGCAGGCAAGAATAGAATCAACACAGAACCCAACACAGCGGGAGCGCAGGGAGCACTCAACGACTAAACTCGAGGCCCCCAAAAACGCGGTTCAAAAGGCTTCCCGGACGCATCCTGACCTTGTTTATCTTTTAACCTACTTCTTCAAACATAAACAAGGCTTTGCATGTACACTAGACGGCGTACAGTCAACCTAAATGCATATACCTAAACACGGGTTATGAACTTTGGTTTTCAGCTAGAGCACTTTGTAGTACTGTGTGGGCGCTTTTTCCTCCGATGGAGCGGCGATGCACAGCGGAATATAGGCTCGAGAGTCGAAAGCCTTCTCCGCGGTCAACAGCGCGCGCCATTCATTAGGGAGAAGGGCGCCCCCGATATACTCCCTTCACCGCTCCGCCTTCAGCGCGATTTTTCTGCCCTTGCTAACACAAGCGTGCACGCGCAACCTAGCACCGCGGAAGTCAGCGAGCTGGCGCTGAAGGCGGAGCTTCTTTAAGCGGTTCCGTCACGCGTTTTGCTCACTTTCCGAAGCTGCAAACACACGCGTGCTGGGCCGTGGTTTAGTTAATATTGGAATTGTGTATACACCATTCAAAAGCTATAGGGTGTCTTCATGTGGACTTTGCTCAGGGTGATGACCTTGTAGTACCACAGCCTCCTATATACTCACAAAGCCTGGCAGATCGCCACGAGAAGCGGCCGCCGAAATGGAAAAGGTGGAGCGGCAGACAACAGATGAAAGGAGAGCCACGTGACTGGCGCCCCGCAGCGGCAAGACGCCGAAACACACTTCTCCCGAGCGCGCGCTTCGGGATCGCGGAGGACATGCTCCCGAGCGAACAAGTGTGTTTCGAGTCCTCGCCGCTGCAAAAGCTGTGCGCTGACGTCCAAATTTCCCGAGAAACCGCTCTTCGATGCTCTGTGCTACCAGATTCTCGCGCTCCAAATCTGCGACCGGGCACTACATATATGTGGCTCCGCCGTCGAACTGCGAGGCTTTGTGAGTATAGAGGAGCTTATGGTGGTACCCGATGCCCACCAGCACACGCTCTTCAGAAAAATACAAATAGCCGGTTATAAACTGCCGCCCTAGCACTGTCAATGACAAGAGCTTGTGCCGGCCGGGAGACGCGCTTGCTCGCGCTCAGAAAAAAAAAAAAAGGCCCCCTATTCCAAGCAACAGCCCAGTGTGTACTCCTCCACAACCCGGCAAGCGCCTGTGCGTCGCCCGAGAAAGCGAGGAAAACACGAGCCATACGCACAAACTTTCTAGATGGCACCTTCCAGAGGATTTATTTTAAACATGTATAGCTAATATAGAGCTTCTGTCAGGTGCCATCTTGAGAGCTGGGCGCAGAAGCGTCAGCTACAACGCAATGCCGAAGTTCCTGCCGAAAAACGTGACATCTTAATTGCAAGTTTTTAACATTTTCTTCCCTTTAATTCTTCATCAAAGTGGTAACGCCATTTAGTTCGATCGAATTGCCAGGCTTTTAGAGCGCAGCTCTTAGGCGCCCGTTTCCGGCTTGAGCGGCGTTGCCGTTGCCCTAACCGCGCGTTGCATTATGGGACATTTCATTGCCATAATGACATCCCATGTGACGTCACGTGTGACGTCACGAGGAAAATATTTTCCCGATAAATTTGTCGGGAAAATTTTCCGCTAAACTTAGAGGGAAAGTTTTTCGCTAAATATAGCAGGGAAATGTTTCGACTAAATTTAGCGGGAACATTTTACCCTCGTGACGTCACACGTGACGCTACTCAATCCGGAAAAATTGATCTCAAAGATTTCTGGCTAAATTTAGCGGAAAAATTAACGCCAAATTCAGCGGGAAAATTTCACATTCGTGACGTCACACGTGATTCTTCCCTCCTCCTCCTTCATTACAGAGAATTGTACACATCTCTCAATTTTTACCCCACAATATTCTCCTCCTTCATGGTCACATTTGTTTGCATGCATGTGCACTGTATTTGTGAGAGCTCTTACAGAGTTCACATTCTTGGGTATGTGGAACTGCAAAATAAAATTATTTATAAGCATTTATAAACTTCGTGCAATTGTGTTTTTCAAAATTCTGAAAAATATTTTTAATATGATTTAAAACCATTACAGGTAAAACGTGCCATTAGGTTGTGAGATCTTCACTTTCTGAAGGCAGCTTTCTTGATGAATGATAAGAAATACGCACAAAAATAAACAGTACAGTCACTGCAGATATCTCTTCTAAGGACCGAGGTACAATCACCACACATCACTTCAGTCACCCAAGACAACTCTGTAGAGGAATGATTCAATATGTTGAGAGTCTGCTTCCTGGTTCCTTTAATGGGATCATAATGACTGCGCGTATGTCAGCCCGCTCCACGCTTGATCGTTGGATCTGCGCCGAAAAGGTAAAAAAAGTGTCGCGAAGTAAAACTAAACTCGAAGCACGCTGCGACGCGCAGCAACGAAGTCGGGGCAATCGCCAGTCGGGGCTCGCCAACAGGCAAGGTAGGCAAGAACTCGTGCGGTTGCTCCGCCTAGGAACAAGGAATGAAAGCTTCGGCGCAATCTTTTTAGTGCTGATGAGATTCGCAATTCGTCAAACTTATCAAGATCGCAGGTTCGGAAGTATGATACTTTTTTGACTTTTCAAGAAACAAGCTCGGAAGTTCGAAAATCGACGACTTTTTAAATTTATTAAGGTCGAAAGTTCGTAAATCGCGAATTTGTTAATGTTCTAAGTTGGAAATATTCGAGCATAAAAAGTTCGAAATGATACAATTTATAAACGCAAAAGTTCGACAAAGCGAAACTTCTCGCACCTTTCGAACCCCCTGGCTCGACCTTCGAGCCTTAAGTTCGAAAATGTTCGCGGAATCTATAATTGGAAGCCGTTGACAACTTTCGCTTCGTTTGCGAATCTCGACTTGCTCTCCCGCCACATGTGACATCGACTGATTAAACGCAAGCTGCGGCGCCACGTTCAATCAGCAGCCCAGAAAGCTCTCGCTCTCGCCTTGACCACAGTCGGACCCCTGAAGTGTTTTCGCGACTGGTGTGTTTACCGCATCTTCACTTTGTCCCCTCGATTTCTCTCTGGTGACGTCACAACTGAGTAACGCTGCGGATCGTAGCGATCCTAGCGGTGGCCCAGCAGCGAAGATGAATACGGCAGACTGCTCAGCGGAAGCTCGCGCTGCAGCTACTATACACTCTAAAAAGAAAAAAAAAAAAGAAAGACACCCCAAAACTTCAGTTGGACGTACAGCGCACTGACGTCGATCTGTCGGTACTAACTTTCACGAGAGGCTTGATAGCCGTGTGGTACAACTTATTAAAATAGCTAATGCACGTGTTACTGAATACAAAAAAAAAAAAAGAATAATCAGGGTTTTCTTGGCCCTACTGCCAAACCTTAGTGTTTTCTTTCTGCGGTCTTTGATACGTACTTTAGCTGATTTATAAGTTATATCACACCGTTATCAAGCCTCTCGTAAAAGATGGGACCGACTGCTCGACTATAGTGCGCTCAGCGCTGTACGTCGAATTGAAGTTTTGGGGTGCACTATATGGGACAAAAAGGTGCAAGGTGATACCTTTTTTTTTTTTAGAGTGTATTTTGTTTATTTTTTGAAGGAGTTCTGCAATCATATTTAAGCATCTACCATTTTTGCGGTTTCCACATCTCTTGGGGTTCGGGCAAGCCAGCGGGCACGGAGAGAGTAACTAAATATCAGTGCGTCATATTTTAACCGGGCGACGCGGAAACCTCCTCCACCTACGGGGGCGACTCGCGGTGCCGAAAGCGCGCGATATGTGACATCCTGACGTTTTTGGTCCTAGCCTTACTATTAGTCAGAGCCGCTAAAAGCATGTTTTTTAGTAAAAACACAAAATATAAGTGGCGCGAACGTTTTCAATTATTCATAAAAGTAGATTTTGTTCAGTATTTTAGATCGGAAAAGCAACAAATGCAGTTCATAAAGTACGGAAACAAGAAATGACCCGTCGACATACCCACCACCAAGCGGTGGAAAAGGCGGCGCATACTATAAAGGGGTAGTGGGATCGGGAGCCGACGAGCGGCGAGCGTAGTAAGGTCCCGGATGTACGCGGCGGCGCTGCGGTCATATGAGCTCGAGGATCCGACCGGTTCCGAGCGTTCTGAATTAAGGCCTTCGGCGAGCAGGCTAGGCTTGCGGTTCGGCGGTTGGGCAGAGCGAAGTGGCTCCCGTTCTGAACTGATATTTACCCCGTGTTTGGCGTTGTTTGTGGCCAATAAAGTGTCATGCCTAATTAGTGTTTAGTCGCGCAGCAAATGCAATGCGAGCCGCCCTGGCCGCTCACTTCATCCAGCCTATCCCGAACATGCTTTCGTGGCGCCCTCTCAAGCCGTCGACACGGAGTGCGGCAGCCGTGAGCGCTCGCTGAGCTCACTACCACTCTAGCTGACGGCCACTCAAGCCAGGACCAAGGACGTCGTGAAGGAGGTTCTTTTTTGCTTGTTTTTGTAATTTTAGTTACTTTTAGAATAAAGCTAAAAATTCAAGAAAAGTTTCATTAAATTACTACGTTCAGTGCGCTCAGGTTCGGTGAAGATTAAAAAGCAGTCAAAAAGTCGTGGCGGACCCATTTAAAAAAAAAAAAAAAAAAATCATGAAAAAAAAATTACAACAATTTGGTAGGGACACGCGTGCCAAGAAATAAATATTACACAAAAAATAATTTTAGAGCAATATTGACGACGGGAGATTTATTTGAAATTCTGCGCGCGAAACCCATGACGTCACAGGTCGTTCCAGAATGACCCTCGCGGTCGTTCGCTCTTTCCACCTCAATGTGAAGGCAGGGGTGGAACTCATGAAATGTACTTGGGAGCAGCCACGGGAGCAGCTGACTGAAACAGCTCTTTTAGAGCAGATTAGGAGCAGCTAAAACTACATTCTGGAGCAGGCTAGGAGCAGCTCAGATCAGTTTCCATTGCACTTCAGCTTGTGTCTTAGACAAGCACGGGAGCGATTTCAATCGTGCTTAGCAGCACAGATGAACATGAGTGGTTAGGGACCTAAATAGGTGGGATAACAGTGTCATTGACGCAAAAACGTGAAACTTTGAGAGCCTTAATCAGAATCAAAAAGCAAGTATCATATGTTTCTGAAGATAGTGTCCTTGATATTTTTGGAGCAGCTTTCAGCTGCTCAAAATGCAAAAAACGTGAAACTAATAAAAAAAACAAGTACCATATGTTTCTGAAGATAGTGTCCTCGATATTTTTGGAGTGGCTTTCAGCTGCTCAAAATGCAAAAACGTGAAACTTTGTGAGCCTTAATGAGAACCAAAAAACAGGTACCATATGTTTCTGAAGATAGTGCCCTTGATATTTTTGGGGTGGCTTTCAGCTGCTCAAAATGCAAATTGGCACTGCTTATCGCACAACCCACACGTGCTGACATAGTAATAATATGTGCGAACCACGTGATTTGCGTTAAGCGATGGACGTGCAGTTGCGCGGAGGAACGACGCAACAAATTTCGAGCTTATCCTAATGTGCAAGTCAATATCGAATCAGCAGACTACGATTAACGGAGTTGTCGTATTCGAAGCGATAAGCAGGAGCAAGGTTAAAGTACGCCGAGCAGATCTACCATTCGCGTGAGAGCTGCCGGGCGGCAAGGTTTTGGATCGGACCGCGTTTCAGTTCAATCAAATCACGATTTATCTTGCGGGAATGCGGTTCCAACTTCTAACGATGAAGTGCTAGAAGGAATATTTTGCTCACCTGTTTTCGGCGGCTGACGTCCGGATCCCGCGTCGCAGAGCCTCAGGCAATCGAACGCTTAACGACTCGACTTCACCTCGGCCGACTTGCTTCACCGCTTATGGTTGAATAATAACAATCCAGTCGCAGGTGCGCGGTGCAGCGCTTTGAATCCGATCCCCGAGTTTTTTTCGCGCGCTTCCGACTCGGAATGCACAGGGAGAATAAACAAAACAAAGGATTGCAGGGCCGATCAAGCTAAACGCGCTCATTGATGCCAATCAAGTCAATAGAAAATAGCACCAATTCTCCGCCTGTCTCTCGCCGCCATGTTTGTTTTCTCCTTTCGGCTTTAGCCACTTCGGCTCGCAGATACGGGATCGGCCAAAAATCAGGCTCTTCCAAGAGCCCTATCCACCTCGAAGGTCTGACGCGATGTCGAACGGCGATTGGCAGCGTCCACGTTTCTCCTTCGCGCGACTGACAGGCCTCGTTGAGGTTTCAGCAAAATCTCGCCCCAGAAGCAAGAAGCGCGCCACTTTTTCAGTCGCGTTTGCAAAAGGCATCTCTTTTCCGAAAACTAGTTTTGCGACACAGGATTCGCCAACAAGATGAGTCGAGTGAATGATCTTTACTCGCTGTTTTCGATCTAGGCTCTCGTTTAAGACGCCGCGATGACAGCGACGCTTGCGTCCGCTTTTTTCGCCAACACTTCCACGACCAACCACCACCAGAGTCGTGGCAACCTCTAGAAATCTAAACCGAAAACGTAAACGGGAAAACAACAAATTAATTGTTTGACAATACACTTGTTAAAAAAATAAGTCCCTCGAAGGCTGCTACTAGATATTTGGTTGCCATTTCGGGGACAGTACAATGCGTAAGACGTACCATAAAATGCACAGAACACAACGGACGCGTTCCAAGCTTCTGGAACTTTGGGAACATTGGTCCCCAAAACATGTACGTCACTATTCTTCCAAGAGCTGGAACAAAGGAATCATTTTTATTCAGATGAAAACGGTGATTCAATGTATACTTGAGATGACTCCAACCAGTTGATGATGACTTGTCCAGTGACCTGCAAAAGAAGGGAAAAAAAAGCAAGGAAACATGAACGTTACATCGGAAAGTGGGTTAGAATTGAGTTTCAAATCTATATAAAAAACAAACTCTAATAGAAAAAAAAAAGAAGTGGATCCAAGTTACTCTGGCGGGTCGTATCACGTGAAAACACAGAATGAAAAAAATGAAAGCCGCTTACAACTCCCTGTAACGCCGAATTAGAGCGCAGCTCTTGAGGAGGAGGAGGGAAGGGCACTGGGGGGGGGGGGGTTAAACTAACCAGGGGGGGGGGGGGGGTCACGTTACCTTGGGGGTCACGTGACCCCCAATGCCGATGATGTCATCACTGACGTCACTGATGACGTCATCAGTGACGATGACGATGCGGGTACCGATGACGTCATTAGTGACGTCACTGATGACTTCACCAGTGATGATGACGATGACGATGCGAATGTCGGTGACGTCATCAGTGACGTCGCTGATGACGTCATCAGTGATGATGACGATGACGATGCGGATGCCGGTGACGACATCAGTGACGTCACTGATGACGTCATCAGTGATGATGACGATGACAATGCGGATGTCGGTGACGTCATCAGTGATGATGACGATGACGATGTGGATGCCGGTGACGTCATTAGTGATGATGACGATGACGATGTGGATGCTGGTGACGTCATCAGTGATGATGACGATGACGATGTGGATGCCGGTGACGTCATCAGTGATGATGACGATGACGATGCGGATGCCGGTGACGTCATCAGTGATGATGACGATGACGATGTGGATGCCGGTGACGTCATCAGTGATGATGACGATGACGATGTGGATGCCGGTGACGTCATCAGTGATGATGACGATGACGATGCGGATGCCGGTGACGTCATCAGTGATGACGATGACGATGTGGATGCCGGTGACGTCATCAGTGATGATGACGATGACGATGTGGATGCCGGTGACGTCATCAGTGATGATGACGATGACGATGTGGATGCCGGTGACGTCATCAGTGACGATGACGTCATCGGGGGGTCACGCGACATCGGCGGGGGTCACGTGACCTCGAGGAGGGGGCCACGTGACCTCAGGGGAGTCACGTGACTTCGGGGGGTCACGTGACCCCCCACGAGGTCACGTGATCTTGGTGGGGGGCTCGCGCGGTGCATTATGGGACATTTCCCATGATGCACCGCGCGGTTACGCCGACGCCGACGGCGACGGCGACGGCGACGGCGACGCCGACGGCGACGCCGCTCAAGCCGGAAACGGGCCCCTAAGAGCTGCGCTCTAAAACGCTGAACGGGGGTAGGTTTTAGAGCACCAAGGTACAAAACCCTTATCCTGAAGAAAAGATCGAGTAAACTCTGGAACACGGCCATACAGACTCTTTTCCTGGCAAACGCCACCAGGCGGTGCTCTAGTCTTTGACGTCCCAGACAATGTAAACATGGAAATAAAACAGCGCAATCGAACACAAGGACAAGTAGAAGAAGGGACACAGACACAGCGCTGACTCAAGACTTACTTTCTTTCTCATCTTTTTAAAACATATCAACATAAGAAAACAAAAAATGAAAAATAAAAGAGGAAGAATCCAGCATGTAGGACATACTCTCTGTCATATGCCATCTGAAGAATTTTTTACAAAAACTATAAAAAAAAATTTCTCAGATGGCATATGACAGAGAGTATGTCCTACATGCTGGATTCTTCTTTTATTTTTCATTTTTTTTTGTTTTCTTATGTTGATATGTTTCAAAAAGATGAGAAAGAAAGTAAGTCTTGAGTCAGCGCTGTGTCTGTGTCCCTTCTTCTATTTGTCCTTGTGTTCGTTTGCGCTGTTTTATTTCTATGCTTACAATACATCACCGACTAGCCCACCTCCAAACATTACTGTAGTCCCAGACAACTTCTGGTTCATCAAAAGACTGAACGAAGCAAACCTTGACTCTGAAATGCCGATGAAACGTTTAACCACCAATTCTCCAGGTGAATGCCAAAAAAAAAACGAAGAAGCGGGAGATATGTTAAAAATTTTCAAATATTACTGTAGGCCAACATACCTCCTCCAAGACGTTGAATTGCGGTTTTAGAGGTAAACCGGATAAATGACGTCATTTATATAATTATCCTCTAACACCGTACCTTTACCAGCACGCTCCATTTCCACGAGTAAATTGTACATCCAATGGCCCTAGTTAAATCTCCAAACTTGTTTTCCGTGTAGCATCCATGCTTTATATAGCACTATAGCCCTGCACTCGTCAAACTCACAGTTGGGGCCGAAAGTTCGCGGAGCGCGCCGACTGGACGTCGGCGAAAAAAAGCGCGAAGACATCGTCGTGATACGCCAATCGGTGCGCTCCGTCAACTTCGGCCACAACTTTGCGTTTGACGAGTTTAGATGTTCTGATGACGTAAGCAAGCCCGACAGGCTTGCAAAGACGGCGCGACCGGAAGTCACTTGGGACGCAAGCGGCAGATCATGTTTGTAAACGGCAAAAGGCTCCATAGATCAGTGTCTGCTCTGTTCCATGGGGCTGTCATGTTTGTTTATGCTGACGCCATGACTCAGCGCTTTTTCCAAACTTCGTGTTTTAGAAACCTTCGCGCATATCATAGTGCACGAACGTCAGAAATGCATGGCAACGAAAGCTCCAAGAACAACACCGATGCCAAGAGTGCCGTAAAAAGCAAAAATCTCGTTTTATGCGCAGCTCCTCTCTTCACAAGAGCCTGCGTTTGAGATTATTAATTCCCATTTTTTATCGCTGGGGGCTAAGATTTCGGGCACTGCTCTGTACACCTTACGCCCTCCGATATATGCACGCGCGGATTAGTTTTCCATAGCGATAGAAAGACATCAATTATAGGGAGCTTTGGAACAAGCTTAGCGCCGAAGGAACCCACATAATAGTTTCATACAGAAGATATCAACTTAATTTTTTTTTCTTTAACGACTCCTGCCGTAAAGATTCAATAGTATGCAAATCGGAATTCTATTATTGAAGTAGACTTATCAATTTGAAGAAAAAATTATTTCGGTCTCTGCTAAGCTCCTTGGGTGAAATCCCTTGACCGAGTTTCCATGTGCCAGGCTTACGGAGAGTAGGGTGTTCAATTATACAGACTTTTATAGCGTTGAAACGAGCTTACAGAAACGCCGCGCTATATTTCCAGAACCCGCTAGTGAGAAGAGCTTCTCGCGTTCAAACAATCAACTTTCAATAACCAAAAAAAAAAAAAACAAAAAAAAAAAAACAGAAAGGCGAAGCTAGATTAAGAACATCCTGAAATAATGGAAAGTCTTGGTGAATCGTTTCGTTTCCATAGAACAGCGGTTTCCAAAGGCTTAGGCTGTCCCGGTCTCGGGGGCCAGAAAATAAAATGAGACATTATAAGCGAGGTAATTCTCAATAAATAAATTTAAATGACTCTTTACATACAAAAATTCATACTAAGCCAAAAAAAAAAAAATCTAAGGCATGCTACATATAATATATTTTTAAGTTCGATATGTTGCTACTTGTGAGATTACGGAATAATTGTGACGTATAGAAAACTCGCCAGGCACAAATCAAAGTACATAGGAACTTTGGAATATCCAGACAAGACAGAAGACTTGTGAAGATGATAGATCTGATAATATGTAATAGATATGACACAGGACACTAAGCACGCTATACATGAGAAAGCAAAGAAATTTTAACGTACAGTTACACACACACATGAATCGGGATACTACGAACAGTAATGTTGGTGATGATAAGTACAACAAATAATACGGCAAGAGAACCTGCGCTTTGGTGCAGTTGTTTCTCATTCTTTCTGATATCTTTGTTTACAGTTTGGTGCGATCGCCGTTTGTTCTCCACGCGCTATTTTATATATATATATATATATATATATATATATATATATATATATATATATATATATATATATATATATATATATATATATATATATATATATATATATATATATATATACATATATATAGATTAGCGTTGGTAGCAGTGATTTGGACGTCACTGGAAAGGTCGCGGCCATCCGGGGGCCAGACCGGCCGGGGTTTGGAGCCCGTTGCCTTATAAATGATGTCGGCATTGAGAGCTCCCGCTGCCGCTTCAAAGCACGTGTCAAAACGTGCGACCAGAGCGGTATCAGACCCGTAATAACCATTTGCTGAACCTTTCTGTTACTTAGTTCGCATAAGAGTGATACGGGCAGAATGCATAGCAGATGACGGTCACGCACTTCGTTTCCGCTGTTAAACGTAAACAAATAAAACAAGACTGCTATTCTTCTCTCCACAAGCTAAAATATGTCCCTGCGTCTGCGCTTCTGCAAAGCACAAAAAAAAAAAACTGTAATTGCGACGGAAAAAAAAAAGAAAAGAGGATTTTATTTTGAAAATGTACGCGATGCGACACTGAGTCAGACTGCGAAATACAGGCACGCCTTGCTCAGGCCCGTCTTGTGCGTCTAGACATTTAAGTATGTCAGTGCGTTTAGCTGCGACGTCAAGACCTAATGCGACCTGACGAAATGAAGTTGGACACCGCGTCAGTACCCGTGGTTGTGCTCGGGCAGATTAGACGAGTCGCCCGATGTCCAGGTTCGGGCTTATAAGTTATAACCAATTTTAACGATGTCAGGGCGACATCGTAACAACTGTACAAACTTCCAACGTTGCCAACCTGGGTGCCCGGCTGCGATGAGCAATGCACGCACCAACAGGACATTGCAAGAGCGCTGAGAGTTCATGTACTAAACCCTTCGGGTTTGCTTCGGCGTCCTCCGCGACAACCACCGTGTCTTCTATGTTTTCCACGGTTCATCCTGAACTGTATGGAGCGTGTCAGGAAATCACCTCGTTGTTACCCTAAGAGCATTAACCTAAACCAATATCCTTCCGCGATTTTTGTTCTAACGCAGTCTCCGTACGACACCTTGCAAACACTCTCAATACGACTCCGATCGCCATGGCACCATGTCTTAAACCGACAATTCTAATTAATTTTTTTCTAGGTCCATAGCATATCTCATTTCCAGGAGAGGTTATCGATACTCACGCGGCACGCAGAAGATAGAAAATCTCCGCGCGCTAGAACCGGTACGCGCACGCATTAGGAGGTTTTAGTAGATAACTTTTTGTATTCCGATAATTGCTACCCGATACTCCACCTTCGTTTGCGGCTGCGCGAAAACGATCGACTAAAGTTCCCTATGGTGGAGAGCGAGGACAAGCGAGCAGTACCTCGAGCAGTCCACCCACCTGCACCGGGGATCGGTCGACGGCGCCAGCATGACGGTCCCGGGCGATGGGAGGGCACCGCACTCAAAGTAGTCCCAGCCGCTCCTTCTCCTTGGTCTTCTTCCGGACCACATCCAGGTTACGGTCTCGCCAGGTGCTCTTGCGAAGCTTGATGGGACGGCTGCCCACGTACTTTCCTAGGAAAGAGAGAGAGAGGAAAAAAAAAGAGAGCAAGATCAATCTATGGGAGGTCTAGAGCAGTACCAGGGTCATATTTGAACCTGTAGTGTCCTTCAAAGTTCAAATCCCGTTAACCTTTTTTTTTTATTTCGTTTTTTTTATTTTATGGCATTGGAGAACGCAATTCCTCTATAATCGTACCTTGTGGATCTATGGTTTACCTCACAGTGGTACATGCGGTCAAGACTCAATCATTCGAGGCAATAACACTCACCGACACCCTATAGTGACCGACCTTAAAGAAAATCAAGGTACTGCGGGGTTTAGCTTCCCCACAGAGCCCCGCGCTATGTCCCTCTTCGCACTCGTTTGACGACGGAAATCACAACCTTGTAGGCGGTGCTACAGAAGCACTACCATTGTGCCTGCCGCTGTCACACCAGCCGGTCGCGCACATCCGTCGCAAAAAACATCGAAAAAAAAAAAAAGGCGCAAAATCTGGACACGTGCACCCCACATAAAAGAAAAACATTGTCTGCATAAGCATTTGCACGTAAAAAGCATTATCTAAGGTTTCGTATTCATGAAACCGTTCTCGCGCGCTTTCCTTCGTTTTGCAGCTCTCATTTCTAAAGAATTCGTTTCCCTGTCGAAATCGCAAAGACTCGCTCGAGGGCGTTACCAAACGCGACAGCTGCCGGGTCCTCCATCTTGGCCAAGCGTCAGACAACGATCACGCACACAACAGTACACACGCAACGCGCCGACGAGGACAAAAGCGGTCCAGCGGTCCTTTCGGCGAAACGTGGAGCTGCAGTACCCGCTAACCCGAGCTACTCCGTTTCACCTTATCGATGAACCGCCAAGGGCGCTACCTGTCATCGAGGCCAATCCACTGCCAATCCAATGCCAATCCAATGGCGCACCGACGCGCGGGGCGCGTCGTCACGGGGTACGTTCACATCGCTGTATATCGACTGCAGGATGGCTCGTCGCGCCCCCTGCGGTCCGCCGTAAGAAAAAAACGGGGTGTAGTTTGTTTGCGAGCCACAACAAAGGGAAGCCGTCCAGGTGACCAACGGTCGGCCACCTGCGCGCTATTCCCGTCCAGCTCTATTTCTTTCTTTTTGCTAATAAATATAGATACGCCTCTTTGTCCCATCGCGCGGCGCCGGCCACGCTCGCGCTGGCGCACGTTAGCGTCCAACGCCGATGGCGACATTCCGCAAACAGCTCGTTCCCGCTGTACGAGATTCTTCTCGCAGCTCAGTCGTTCCGGATCAGTAATGGAATCACCCAGATGCACATAGCCCACGGCCGACCGCCATGAACGGGTAAATAAAAAGCAATGACCACCACACGGTGTGACCGCAGTTAGGGCGCTCGACGATCTTCCAGGTCGTCTTCGCGTCTTGCGCGTAAATTCTACATCGTTTTCTTTGTATATTTTATGCGTCTGTGTGTGTTTGTGCGTGCGTGCGTGCGTGTGCGAGAGTGTTTCACGGGATCCCGATCCACTATGCGGGTCTCCCGGAAGGCTTGGAACTCATTTGGGGGAATCGGTGAAGTTATATACGAACAACAAGGCGTTGGAGTTAGGGCGTTAATGGGCCTTTTCCGGGGTTTCCACGGCGCATACGCAGCAGCAGCAGCAGACAGGAGTCCGCCATTTTTGGTGGCGTGGTGCGTCCACCTCGGGACTGCTGGAGGCAGTGGTGATCGCTCGTTCCCAAGTTCTCCGACATGCCCCAACACTGTTTCGTTGTTGGCTGCAGCAACGACAGTTAATGTTGTCGCGGTTTAAGCTTCTTTGGGTTTCCTTCTACTAGCCTGCACCCGACGAAGCGACAGCTCTGGGTTCGGGCGGTCCAGCGGTACAATGCGGACGACTCGTAAAGGCAGCTTTCAAAGCACTCCCGCGTTTGCAGTTGCCACTTCAAGAATGGTTCATGTTTTTGTTCCTTTTTTTTTTATCGGGGGGGGGGGGGGGGGGGGGCGTAAATACAAGTTAGCAGATTGGTTAGGTATGCTGTCGTGTCGCTTATGTGCCACGCGGAGCGAGCGTCTCGGAGTTGGCGTTTCTGGGATGGTGCGTTTCAATGGCACATGTTGTTGCTTCCTAATAGTAATAAAATAACGGTCTCGCGTTTGCTACGCAAACTGCCGGTTTTTGGTTGTTGTACACATTAGAATCGCCCACAGTTTCCAAATATTTATAAACCATAGCGGTAAAGTGGCTATGCTGCACAGTTTGTTGCTATATATACGTGCACATCCTGAACGTGAAATGGGAGCTGCTCTAGCTCTCACTACGACGACGGCATCTGCTGGTCTTGTGGTTAAATAAGGAAGAGGAAACAATCGTCTTGATATGTTGTCCTCAAGTATGTATCGAGTAAAAAAAAAATCAACATTCTGTACAGCCGCGACACTAAAAAAAAAAAAAAAAATTACAGGTGTGCCTGATTTCGTGTTTTTTTTTCTCACAGTTCCACACAACTACAGCCTGAAATGGGGTGACATCAATGACGAGGCTCGCTCAGAAATCGGCGGCTGCACGTATTAATCTTGGATATTTATTAAAGATGTACTTTAGCGGTAAATTTGACCTTGCGAAATTTCGAATTGTTGCTTCTTTCCAGTAAAAAACGGGAACAACCAACTCGTCAGGGGCAGCGGCGGACGCTGAACCGTCCGCCGTGGACCCGGCCAAGTTTGTTGGTCTCCCTTTTTATAGGAATGGAGCTACGCATTGAAATTTCACCACTAAAGTACACCTTTGTTGAAATTTACATTTCTACGTGCAGGCACAGAGTTTTTCGAACGATTTTAAAGCAAGTCATTACAATTATGAGAACACATCATGTCATTTAAAAATTTCGAGCAGCTGATACAAATAACTTGCCATTAAAAAAAAAAAAAAAAAAGAAGCGTTTTTTAACTGTAACTTGGTTTCGAATTTTTTTTTTTTTTAATTTACTGCCGGTATTGCATACAACATAAATCCTAGTTTAATGTAACCATTTGTACTATCTCGTTGGTCGAAAAGAGCTTCAACTGTGCCTTCAGTCACAACGGGCGCCACCGCGAGGTCCGTCGTCTTGTTCGGACGACGGACTTTGTCGTCGTCCGAACATTCGGAAAAAAATGTACAAACGGACAAAGTTATCCGCAGTTAACGCATTAATTGAAAACAAATCTGGTCGACAAACGCTGAGCGATTAACCGACCGCGTTCAGACAGCCAACCCAGCCAACACAGCTTGGAGCGGGCAGAACCGGAAGTAAGGCAGGCCATCAAAAACGTGTCTCCTGCTTGCCGATAGATGGCGCTCAACATTTGCGGAAAAGGCCCATTATGCTCAAGCTCTTATGGCCCTCCGCCTCCTTGACGTTGGCAGACATCAGCAGTGGCATCCTCGCGCATAGTTACGGAAGCTCCGGTTATGAGAAACTATTGATAATGGTAATCCTACAAAGCTGCAACGTTCTCTTATACAGCAAGGGGTAGAGTCTGCGCTCGCGATGGTCCTCCAGTGGTTTGGCAAAGTTCGTACGGTTAAAGGTAATATAATCGTGAGTATTATAGTTATTGAAGTCGTTTTCCTTCTCAAAAAGGGTCTTTGGAGATTTCATTTCAAATCGAGCAGGAAAAAGGGGTCATGTCTCAAAAACTTTTGAAGACCTATATATCCTGCAGTGATGTGACCGGCCTAAGCCATTTTGGAGCACCTTTCGGAGCAGCCAAAACAGTGTTTTGGAGCAGCAAATGTGGCCTTTGGAGAAACGAATATAGTGTTTTGGAGCAGCAAAAGTGGCTTTTAGAGAAGCCAAGACAACGTTTCAGAGGAGCAAAAGTGGCTTTTAGTGCAGATATTCTTAGAAAAACAAAACTACGCGGAGGGCAAGTTCGTCTGCTCCTTACGCAGGGGGTAGCGGTGACGTCAGAACGCCGAGCCCTGATTGGCTGATCGCGACCCCCTCTCTGAGCGTCGTTTGCTCCTTTGCAACGTCGTCTGCTCCTTTGCAACGTCGTCTGCGTCTGTCTTACCTTTCCTGCGACTTTCGGAAGTGCAGAGGCCAGGTTCACAAAACGATCTTACGCCAAAAATATGCGTAAGACAAAACTTGAGAACAAATTCGTATTCACGAAACGAAATTGTCATAAGTTTTGCGCAGGTTACGACGAAATCCTACGACAGCTCCGAAGCTGTCTTAATCAAATCAGCATGGCCGACAGCGTCGCGGTCGCGACGACCAACGGACGTTTATTTTTCTACGTGCGCTTCTCACGCGTCCCGACTTCAAGCAGCAAGAAAAAAGTAAAATCCCCTTGAAACAGACCACGACGAACAAGAACGCTGATCCAAAAACACCCGGGAAAAGCTCGAAAGGCCACGATTCCACCGACAACGACCAGGCGAGCACGGCAGATAGGCCTAGCAGGCACTCCGACTCGGCGACCGTCTGCCCACGACCGGCTGGCGTGCTGAATGGAATATGCCCGCGTGACCCTTGCGAACCCTTCCCGTCTTATACTTTGATCTCTGACCTCAATATTAGATTAAGAGGTCAATCTCTTCCTCTTGTCATCTCCTTGTTTTCCGAGGCAACGGTGACTCTCACCGGTAAAAAAGCGGTGAATCTCCGACAGACGCAGGAAAGGTAAAGCAGCCATCGCTTTGACTAGCAGACGTAAAGCAGACGACGTTAACTGCGCCAACCCGCCGACGCCGTTAAAGAGTGAGGAGTCTCGCCGCACACGAAAGGAGGGAAAACGTATTTGAGAGGGAACTTGCGGACACTAACCACCCTCACTCTCGGTTCTTAGCAAACAAACCTCGGCGCCTCGGGACACCTTGAGTCGTTTGACTTCCCTCCCAATGCGCGTCGGCTAAATGCTAGACAAAAACAACGTACCGCTCGAGTTTTTTCGTCTGCCCCTCTGAAAGGCGAAGTCGAGCTCGCTCGAGTTTTGAAAGTCGCAGGAAAGGTAAGACAGACGCAGACGACGTTGCGAGCAGACGACGTTGCAAAGGCGCAGATCAGCCAATCAGGGCTCGGCGTTCTGACGTCACCGCTACTTCCTTTTTTATGCGCAGAAGACGAAAATGAACCGACTTGCGAGGCGTATTTGTTTTAAGTGCTGCACAAACGAAGGCCACATTGTGTTGTGGTCTGATGTGATGTGCTCTGACGGAACTTGCTGCTTCTGTTTTTACATCCCACTTTTGTACCGCTGTAGACATTGCCGAGCAATTCCGAAAAACCGCTTGCCACTGTCTTACCGGGTCCCGACGTGCTAGATTTTGGTCAAAAGGAAGCAAACGTAAAACAATGAATTGCAAGCGTCCCGGCAGGTGCCTCTGTCGTGCAATCATGTTCGCATGCACGTGAGGGAAACTTGGGCAGGCTTGCAGTTGCGCGAGCTAAGTCGCGCGAGTGGAGACAACGGCTGTTCGATCGAAACCGAAACTATGCCACACCACTCCCGCGCCAACCGATTCCCAAAATTTTATGCAAAATGTAACTGTAGAGCATACGACAAAAAACAGTCCAGCGGCGAGTGCTTGCCAGGCCGGTAAACAAGGTACAAGCCAAACACACACAACAAAAAGGAATCCGAGCGCATTGAAGCAAGACATCGCGAGCCAGGGTCAGAACGTTCTTGGAGCGCTTTGTGCAACAACTGAACTCGACACATACAAGCGCGCTGTGCGGGTTCAGCGTGCAGACATTTTCTTTGCTTTAGTTCACTTCCATTCACCAACTTTGTTTCGCGGCAGATTTCTCACGTACTGGGGTCCCTCTCAAAAGAAAGCCCGCCGAGAGAAACCTAGCTAATCAATACTTCGAGACAGCAGTCTTCGAGTGACAGGGATTTTTGTAGTAACGTGTGATTTAAACAAGAACAGGAATGTTCATGAACATGCGGCCGTACTTTGTTTCATTTTAGAAAGCGCCTTATCTTATCTGCAGCGACGTGGGGACGGCAACACCCAGCGTCGCGCTACCACGGTGACTCAAAAGCAGAGGCCAAATATAGCTTACAAGAATGGAAAGTTGGTTAGTTGGTAACAGCACCTTGTCCTGTATGTGTTTCTCTCCACTGTGTCCTTGTGTTTCACGCTGTTTTTCATCATCACCAAATATAGCTTTCCCACGGCCGTTGTTTTCAGGAGCGAGTGCTTCAGCTCACAAAGCAACTCCCGCGGCGCAAAAACGTGGTTTCGTTTTACAGCATGACGGCATGGCTGGTATCCGGCATGCTGGCGTCGGAGCGTGCCCACACATTCGCGTCTATCGTTAAAATATATATAAAAAAAAAAAAAAAGAGAGACGTGAGAAAGATTTACAAGACGACGAGAGTGCGAAACGCGAGACGGAGGGAAAACCATGCAAGACAGGATGGAAAATTGATGCCGGGTACGTACTTTGTGTCGGGCGGCCGCTTAGGCCGTATAACACACGTATGCTCAATTACGGTACTCAGTTTAGTTTCGGCTTTGAAAGGCGGCCAAAAGTGGTTTTTTGGCCCAGGCTTTGTGCAGATTACCGTTGTTTTGGCAAGATGTAGCAAGATGTAGCAGGATTAGCCCCTCGGCGCAGTGTGGTGCAATTGGCGCAGCAATCAGATCACTGATCCTGGGAAAATCCTTCGCTATACGAAGCAAAAATCCCTTTTTGTGTCATATTTTTAGTTTTTCATTTCTAAAGGACTAAAACAGATTCGAAGATTCTTCCGACCGTCGCACGTCGCGTATTCTGGAGCTTCTCCAAGCTCAGACAACCCCTCCCCCCCCCCCCCCCCCCCAAAAGAAAAGGAAAAAAATGTTTTACATGATTTTTTAACTACACTGATAGCGCAATATATCCAAAAATATTTTTTATTCAAAATTTTGTTTTTCGACGATAATTTGCAAGGTTTGAATTACGATAATTTGTATAACAATCAATTTTATTACATGTGTTGTATATCTAATGAAAGCTTAAGTAAATACCCATTCAACAAGCACAATATCGTTCTAATCAAATATAGCACATCTTGGCAAAAACGCTTTTGAATACAAGAGGAAACTCTAAAAATATAAATTTCAACATGACTTGATATGGTTCGAAACATCCAACAAGGGTCGGATGTAATACATGGATTGGACATATCGATCCGTACATTTAAGAGGATGAAATGTTTCAAGTTCTGTTTTATTTCAAGATGCGAAGCT
Source organism: Ixodes scapularis (assembly GCF_016920785.2). Lineage (NCBI taxonomy): Eukaryota > Metazoa > Arthropoda > Arachnida > Ixodida > Ixodidae > Ixodes > Ixodes scapularis. Next base: position 33,834,225 of record NW_024609835.1, on the reverse strand, counting down.
TGGCAGTCGTATTAATAAATTATTGGCATCTTGTTAGAGTATAGACCTTTTCATTTCAGTAGTTGGCTGACCGTCGGGTAGAGGGCGCTGGTGCACTCGCCGCCATGAGGTTGCTTCAATTTGGTTGGTTTCGGTTCCAACGCGCACGCGATTGTGTTGCTGTTTCATGCCATTTTTGCTTACTTTTGTGATACAAATCTCTTTCTTGTGCAACACAGCAAATGACGCAATGGTGCTGAGTCACTTGGAGAACCGCGTTTTGGTTTCGAGCCTAAATTGCGAGCGCTTTTATGAACCTCAGATGCGTCTGATTACGTCCAATCGTCAATTTCGGCCAGGTTCGGCGGTGCAACAACTGCTCTGGTGTACAGAGATGATTACCGTGGCCCACGGCCGTACCCCGCGCGCTAGTTACTAGAATAAATAAATAAATAAAGAGCTGGAGAAGCTCCGCGTCCAGCACGCGCTTCTTGCCTGCCGCCGGGCGTCGGGCTTTGGCTGCGCGTGCACCGAGTGGTATGGAAGGGCTCGAGCTCATGTCGGAGATTCGACTGCTCATCTTATATTGTAACAGACTATAATGCATGAGTGCTTAGTGAAGAGGGAGGTCCACTACATTATTAAAAATGTGCCGAATCATGAAAAACACATCAAGTGGCAAATTTACAGTTTGGGTTTCGTACACCAGCTATTGAACTTCACAGACTGGAAGTCTCCTATAATGACGTAGATGATATTTAAAAAAAACTGTTATCCTCTCGGCCTGTTTTATTTAAGTAAATTAAGTTCTCGAGAAATATTTTAAGAAATTTCTTTATGCCCGCCTAAAAAAAATTTTAAACTAAAGTACTCATTAACAAGATTTTATGATATTGGCCCAATGAAATAGATTATTTGTTATATGGAGATTTGCTTACGACGTTCTCAAGGTATGAAATAAGTGACAGGCCCCTCAAATGGATACCTGACATTACTTTCCCATAAAATTTGCCAGATGGAATTAAAGGCCACAAAAGAAGTGATCTCTGGTAAATTTGGGTGAAGTCGAGCGCCAGGCGCCTCACAATGAACCTGTGTAGAAAGCTTGTTACTGGTTTGAACCGATGCACTTGGTAGATTTTGGCGTCGCCAGCTGCTAAAGATAAATCTATATTAGCCGCCGACAACACTGCATTCGTGCGATTTTAATGCAGACGGGGTCTTTTCAGCGTCACATATTGTGGACCGCAGGCACTCTCAAGCTGTCTGTGACAGTTTGTTCCGCGGGAAGTCAAAACCTTTGTGTTGAAATCAATTAATTGAATTGAACTGGTTATCTTAACAAAATAGTTCGACAATTAAAATACTGTAGGCATTTCCCTAATTACGCACAGTATAGTTTCTTGGAATTCATAAATAAACCGATCAGGGGAATGTTTATATAACAGACACGATTAAGAACATCGAACAAACGTTCGTGTGATATTATCAACAAACTAATTCTCTGATGTTGACGTAGCATTATTTCTTGCATAAAACAACAAATTAAAATTAAACGTTTGTTCTCTATCTTGTCCACGTTTTCACCTACATAATCAGAAGCCAGTGTTTTCGATCTGTTATAAATACAAAACACGATGCTTTCAGGAAGCACGTGGTTATTTACACTAAGTATTTTGTCACCTTACTTGAGATCCCAAATGCTCGATCATTATATGCTTACATCGTGCTTCCTATTGCCAATGTTCCGCCACTATTAGTAAGCAAACATGAGTTCTCATAAGTTATTGACCTTTGAACCCTTGCGCTGTCTTAGAGTCATATATGTGTTCAATGTGCGTGAGCGCTAACGCATGATTCATGTGCTCATAGCCTCTTCATACGTAGCCGGCACGCCGACGGTAAAAATAGTAAAAACGTGTTACAAAATTAACTGCGGAAGTTGTTCACATAATCATGTAATGCAATTTACAGGGTAAATATATAAGTATTGGACGACAGTTTACAGAGTGGGGTAAGAGACGCGGCGAAACGCAACGAAAAACACGAATTCAACGCATCCGCCAAGACGCGGAGTAGCGCGGAGGGGACAGCGAAGCGACGAGTTGAAGCAACCTAATGGCGGCCGCATCACGTGACTCCAAGATGGCAGCGCCCATGCCACGGAGGGTGAAAAGGTCTATTCGTTTCTTTCGATTTAACAAACTATGAAATAAAGTTAGGTTGATGCGTAGACGAGATGTTAGGTTTAATATACGGGGTGTCTTCTTTTTTTTTAACTTTACAGATTTGTTTAAAAAACCAAAAGCCGTGAAACTTACACTAATGCGGTCTGTGCACGTGAGTTATACGGCCTGGGAGCGAATCATCATGATGAGTCGAATAATTAGCTAAAGTTTGTTAAATATCTCAGTTTGTGAAAATAGACATGGTTTCAATTGGAAATTTGCTAACCGTAATCAAAAACCACTAAATCAATAAAGTTACGAAAGACTTTGGGCGCGTAGGAAGCTTTGTAGTGCGCTAAAGGTACCACTCGTTGCAACAGGTACAAGGCTGGGGCTATGATAAGGGACGAAAAAATCGCGCGGGCGCCTTATCGCATCGGTAGCAGCTTGCTCCGGCTGCACGAGTGAAAACTTTAGCGCTCCACTCTGCTCCAATAAGTCCTTCTGAAAGACTCATTTAGTTGCTTTCGGCGTCGCCCAGCAAGTTTCTAATTGGAACCATGTTTGACAAATTAAAAAGCTAATTCACATATTTCAATTAAACATACGAATTACCAAAACGACTAGACCGCTATAATATGTCATTCAGGCCGTGTAACTCATCCGCAAAGTTCGCATTGTTGCATGCTTTCACGGCTTTTCAAAAACAAATCTGCAAAACCTAAAAAAAAAAAGAAGAGATGCGTATGCGGGCTTTCCTGCATATGTCCAATTTATCGACATAAAAAAGAATCACAATTCAATTAATTTCTTAAATTCTCTCATGAGAATTAAAATCTCATAGATACTTCCCTCCAGAGGTATTTTTCAAACTCTCGCTTCTCCATGCATGCACACAGAGCCTTGAAAGAGGGTAGGCTGTTGAAACCTGTTGATATTAGTTTCTTTTTTTTTTTTTTTTTTTTCAGAAAGAGAAAGTTTGTATAAACCGTAGAAATGTACTATCGCCAAAAATATGAAAGGGAGCAGTTCGTCTTTCTTTCCAGTTTCACGGCTTCCACTACCTCCGTTATACCTCAACCTGTCAAACAGCATGTATTTTGGTATCTAAGCTTTCTGTTCTTGCCCTCATCGGGACCATTACATGCGAAAAGTTTGTACATGCACGAAATAAAAACGAGGAAGTCTGTTCATTTTCCCACTGTTGCATATACAGGGTGTTTCAGAGAACGCAGGCATAATTGCTCCTGCGAAAACTACTCATCGCAACGAAAAAAGGCTTGTGGCGTTTTGGTCCTGGGCCAGGGGCCCATTTAGGAAAATTATTAAAGCCCGGGATAATTAATTTGTTAATTATTTTTGCGTAATTAACTTTTTTAATATTGTGTTTAAGGGCATGGTTTCAACTGGAAAATTGCTCAGCATCATCGAAAAACACGAAATCAACAAATTGCAGAACGATAGAAGGCACGCGAAGCATTTTACGGCTTTCTCAAAAACCGCACAAATTCGACGGGTTTTTAAGTTTCGGTTTGCTATCGGAGCGCATCTCGGCCCCGGCGGCACCGCGCCCCGTGGAGAGAGAGTGCAACCAGCCTCTGCTGCGTCGCGCGATGACAGCGCAGCAGAGGTTAGTATTTTGGTCATCGACCTCGAATCCTTTATACGGGGAAGGCGAGCTTGTGCGGCGCGTGTACATACATTCCCAGCAGTCTCGTTGATGCCTGGGTAATTTAGCCATAGATCTATGCGGAGAGTACGTCGTCTGCTTCGTGCGCTGGGGTTGCGGTGACGTCAGAAAGACACCGAGTTCTGATTGGCTGATTGGAAGGATAGTGGGTAGACAGACCTCAATGCTAGATGCCTTGAAGTCTATCCACTATTTTTTTTCAATCAGCCAATAAGACCTCTGCGTTCTGACATCATCACAACCCCTGTGCACGAAGCAGACGAACTTGCGCTCCAAAGCGTCGTCATAGTCGGCTTTCCACGATTTGGACGAACGCTCACTGTAGCGTCTTGAGCATGATGAAGTCGACTTGCGTTATTGGAAATAAGAGGAATATCCGACTGTCAACTTTGACGGTGTTGGCCGCGATCACTACAAGCTTCCAGCGTGCTCTTTGCACACGTGATCGAAACATTCAATGACAATCGATAATCGTGGTCGAGACGTCAAAGACGGGATCTATCAGAGAGACCCCCTCAACAATTCCGGTTAAGCACATTCCTCCACGCTCAGTTTTAATGGAAAACTGCTAGTGTGGTCACTATAGTCGGTGACAGGTCAAGAACGAATTGGAAGCTCCTCCCAGCTCTTTCCACTTCAGCAGAGCGAACGCTGGTGAGGAGGTCGCCTTCACTCCCGCGTTCGCTCTGCTAAAGTGGAAAGAGGTGGGAAGAGCTTCCACTTCGTTCTTGACCTGTCACCGACTACAGATGGAAGCGCTCATCAGTAGTTCACAACTTTCGTGACGCAAGTGTTTTTCTTTTGTTTGTTTGTTTTTCTTCACTGCACAACGCTCGCAGGGACGACAGAGGAACATTTCCTAGTACTAACAATATGACCATTATAAATATATTCTAAAGTTTTTTTGTTTGTTTTTTAACTCCATAAATGAAGGCCGTTGTACTCCACCGAGATTTCATACTATGGTCCAGCCAACGACATTTCGCACGTGTACATTCAAGCAAATTGGATCAGTAAACGAGTCATATTTCTTCCGCATGCCTCCTCGTGCCGACGTGTAGGTGGCAAAACAAAAATGTAACAAGCAGAAATGTGATTGACAACCTCTGAGGAGGAAATGAATGTGAGAGAATAAGCAAGAAATATATGAGCATTTTCAAGAAGAATCGGTGTGTCATGAAAGGAAACGTACTCTCGTTTTCACTACGACAAAAGCGCGAGAGGCATGTTTATTCCGCCATTTTTGTTTTTCAAACGAGTTTTTTTTTTGGAGGGGGGGGGGGGTTGTATAATTTGTTTTGAAAGCATGCGACAGTGATGTATATTTCTGCTAGGAGGCAAGTAAAACAACCCTTTCAAAACCACTCCTTCCAAATAATCCGCCCACCGATCTCCATATGTTCCCAAAGCAGCCCTTAAAAAAAGAAAAAGAAAAAAAAAAGAATTATAGCGACAACAAAAATTCTTTCCCGGCAACACCGCAGGCCAGATTGCGACTCCCAGTACAAATCGCTATCTACATAAACGCGAATACACAGCTCAGGAGTGGCGGCACTATATCGTTAGGATTCGTCGACAACACACGGCGAATCAAGAAACCTGTCTGGCACGTGTGTACACACCGCGAAGCCCCTATTCAATCTACGAAACCACTTAAATAAAATAAAATAATATTGACAAAAATTAATAAAGGGAGAGACAGTAGGAAGAATACCTCCAATTTATATATTTTTTTTCCTGCCTTTATTCACTAAGTCCACCATCAATCTTCCTTTTGTCCCAAATACTCCCCTACCTTATCCCGAGACAGCAGCAATAACAATAGCCTTTGCTTGTTGGACCTCGTTTATTTCTTTCGAATTCTTTTTTTGTTTCTTAAAAGCTTCCTCGTTGGTATCCGGAAACACAGCTCAGATGAACTCTCAAAGCGAGATCCAAGACCGCCTGTCGTCTGCGCTCGCTAAGAAAATCATTTCTCGCGGGCTTAATCTGAAAACGAACAAGATTACGCGTGCGCGCCTTTACTCGCCAGTGTTGCCACACCGACATAATCATCTAGATAACTGCAAAACTATTATTCTTAAAAAAAAAAACGTATATGCGGATTTATAAATTACATTGATTTTTCCTATCTTCTAGAAATAAACCACCTTAAGGCGTGCGCAATCCCCTATACACTGCGTGCGACGCGACTGGCGCGCCGCCGCGCGGTCGGTACCGAAGGTAGGCAGTGAGAACCCCAGAGAAAACGAAACCAAAACCACGCCGCATACGTTGGTACGCATTGAAGACGGAGTGGTGCGGTTGCGCTGGGTTCACAGCATGAAGTGCTGCCTGTGCTGCGTCATTAAGTGCTTCAATAGTTACGCGTCGTATCTCGTGGAGACAAAGTTTCACAGTTTTTCACCTCGCCGATGTTTTGTGGAAGAGCGACAACGATGGAACCGTGCCGTACGACGCGAGAAATTTGGTCTCCCGATCGTGTCTGCCACTGTGTCAGCACGGCTGACATATTCTACACTGCCGCTTTGCGCTTTGCGTTTGTTTTCGTAACAGCAACGCCTACATATGTCAGAGCCGATGGGACGAACTGAAATGCCATCCCACACTCGCGGGTATAAAGTGCCAATTTCGTTAGAGGAATGAACTTCAAAGAAGTTTCGTCCCCATCGTACTTGTCGATGATATTTCGGGACAAGTATGGCACGCAATCTGTACTTCATGAAGAAAGATTGGAACGGTAAAAAAAGTGACAAATATGAATCTAAAGAAAACAACAATGAAACTCGGAATCATTGGAGAATCGCCGTTTGAGTATGGAAGTTTATGTGGTGTGCTTTCTTTCTTGATCAGCCTCCTTTTGGATGTGGAAACGCTGACACCCCGAGTTCTGTAGACAACAGAACTTTCTCTCGGCTTTAGAGCCACCTATCGCAAAGTGGTTCGAACTGGAACTACCGTACACTGGTCCCTTCCCACCTGTAAAGTGTGCACCTCCCACGATGAGTGGTATTATCTTGGCAGCCTTTGACGGTCAAAACTGGTTCCCATTTAGTTACGCCGCCCAAACTAAATTTTCACTTGGTTTCCCTATGCCACCTTTTTTTTGTATAATAAGTGCTGTGTCATGTTACTGTCAAGTCCAAGCACCTGTGTGCCCAAATCTGCACTTTGCACAGCCCGCTATAACACAGCATTTTGGGTCCAATATTGGATATCCCGTACAGCTTTATTTCTTTATTGGTATAGAAACATAACTTTCACACCTGCTGTTTTAAAGAAACTTGGCACCCTTCGTGCACAAACTTGGTGAACATCTCAGTCGCCTCCAAATATCATCGTTCCAGCAGTCCTAGGTTTACACTGACGAGCGAAATAAATTTCCCACTCAGAGCAATCATGGTGGCGGCCGTCTTGTTTTTCGGAAAATTCCTCCAACTCCTTTTTCGGCCGCAACTAGAGAAATTACCCCTAATAACGACTCAAACTCCATATATAAGAAGTGGAGAACAGCTAAATTCCCTTCTGCCTCAGCGCTCATGCAACGTCACCCTCAACTTATCGGCTCAAAAAGCAAAAGTTTCGTCCGTGCGCGCTTCCGCCGCCACAGCTTGGCGGCGGAAGCGCCTCACAGTCGAACGCCAGCTCCTCCGCTAGCGGCGCTGCGCGCGTTTTTCAAAGCGCCCCCTATAGTTCCCGCACGGAGTGTATAGACCAATACAACGGTCTGGCGTCATATGAATGTGGTGGCACTGCTATCGCCACGGAACGTGCGTAAACTCTTCACGTCACGCAAATCTTGTTTCTGCGGAGGCTTCGGGAAAAAGGTGGGCTTGTCCGTAAACAACATGGCGTATACCGGTTGTTTCAACGAAGGTTTAAAAAAAATCATTAAAATAGGGTGGTTGAGAAAAAATAAAAGAAACTCTCCGGAACAAACTGCCAACCACGGGGGACGTCAAGTAATAAAAAAAACTACCATTAAGTGCATTAAAATTAACTAATTAACTTCTTAAAAATAACGTCGGTTTGCCATATGGCCATAGATTCAAAGATAAAAATGCATTCGCGTTTCTTGGAAGAGGTTCAGAAGAGAACGGTGTGCGGGCCATGGTTTAGTAAGTGAAAAGAAACATTAGGTGCCAATGAGAAACAGCGAAAAAGCAGTTTATGGCGTTCCGAAAACGCTCAATTTGGACGCGTTTCTAGTTTTAGGTTTCTTATCGGAACGAATCTTTGCGCCCGCCATCCTGCTTCCCGGTGGCCGAGGGGCGAAACACCTCCTCGCCAGATAGGGAGGGAACTATGGCGCCCGTGTGTTGCGCATCTCGGTCACTGTGGAGGAGAACCACGGGTACAAAGATATCCGCTCCGACAGTAAATTGAAAGATGGCCGACTATTTCGTCGTCATCCGTAAAAATATTTAAAAAAATAGTTGGACGTCTATAACGTCACTTTCGCAAAACGCCAACAGAGTGACTTCATTATTTCGACGTCCCCCCATCAGTGCAGCCGTCGCAGTGGTAGCGTAGCGTGGTAGCCTTTGGTGGAAGCTGTTCCATGGTTTCGTCAGTTTCGCCATCTTCAGTTTCTGATGGTGTCGTCGGTCGGTGCTGCGTTGACCTGTGGACGGAGTCACCTGTCGCTGCGTCGCATGCCTAACAAGTTTCGATCCTACTTGGCACTAGGAATGTCTTATTCAGCGTGCGTGTGTAAGCCCGATTGGCTCCACATTGGATCTTTTCGGACGTGACAAGCCCGGTGACGATGTTCCCGGCCCTCGCACGTCATTTCGTCACGCGTCTCACTTAAAATTTTGAATCCACAAGAAAGGCGAGCTGGATATGCCTTTATTTCGCCAGCACGCAACAAATGTAAGTGCGTACACTTCGTAACACTGAGAGTTTGGCACGCTTCGTGTGCCTCCACTACGCTGCGAGCGCGGCTTCGCATGGTTGCAAAGTTTCGCTTAGCATCTGACTCCCGCCCTGTTTTCAACCAGGTTTCGTAAGTTCGTTGTTTAGCGTACGAAACGGTCGCGTTGTCAGTGATGTGATTGATCTGAGCCATTTTGGAGCATCTTGTGGAACAGCCAAGAGTCCATTTTGGAGCAGCCAAAAGTACTTTTCGAGCACAAGCTAACACGTCATTTTCAGTCATATTAGTTCCAATATCAAGTTAAGATTTATGTGTTGATGTCTACTCGGCCTTCCTGCTTCTGTGCAACAACATTGCAGGTTTAATTCCCTGGCTGGTAGTTTAATTTCGTGCAGAAGCACGAGGCACTGTAACAAGGTGCTGATTGATTAAGGGCTGTAGGAACTACCGCGCAGAATTATTTTTAGGTGCGAAATCAAACTTAAACCAAATAATATATTCCACTGAAATAATGCAAGAATATATTAAGCTCAAACGCTCAAATTGATTTTCTTTTTAAGTTCTAAAAGTTGTAATAAAACTGCAGTTCTCAAATTAGATATAAAACAAAGCTTTCGTCAATTGATCATGAACATCAATGACAATAGTTATGAACATCAATAACAGAAATCAAAATGTAAACAATTAATGTGCATTCTTAAAAAAAAAAAGTCCTGCGGAATTTGTTTAAGTGATTTCCAAGCACGCATTTACTCCTTCAGCTAATTGCGTTTTAATTGACTGTAGTCACTGCTATCAAACGGATGGAACCCATATAAAGGTAATAACCAAATAAAAGTTTACATTTAAAATTAAAAAAAAATCTTAAAAAGTTTTTTTTTTTGCAATACTCTAGTGTCTTTGACAAATCACGAATGTGCAAAACATATCGTAGCAGAATATCGCAGTCTGTCACATACACTAGCCATAGTTTTCTTCACAAACCCTGCGTAATGTTCCGCTCTGGAGGAGTGCTTTCCCTTTAGCATACGGGTGCGCTGCGGCGAAGCAAAACCTAGAAAATTGCGGCGCCTATTACGTGGATGTCGCTTCACTTTCACTGCTGCACACCACTGCGCAGCGCCAAGCGCACTCAACGATGCTAGCTATCCAACCAGAACAGAGGAGCACGAGAAAGATTTAAACATTTCCGAGTACTGTCAATGTTTGATACAAAGATCAAATCGAATATAATGTTATTTGAGGCGATCATCAAAATGTTTGGAAATTAGCACAAGCCTACCGTAATAATTCGGCTGTTTAGCGGGACTTGATTTATTACACTTTCAGTGTTCACAAAGTGAAAATAAGTTGTGGCGCAACGTTGGCGCAAATTCCTCACATTTTGACAAAATGTAGCAGGATGTAGCAGGGTAAGCGCCTTGGCGTAGTTTGGCGCAAATGGCTCAGCGATCTCATCACTGGATGTTAAATAAGATGTTGGAAATGAAAACACTGCCTTTTCGGGGTGTCATGACCGGTGCGAACGAACAACAAAGGTTCTGACGCCCCGAGAAAAAACATTCTCATATTGCAGACCGCGCTGCGGATGTACGAGATACACGTATTTTCCGACAGCAAATGTCGTTCAATCAACTACAAATTTGATGACACGAGATTCAACTCCTTTATTTATATATAAAACACGTGAAATAAATCATGAAACGCAAGGGTGCCACATTCTGTAATGTTTAGCAGAACCAAACAAGCGTTACGTAAGCCCTGATAGCTGAGTTCAACGTTACTAAAACACTCAGTTGGGAAACTCGGCGTGGAAACCTGGGCCGCTGGCGTCCACCGAGACCGAGCTAAATGCGACAACAGCGCCACCTCTTTATCGTTTGTCTGTACTGTGGTCACCTTGAGCTTTTTGAAAGCCTGTTTTTGCGTAAAAACAAACGGAAAAGACTCTTTCTGTATAAAATTTATTGTAGTTTAGTACAAAAAGAGGGGCGCGTTATGTTTTTAAAATCCTTAGTTTGCAGGGTTTTGCGGCACAATTAATATTGTTTTTATACGACCATGCCCCAGCGGGGCTTTCAGGTAGCGCGTCCCGACCTAGGTGCATTTTCGCTTCGTTAGTTCGACGCGGCGCGTCCGCCGGGGCGACGGGGGTGGCACCCCTGTAATCTCTTCCGCTGTATCTGTTCTTAAAGCCAAAATAGAAGTCACGTGCAGTTCCTCGAGTGGCCGCTGCGGGAGAAATGGTGTCGTTGTGTTCGTCATTAGCTCGGTGCTCGGAGACAGATTGGGGCCACTTTTTCAAAGCTGTCTCTATGGGAGTTTCCCAGCTGAGTGTTTTAGTAACGCTGGCTTAGTTGTACCTTGAGAAGTTTTCTTGCATTCCCAATTAATTTAGATATATATATATATATATATTTACCAGTGTGTCGAACCGAAAAAAATACGGAATCGGTTAAGGTTCAGGTTCAGGTAAATTTATTTTGTTCCGGCTCAGTTCCGGTTCGATTAATTCGATCCGCAAACCGGTTCGCGAACCGGTTCGGGGAGCTGAATCGGTTCGCGAACCGGTTCGGAAAATATAAATGACAAATTGCAACATCAAAATAAATTACAAATAAAGCATCTGAAGTCAGCACATACGAAAAGGGATACATCGTAGTGTGAGGCTCAGGGATTTCTACCAGGAATGGTTTCTTTATGTGCACTCAAAGGTTACCTCACCGACGTTTACGCATTCGGACTTCATCTAATTGGGTCCGACGCAGTAGCTGTAAAATCCGCGACCTCCTTACAAACCCACTTACAAGTAGAACTCGCTAACTATCCCACCACCTCGGCGTGTAGGCAATTGAAGGAACAGTGGGGAGAAAATACAGCTTTCTTCATTTGAACTAGCCTTCGGTAACTCAAATTAGACCCTTAAAGAAGTTTTCATTAAACAAGATACGGAATATGAAAACACTTCACCGAACGCAACGCCAGAAGGACGTAATAGGATAAATATTAAAATAGAAGAGTTCGCTGTCTCACAAATATGTTAGCTTCTAAGTGCCTATACGAAACCGGATGCATTATTATCAAACTCCCCAGCCTTTTCTTTTCTCATTCCGATGGAAGCAAGCTTCAAGAACTCGCGCGTTCTAGAAACGTGTTATGAAATGAGCACACAGCAGCATTTAGGATTTACGATATTGTAGGAAAATGAAATCCCGTGACGCATTTTTTTTTTTTTTTTTTGCACAGCCTTCCAATTTTCTTTTTTCCGTGCAAGCCGCGACCAGCGCAATACTGGTTCCTATGTCAAGATTCATGGATGCAGCGTTTGTCAAGATTCATGGATGCAGCGTTTATATTCCTAAGACTGAGTGGAGAAGAAAAATATGTAAGCGAGGTGTGTGTCAGTTGACGGCACTTAAAAAACAAATGGCATTGATAGCACATTTATTGTCAACAGCGCGTGGCCTAACCGTTTTGACATGAGCCGGTAACCGTTATTTTTTTTCCGGTGCAGTTCCGGTTCGGGTTCATCGCGATAAGAATATAACGGTTCGGGTTCAGTTCCGGTTCGACACCCTGATATTTCCTAAAGTGAACTGCACGACATTTGTTTACGGAAAATGTGTAATAAGCCGCGATGCCGATCGCAAACAAGATTTTTTTTTTTTTTGACCGCCACTTTGTATATTTTTTTAGTCCGGATTCCGAAGCTCCAAAGTTCAAAATTTGAAACCGGGGGACGTCGAAATGATCTTGTAAATATGATCACGTCTTCAGGAAGTGGCCTCACGGAAGTAAAAATAATACTTACAATTACTTTGAGCGCGGAAGTCGAAATAGTCACTGCCGAATTGAAGCCCAGAAACTCGTTCAAATAGAGCGTTTTGCTTTCTTTGGAACGCCATAAAATGTTGTTTTGGCAATATATCATTTTAAAATGAGTTCATTTAGTGGTTTTTCATGATGTTGAGCACGTTTCTGATTGAAACCATTTTTTTTATCAAATTAAGAAAAGTAAAATTTAGTTAATTAAGTATGCTTAGTAGAAGAGCGGGTTGGTTTAAGTCATGGATGAAGTAAGAATAAACAATTAAAACAGGGACAACACAACTACATCTTTCAACTAGCAACAGACGAGTAAATTTTCTACAGCGAGCAGCCGACTATACCCAGTAGGAGTAGGGGAGAGAAGGGGAGAGAAGGAAAGATAAAACACGCGAAGTGCAAGTCAGGGTGGTAGGGTTATCTCGGATTTTAAAAATTCAACCTCAGTTTTCGTCAGCAGGAGGGAAGGGTTTGACACGTTGTCATCCACCAAAGAGGGGATGACAACGCAAACACGAACAGTTCGTGTTTGCGTTGTCATCCCCTCTTAGATGGCACAAAAATCCTTGGGGGGCATGACAGCAGATTCGGCAGGGAAATCATAGAATCATTCGCCATGACCACAGCAAAAAACAACGTGTCAAACCCTTCCCTCCTGCTGACGAAAACTGAGGTTGAATTTTTAAAATCCGAGATAACCCTACCACCCTGACTTGCACTTCGCGTGTTTTATCTTTCCTTCTCTCCCCTTCTCTCCCCTACTCCTACTGGGTATAGTCGGCTGCTCGCTGTAGAAAATTTACTCGTCTGTTGCTAGTTGAAAGATGTAGTTGTGTTGTCCCTGTTTTAATTGTTTATTCTTTCTTCATCCATGGTAGTTAATTAAGTTGCTAATTGGTATGTTTTTGCAATACTAGACGTTTGCCGTGGCTAAAAATTGGTTCCCAAAAATTGTCTGTTTTTTTTTTTTTCTCAAACAACTTTTATTAAGGAAATTCTTAAAGCCTTCGCTGAATCGTCCGGTATGACGAAGGCCGGTGATAGCTAGCATCTTCCATTTCGGAGCGGTGGGGTAGAGCGTTTTCGGTGCTAAGCTGGCCAGTGAGGGCTCGTACGAACCAAAGCATTCTTTACGAAATGAACGCAGCGGTCAAGAGGTTCCGCGTTTCGAATAGGCGAGCAAACAAGAGTCGGGCGCAGCGCTTGTGGAAATGTTTGCAACTCGCGAATTTAGGCAGTCTCCTTCCATACATTTCGAGCTGCGGCTACGTAGGCTAGGGTATCGCGTCGAGGAGGGACAACTGCGATTGGGCAGAACAGGAAGAAAACGGGGGACATGAAAGCGTGCGACCGGTGGAAGCTGAATTCGGTCCGATATTGCACCGCATTCGGGGAAACACGAAACTATAGTTGTATTCGACATGCCAGAGACGACAGAACGTGCAATCGTGCGTGGTGATGGGAAGCGCCCCCATAGAAACGGTGAAACGTTAACGGTCCATTATTCCGACTGCCGCTTTACAGACGCAAACAAATCATAATAATGATTATTTCACACATTCTAGAAATAGCTCGTGAGTTTAGTTTCCCGCAGAACAGAGGGGCGGCTTATTTCGTTGAACAATAGCTGGATCCCGTCGAATTCCGAAATAATACGATTAGTGCGAAGGAAGGCACGATCATTTCACTTGCTCATTATCTCTACGCACATTACATTGTCTAAATCTAATCGTACTTTAAACGTTGTCATTCTGTGGTTTCTTGTTTTTTGTTTTTTTTTTGGCCGTGAATGGGCGTTTTTACGTTCTGGTAGAAAGTGAACTCACAAACTTTTATTAACACGATAGCGTTAAGAAAAACCGGAGTTGGTGGAGTGACGCAAGAATCGTGATTGGTCGACAGCAGAGCCGTATATAGACAGAGTTTGGCCATTGACTGGAAAGTATACGAGTCAAATTAGGAGACGCCATTCGCCGAGAGCGGCGTGTTCCAGGGCGTCTTCACGAGTTCGAATGTGGCCAACGAGAAGCCGGAAATAATACCCTGGCGGTGGTCGCGAGAAACGAAATTAACAAGTGGGCCAGCGACTGAAAATATGGTGCACGTTATCTTTCGATCACGGTGATCCAAAATCATGGTAAAAGAGCGCGACTAGCGGAACGATCGACATAATCCCTACGCCAGGCGCCGAGGGCCGGGAATATGCCGTCCGAGCGGTCACACACTGTCCGAGCTAAACAGAGTTCGAGCGGCACATTCGCTTCTTACATACTTTTTGCATGAACATAATCGAAACATCACGTGCCCCATATTTTCAACCATGAAGAGTTACTACATTTTACTGATTAAAACTGATTCTCGCTACCACCGCTAGGGGATTCTTTTCGGTTTCTGGTTGGCCAAGAGAGCATGCCAAGCCCTCTATGTGCCTCTGGTGCACGCCCTGGCTCTGCCCGCGCCTCCTATTGACCAAACTGTCTCCGAACACTGCTCTCGTCAAAAGGGTCATGACGTCACAGCCACACGACTTCGCGCGGGAATTTCAAAGAACACACAACGGTCACGTGAAACGTGACATAAAGCGTTGAATCAAAGTTAATAAAAATAAATAAACATGACATGTAATGCGCATTAAAGGCCACCGCATGCCTGAAATGATTTCACTTTATGAAGTAATTATTTGCCTTAAAAAAAATTTTAAGAATTTTACGCGGGATTCGACCCTGCTCACTAGCAGGATGAGCATGAAAAACAAGCGAGAAGGCGATCCAAATTTTTCTTAGAGTATAGTATGGGCTCCCAGAAAACCTGAGCTCCTATGTCTATCTACAAACAATCATCATAAAACTACCATCTTTTTAAGGGAAATTATCCTTTCATCTTTACCGCCATTTGTCCTGATTTTCCGACCACCGAAGTTGTACCCAGTATACCTATAGCGGCTGTATCTTCTATAGGGGACCTCAAGACGGAAATAGAAACCATCGGTGTTGTTTGTATCCCCGACGGCGAATATCTTGATTCGTTGCCCTATTTCAGTCATGAGGGTCGGCAGCGGCGCGCCTAAACAACAGAGCACCCAGTCTTGTCGATGGTCGACCCGCATCTGCAAGTTTCCACTCGTGTTCCGAAAATTTCTGTCAAATCGTTACAATTCAGTCGAAACAATGTGGCTTCACACCACACAAAATGAAATGCCCAATTTTATAAGGCTCCCCTTCAACGAAACACTAGCACTGTGTCAAGAGCCCGTATGAACGGGCGCAATCGTGAAGAAAGCATGCAGCAACTTGGGTACGTTATTGAGAATGAATTAAGCAGAACTCAATGGTTTTGTTAATAGGCACTAAGAAACGCAGGAGTGCGGAAAATTGGGTCAGCTGGCACATAATATTTTAAAACAAAGCGCGAGAGAAAAAAAGACGTACGACAGAGCAACATTCTTGTAAGTTGCAAGCGTTATATATCTTCGCTTGCTTCTTCCCAATATTCCTGTAATGACTCACAGACGGCAGATCACGAACGGCATTTCAATACCTATTCCTACGCTCACCGCGTCCAAAAGGGGAAGGCAATGGACATTTTCCGAAAAGCGTTCTGCGCACGCGCGAGCGCCCGATGCCAAGTGGCGGAAGTCGGCACGAAAAATCGAGGAAATTTGGAAGGAGTTCCTTTCAAATTACATATATATATATATATATATATATATATATATATATATATATAATTGTGTTACACAAAAAAAGGAAGTGGACGGAAAGAAAAACACGACGCTTGGGTAGACGCCACAGACGCCCGACTTTAAAGTCGTGTTGGGTACGCGCCGCACAGCAGAGGGCGAAGAAACTGGTAGCGTAGCTCCCACTATCGATTGGTAGCGCAGGTAGGTCACGTCCTCGGTTTCTAGTTCGTGCAGCCACCGCCTGGTGCCGTCGGTATGTGGAAAAAGTCCATTAGGTCAGGATTGCATGAGAAAAACTGAGGAAAACAAAAATAAAATAATCCTTACAACGTTACCGCTCAAAACCCCGAAGCCGCGGTTGCACTGCTCGTACATCATACACAAGACGGCCTGCAGACACTGGCTGAGGCCCGTTTCTTCCTGCCATGACAGTCCCTGTACTGTCACGGATGAAGGCCACGAGACGATGAATAATAAACTTAAGATAAAGCTTTAATCGGCGAACTTGTGCCAGAAACAAAAAAAGGAAGAACACACGCCGAGGAAGCAGCAGCAAGCGCCGACGGCGGTAGCAGCGAGCGACGGTGCGTCGGCGTGACAGCCATGGCTAGCGCCAGAGGAAATCAGTGATGAATCGGCAATACTAAGGTCGGCTTCTCGCAGATTTCACCTAGAATGTCCGGGAATTATTATGTAGGAATGCTATTTAGGAATACTACTGGCTGGACTCAAGGAGCCATGGTAGGAGTGGGTACAAACATGTAAACAAGACGCAGATTTATAAATGAAAACTCAATTAAGTATAAATTCAACAGCAGACACAAAATTATCAACAGTTATGTTGATGACGACATCATTTGGTAACTCGTTCCATTCTTAAATTGCCAGACGGAAAAAAAAAAGAATATCTACAACAGTCGTTTTTGAACCTGTATTGTTTTACCGCTCTTGTGTGGTTGAGATGTGAGGACCCGGTCGATAATGGCTGTATATAGTTAGAGCTTTGAACATGAAGAGTGCCGTTAAGGATATTGAACAGTCATCTTAATCTATCAATTTTCGCTCATTTGCAACGGTCGAAGCTTCGCTCTAATAACTAATTCAGCGGACGATGTTTCTCTACGATAATCATTAAAAAAAACGAGCAGTTAACTTTTGGATACTTTCAAGCTTTGTAATACCGTTTTGTGTGAAAGGGCACCACACTGAACTTGCATATCCTAGCACACTGCAGGCCTAATAAAACTTTTTTTTATAAGCAATACGTTGAGTGTCAGAATCAACAAATTTTAATTCCCTACGACACGCAAACATAGTGCCCCTCGCTTTGTTAACCGTTAATTCTAAGTGCTGGTTCTAGTTCAGTTTATTGTTAAAAAGAAGTCCTAAATACTTGTACTCCTGGACCCCCTTTACTGGTTGTCCATCAAGTAAATAAATTAAACTGGCCTTTTTTTTTTTTTTTTTTTTTTCTACGGGAGACTGTCATGAGTTAAGGCGAGGCAGACTGATTAGGCAAGGTCATTCCGGCCTCCTTATATTTTACGCTCAGTGTAAGAGGAAAACACGACGACTCTCCTAGATGGACGGAGAAGCTCTCCTTCTCGGTCATGCACGCGGCAGCGGCAGTATGACAGTCCAGCGGTCAGCATATACCGACCGTATTTAATACCCGGGAACCTAAGGCGTAGCCCAGCCATACCTAACCGAAACTATTTTGATACCTTCTCGCGTACATCTAAATATCATTCCTGTAATGTCAATTGTTAAAAAAACGAAAAAGAAAATTACGGCGAACGTTGCATGCACTCACTTAGGACTACGGTCTATTACTTTGGTCTATCATATATGCTAGCATACAATTACAAGCCGCATGTTTATTTTTAACATTTTACTTCAAGATAGAACAATCCTCACATTGACATTCCCCACGTTTCGTCTTTTTTGTAAACATGTGCGCGTGCAGCACCCAGCTCTGAAAGAGAGCTTCTCCCCGACGCATGTGGCAGCCCTGCGGCAAAAAGAGGTACGCTAGGTGCGTGTGTCCCACTTCTCTGCGGTGCACCAGTGTGCGCTGAGAAGCACACTCGACGGAGCTAACCGTTATTCCATCAGAAAAGAGCGCCAACAGCGAGAATTATCGCGAAAGTTCCGAGCACTGCCAGTGTTCGACGAGGAAGTGGAATCGAATCGTATGTTTAGACTTGTTCTAGCCCATAGTGGAAAAGTTTGAAAATCGTACAGCCTGCAGTGAGAAAGTGAAGCTGATTTTCCGCGCAATGTTGGCGTAGATTTCTCGCATTCTTGTTGAAATGAAGCCGCATGTCCCGGGGAAAGTATTGCGGCTTAAAATCGATTTGGCGCTAATATTGCAGAAATCAGATCAAATGATAGCGTTATATAAAAGGGGGAAAAGGTGCAGAGAGAGGGGGGGTGGTGTTGATGGCGCCAAGCTGTGCGTCGTAGCACATCCGTTAAACAATTAAACAAACAAAAGACCAGCCATACGTAACATTGACTTTGTTAAAACATATCGGACCGATGGGTTAGGCCCCACGTGTACATACAGTTATATGAAGCCAAAACTCCATTTTTACCAAGATTTCATTTGCTGTGGCTCTTTTCAGAAATAAATAAAATGCGACGAGGAACATCACGAAGAAAAATAAATAAAAACAAATTTCCGAAAGTTGAAGCACGAAAAAAGAAAAAAAAGAACTAGTATAATAGATAAGGGGTTTCATTCTGACAAGATAATGCCGCCTTAGACCGCATGCAAAATGCAAAGCAGAGGCGCGTTCGCAGGAAACGGACAAAGTTCACGAATATGCCATATTGCAGTGAGAGAGCTCGGGTTTGTAGCTGGCTTAATGGTAACCAGACCCAAAAGTACTTTCACGAAACCCCGCAACTCTCCTGACGACTCTTCTTTGATGTCTAGAGTAATCACACGACCAAGTTTTTCCAGTAAAGTTTGGCTGGGTGATTACACCAGAGCAGGCTTGGAATCGTTATGTGAATGGGTGCGCCGTTACAACGCAGCTAAAATAACCATTCCCGGGCAGGCGACATTAAGCGTTCAAAATGCGAAGTTCCTCAATGTGGGCGATCCTCATTACTGGATTCGGACAGGATTCTGGAGCGAACGCTGCTCGAATACGTTGCCGCTGGCTCGGAGGGGCTTTATTAGAAATTGAGGTGTTCCCGCATTTTAGAAGAAAAACATTAACATTTTCATCGAGATCAAGGATCAACTTCACGATCAAGAATATCAAAGGTAGAATGTAATTCCACGCACGGAGCAGCGATAAAATCGCTTTCAAAAATTTGCATTTGCTTCGATCTATCGATCAGACCATCACAGGCATAACTGCGTTCTATGAAGAGTGCAGCGGACGCTATCTCCACACTCCTCAGCCTTCCTGCCCGCGACGCAGTGTGCGGCGCGTCGCTACATCCTCCTTTTGTACCGTTTCTTTTTTTTTTTTTTTTTTTCTTGCTATTTCTAAAGTTTTCGCTGCCGGTGAAGCCTTATCGAAGCATCTCAAAGTCATTCCTTCTGCATCTTCTGTTTCCTCTTTCTTGTTTTTGTGTTTGATCTTTCACGGTTGCGTTGTGCGGGCGGCGTAGCCCGCAGCGCGCGTTCGGCAGCCGGCCGTAGGCTTCATTCGCTTTTTCGAAGGATAAATCGGAGTTAGCTTCGGTAAGAGCGCAATTCTGCATCACAAGAGCTGAAGCAGCACCTGTTGGTTCAGGGCTGGCTGAAGCCCCTCGTTCCCGACACGGCAACGATGCATTCCCCGGAGTGCCACGCCGCGAAGTCCTGGACGCTCCTTGCCCCGCAGCGTCTACCACGTGACAATGAAGAGAACGAAAGAGGAAGGGAGACATTCTCTTTGAAAGAGTTGATATCTACCTCAATCTTCCGTGTTTATATTTTAATTAAAAACGCCTCAAAATGGTGTCTAACCAAAAAAAGGCAAAGGAGAAAAGGTTTTTTAGCACCCAAAACGCGCCTTTCATCAGAGCACGCCCTACTATCCTCCCAGACAACTCCTTGCGATCGTTTTTCTGATCACGTGCCGCGACGTGATCGATGGTTGAATATGCAGAAATATTAATGTTGCGAACGTTGCCTTTTTATAACATTTATTAATGGCGTGCGTGAAACGTATTTTGTACGAACGTGGCTCGCGCACAACGACGCTGGTTTCGAAATGTAGAAATACAATTCCGGAAGTGGCTGCCTCGTGACTTCAATGCATCAAGTCGTCTTTTGTCGTCTCTCTGCCATCTTTGCTATGATATCGGAAAATGGCGACGCCCGACGGTTGTGCCGCAAGCGAGCGCCATATTGGCGACAGCTCAGAGGATCAGGCGCTGGATTCGGTACCAGACGACGACCTTTCGAACTTTCAGAAGGAATTAGTTGAGCGTTCGGAGAAGAATTGGGGCTGTTACCGTGCAAGACACGTGATCGAGAGTCGCACGATCACGATGAGGACGTCGCCAAATCGTCGGTACTTTCGCCTGCTTCAAATATGTGGCCCATCGACAACAGAGACTTTAAAGATGGCGGTGCACGGACGGAGCAGTTGTCCTGCAGGAATCGCCTCCAGCCACGCCACCTTCTCGGCTTCATTTTTTTTTTTTTTTTTTTTTTTAAGTTTGGGTAGATGGGCATTTCAGTTGCTCTACAAAATCCGCTACACCTCGCCTTCAACTGCACCAATCCTTAAAAAGTATTTTGAAAACGCCTCGCAAAACAGTCGCAAGTTGCAACTGACGCGCCGTCGGCTTACGCAAACATTGCCGGCGCGGAGCCAAATTCGAGAGCGAGCGCCTGATCGACGACACTTCCGGTTCAAAAACAAACAAAGAAACAGAATAACTAGAACTTTAAACCCCTTTTGACGTCCTCGAGGATCGCGGGAACTTCAAACACTCTGTAAGTACGCTGTTTTCAGGCTTGAACATTTCAGGTTGATGTCTAAATATAATGTCCGATCAGTTAGTAAATAATAGAAAAAAGAGAAGAAACGTTTGGGGGTGTCAGCGCGCTTTTTAATCAATATTTAGAAAGTTAGTTCATTCGTCTACATTAAATAATTATTTAGATAGGCCCAATAAACAAATACCGGCACTTTCGCAAGACGCGCTTGCTGGCCATAAATAATTGGTTTCATCAGCGTATAGAGAGCTTTTGCGTTCTTTTAAATTAAGCTTTGTGCGTGACAATTTGAACACTGCACACAAATAGACGGAGAGATACAACTACAGGGTGTTCCAGCTCGTTTTATAATTATTATTATTTTTATTTTTTACAGAGTTCGGTGTTTATGTGGGCGAGTGTAAACATCGGCCGCGGTCCATTCATTGTTTAAACGGTCCAGCATGAGCTCGTAGTGCACTCCTTTGCTTTGGATGTGCCCACGCTCCTGCCCACCAACTCAATTTCCGGTACCTCGCTGGCCCGGAGGCACCGGCCTTTATTACTCTAATGAGAACCAAACAGGGAAACTATTTTACAGCGCAGCTCTTTGGCACCCGTTTTCGCGTTGGGCGGCGTCACCTCGCGCGTTCTATTATATGGGACGGCATAGTTTCCCCACTTAATTTAGCGGGGAAACTGAGTTGGTGTTGAGGACCTGCGACGACAGTTTTACCGCTATATTTAGCGGGAAACTGAATGCGCAGTGTTGCATTATGGGACGTCACAGACCTACACACCAATTCAATTTCCCCGCTTAATTTAGCGGGTAACTGAATTGGTGTAGAGCTCAGGTGACGTCAATTTTCCAGCTAAATCTAGCGGAGAAACTGAATGTGTTCGTAGATGGCGTGACACGAAGTTATGTGACGTCATTTTCCCCGCTAAATTTAGCGGGGGAATTTAATTGGTGTTGAGGTCACGTGGCGTCAATTTTCCAGCTAAATTTAGCGGGGAAGCTGTCGGAGGAGGAGAGGGTACGCTGGAGGAGGAGGAGGGCATGGTACAGAGGAGGAAGGGGAGGGTACGGAGGAGGAAGAGGACACGAGAGAGGAGAGGGCTGCAGAAGCAGTATGTGAGGAGAGTGATCAAAATTAGGAATATATATATATATATATCAGTGTGTCGAACCGAAAAAAATACGGGTTCGGTTACGGTTCAGGTTCAGGTAAATTTATTTTGTTCCGGTTCAGTTCCGGTTCAATTAATTCGATCCGCGAACCGGTTCGCGAACCGGTTCGGGCCGCTGAACCGGTTCGCGAACCGGTTTGGAAATTATAAATGACCAATTGCAACATCAAAATAAATTACAAATAAAACATCTGAAATCAGCCCATACGAAACGGGATACATCGTAGTGTAAGGGTCAGGGATTTCTGCCAGGAATGGTTTCTTTATGTGCACTCAAAGGTTACCTCACCGACGTTTACTCATTCGGACTTCATCTAATTGGGTCCGACGCAGTAGCTGTAAAATCCGCGGCCTCCTTACAAACCCACTTACAAGTAGAACTCGCTAACTATCCCGCCACCTCGGCGTGTAAGCAATTGAAGGAACAGTGGGAAGAAAATACAGCTTTCTTTATTTGAACTAGCCTTCGGTGACTCAAATTAGTTCCTTAAAGAAGTTTTCATTAAACAATTAAAAAATTAAATATGAAAAACACTTCACCGAAAGCAACGCCAGAAGGACGTAATAGGATAAATATTAAAATAGAAGAGTTCGCTATCTCACAAATATGTTAGCTTCTAAGTGCCTATACGAAACCGGATGCATTATTATAAAACTTCACAGCCTTTTCTTTTCTCATTCCGATGGAAGCAAGCTTCAAGAACTCGCGCGTTCTAGAAACGTGTTAGGAAATGAGCACACAGCAGCATTTAGGATTTACGAGATTGTAGGAAAATAAGATCCCGCGACGCGATTTTTTTTTTTTTTTTTTTTGCACAGCGTTTTAATTTTTTTTTTTTCCGTGCAAGCCGCGACCAGCGCAATACAGGTTGCTATGTCAAGATTCGTGGATGCAGCGTTTGTCAAGATTCATGAATGCAGCGTTTATATTGCTAAGACTGAGTGGAGAAGAGGTGTGTGTCAGTTGACGGCACTTAAAAAACAAATGGCATTGATAGCACATTCATTGTCAACAGCGCGTGGCCGAACCGTTTTGACATGAGCCGGTAACCGTTATTTTTTTTCCGGTTCGGGTTCATCGCGATAACAATATAACGGTTCGGTTAACACACATAACAATATAACGGTTCGGTTAACACATCCATCGAGCCAGTACATCCATCGAGCCATTACATCCATCGATGGATGTAATGGCACGGTGGATGTACTAGCGCGTTGGATGCGTTGACATCTGTATGGATGTAGCTGCTCGATGGATGTAGTTACCCGTTGGATGTTGTTGCTCGATGGACGTAGTTGTTCGATGGATGTAATTGCCCGTCCTTCCTGTTACGACGCCTAGCGTGCCATTACATCCATTGTGGCAGTACATGCATAGAAGCCAAGATGGCCGCCATTGGGCTTTTTGCGTTATTCGCATTCTTACGTGGAGGGTAAGTTTGTCTGCTTCTTTTGCAGGGGTTGTGCTGGTGCGGTGGTTCTGGTTGCGTCAAAACGCCGAACTCTGACTGGTTCTAGATGACGGATAGTAGGTAGACCTCAAGGCAGCTTGCTTTGAGGTGTACCAACTATCCTTCAATCAGAGCAATCAAAGCTCGGTCTCTTTCTGACGTCACCGCAACGCCTGCAAAACAAGCAGACAACTTGCTCTCCGCATTGGTTTGGGAGCCACAGGAAACAAACCCTAACCCCCAGGACGTTACTGTATCGCAATCAAATTCTATAAGACATTCAGATTTCTTTTTTCTCAAGCGATATAAAAGGTGTGATTCTGTGTACCGTCGTAATTCTATAATAATGTTAATACTTAGTGGATTTCGAGGGTGAAAAAAGCACTAACTAAAATTTGATCAGTGCGGAAAAAACAAACAATGAGACGACGATGCGCGTTCGACTTTGGAGACGCCGAGGGCCGCAGAAAGTGCAGGACCGCAGTGAGGGTCCTTTTACTCGGTTTAGTACATTCAATTTAGCGTATAACTCTTCAACATGATGTGAACCATCATACAGCATAGTTAAACGAAGAAATAAACTTGCGTGAATGATGGATGTCATGGCACGTTTTTGGACGAAGCTGCACGATGGATGTGGTGACACGATGAATGTAACGGCACGATGGATGTAATGACACGCTTTTGGACGAAGTTGCTCGATGGATGTGATGGCGCGGTGGATGTAATGGCACGATGGTTGTAACAGCATGTTGGATGTAACGACACGTTGGATGAACTGGCCAAAAATGGATGTAATGGCACGATGCATGTGCTGTCACTATGGATGTACGGGCACGATGGATGTAATGACACTAAATTGGACGTACTTTCTCGATGGATGTAATGGCACGATGGATGTGTTGGCCCCAAGCCGTTCGGGTTCAGTTCCGGAAAAAAATACCGGTTCGGTTCCGGTTTTCGGTTCGGTTCGGTTCCGGTTCGACACCCTGATATATATATATATATATATATATATATATATATATATATATATTACAAATTTAGATCACTCTCCTCACATACGGTATATCGTAAAATCAAAATACCTCAAGAGCTGGGCTCTACCTTCGCATTATGAATTTGTAAACGTCCTTATTATTTCTTTTTTTCCTCAATAAAGCGGATTTAAAGCTCGGAAAACGCAGCGAGGTGGTGAAAAGGTGAACACCACGAAACATGCATTTCCACATGTAGTTTTTTTTTTAATACAGTAAATGACAACTTAAGAAACATAGGAAGCGGCTCATTATGCATTCATGCTCCTCGCTTAGCGATTTGTTCTCCTGCATTCTTATGAGTGAATGCAGCAATTTCACTGGCTGCGGAACAATTAATGAGATACGTGGCCACGCCTCGCGTTACTTAAGGAGCCTCTACACTGAACATTATAGAAATTACGGGCTCCTTGTATAGTCCGACGCTGTCTTCTGCACACGTCACTGCGCAATATTTCCAGCGTTGCCATAAGGGTGCGTCCTTCGAAAGTGGCTTCCTCGCGTTGGGTCCGCCTCAAGGACGAGCGGATACTTTCTTCTGTCGCTTCTGCGACAAGCGCGCGAATATTCATTGCTGCCTGCGCGGCCAAACAAGCGTGCGACTTCTGCGCAATATATACGGCAAGTTAGCGAATACAAAGACGGTATTACCGAACCGCGAATTGGTCTTCACAAACAAAACTGCGAACCTTAAAAAAAATAAAGAGAAAAAAATCGCCACGCTTTGACGTTTTATCAAATGCAATGAAGGTGCCAGTAGCGCTATGACGTCACATGGCCTGGCTACGGTGCAACCTACACGACCACGGTCCCCGCAGGGCTTTCGTATAAAGGCCTGTTCACACATACAGCGGAGCGCTAAGTTAGCGCTCCGCTGTATGTGTGAAGCGCTAACAAAGCGCTACTGAAGCGCTTTGTTAGCGCTTCAGTAGCGCCTTATTAGAGAGTTTTCGTACACCGCGCTGCCCCCTCCGCTAAGCGTTCCGCAACGAAGAAGTTTCTACTGCGCCTGCGCGCCGATAGCCTTGACTGTGGAGTTCCCGCTATCGTAGCGGGTTGCGGAGGGCCTTGCGCGGGACGGCGAAAACGATCTACGAAAACTCCCTATTAGTGCTTCTTGTACCGCGGTTACTGCTGCGGATTAGCGCGTGCACTGCGGTTCCGATTCCTGTGGTTGGGTGCATCAGCAGCACTATGGCGGACATGTGGGACGCTGAAATAGAAACGCGACAAATGCTCTTACATACGCAAGCCATGCATCTGGGTGCGCGAAATCTTGCCACCGAAATACCGACGGGTACCCGGCGAACCTTGTTCTTAGGCTGAGGGACCGAGACAAAACTCTTTTGAAGGCGATTATTTTTAACTGTGTGTCTTTGAAACCAGGGTCAAGCATATCGAATAGAAAGCGATGAGTTCGTACCCAATCAATTAGTTGCTCAGAGTCCATGACTCTGGATCGCCTGCCCGAACCTTTGCTAGGAGAGCGGCTCTTTTACTTCCTCTTCTTTCAATGCCAAAGGAAAAACAACAACAAATGAATCGCCGTGCACGCACTGTTCCGCAGCAGCAAGCACGGCATCGTGAGAGCGCTAACAAAGCGCTTCTGTAGCGCTAACAGAGCGCTAACAAAGCGCTTCTGTAGCGCTAACAGAGCGCTACTGAAGCGCTAACTGAGCGCTACTTCACGCGCTAGGAAGCGCCACATGAGCGCTCCTTGGAGCGCTCACGTAGCGCTAACTTAGCGCTCCGCTCTGTGTGAACCGGCATTAAAGCTGTCGATGTATAGAAAAAAAGTCCGTGTACTAAAGTCGCGCATCAACTTCGCGTTTCGGCTGGTTAGGCTCGTCGGTTACAGCTCAAATGCCAGGTCACAGGCGACCGCGTTCGGACTTTTAAAGCGACAGCCTCATTGTGCTTTCATGTGCCTGCCGAAGGTAATTTCCGAAGCACGTTTTTCTCTTGAGGCGTCGGAACATGGTCCGTCTCGGTCCTCGTTCAGCGAGAGCCGGCAGAGCCGCTCGTTGTCGGTAGTGCACCCACGTTCACCCGAAAACTTCGTCGCGGACCCACGTCACACCTCGCCCACGCAGCCGTGGCCCCGCGGGAATATTTAAATTAAATCTTCGGCATCTAGCAGGCGCCTTAGCTTACCGTCGAACACTCTAAGTCAGTTTTTTACTTAAAGATGCAAAGCGCAAAAGACGAATACCGATAGAAAGAGTACAACACAGTGCCAGTCTGTGTTCGTCCTCTGCGCTGTGCGTCTTTGAATAAGAATAACCAATTCGTCCAAGCTTTTATCTTGACAATTCTACGGACTGCAAGTTTCGGAACCTGTTGGCTGCCTCAATGTTCCTCCTCTGAGCGTGGTGCCGCCGTTTCCTGACGCCGACAACACGTGATCAGAGAAAGAAAAAACAATCAAAGAAATAGACCATATTCAAGAAGTAGCGTCATCTAGTGTACTTATCAGTTACCAAGGTTCCGCCATACAAGGGTTCCCGTACCGATCGCTTCGCCTTAGACACAGATGGTCTCGGAAACACGGCAGTCATGGGCCTGAAGTAACATCTCGTACTGACAGTCAGGCACGTAGCCAGGGGGTGGGGGGGCATGGGGCCCAGACTTGTACGTAATCCGTTACAAGTAACGGAATTACTTGTAATCCCTTACATTTATCGGTAATTTAGTAACGGATTAATTACATCTTTTCTAGAGTAATTTTAAAGTAATTCCCTTACATTTTTTACGTAACGGATTCCTTGTAATCCGTTACATTTTTTTCAGAGCCGCCCCCCCCCCCCCCCCCCCCCCTTTCTAAAGAAAAGGTCGTTTTAATTTTGGTAAAGTTAAGCGCAGTGACACTCTCACGCGCATTGGCCAGCGCAAAGGGAGGCTTGCCACTCTCAGTTCTGTAAAGCCTTTTTTTTGCAACACCAAGCCCCTGAACCTATTTTCTTTTTACACCCTAACAACAATGTCCAACAATCCAAATAAACATTTCTACAAAAAAAAAAAAATGGAAGGGGAGCAAGTTATATCCGCTTGTTTAGTCTTCTTTTTTTTCTTTGCGATCGAAGGCGGGGAGAGGAGGACACAAAGTGATTGTATGCCTCTTCGAGCAGCTCGAGGCGGTAAGTGCACAGACAAGAATTAACAATGCCCTTCTCGGTTTACAGTGACTGCGGCCACTTTCATAATGTCACAACACGAGACAACGCTCCGTCCGCCCTAAAATTCACTAAAAGGGATGTGATAATATGTGAAGGTGTTATTGCCACAAGCATCCTCGTTCGTTGCTGCACACTTATCATCTTCTCTTAGAAAACAATATGTATTTTTTTCTGCTTCTTTCACATTATTTGAACCTGTTTTGAAAGCTACTTGCTTTTTTGTGGTCCAATTTCTAGGGTTGGCCAACTTTATTTGTGAATTTCAGCCAGGTTATCCGCATCTCAGTCACCTTTTTGTGAGTCAGCTTTTTGCGACCACTCCGAAAATAATAATTGTATTCTTTTTTTTTCGCTGTTTGCATCCGAACACGACGCATCTTATCTCAAGCAGAGATCTTTAAAAATAAAACATAATGGTGGCTGACGTAGACTTGAGATTCTGGACTTGAGGAGAGAGTGAAACTCATGGCTGTGGGTGTGGCTCAGTTTTTTGCCCTTTGCTGCCCGTGGCATCAGCGGAAGTCTCTCTGGAGAAAACCGGAGTAAACTGCAATCGGTCTGTGCTCCTTGCGTTTTTGAACGGCATCAAGAAAGGTACACACAGCAAACGTGCATTTGCATTTCCTTGTTTTAACCGACGTTCTGATTATTTTTTTTTTCTATTACTTATATTGATATCTTAAAAACGTTTTCTTATTCACCAATGCGCCTCAATCGAGGCTCGACCTGTTCAGAACCAAAGAAAGAATATCGAGTCACACCTTATTTATTATTTTATTTATCACCTCACTGTTACCAACTCAAGTAAGACTCGAATATCAGGCAACGGCTGCAACGATGAAGCTTTGCCCTATCTTCGAGCTAAATAGTACTTCCATTGCTTC
The DNA here is from genome assembly GCF_016920785.2 of Ixodes scapularis. Lineage (NCBI taxonomy): Eukaryota > Metazoa > Arthropoda > Arachnida > Ixodida > Ixodidae > Ixodes > Ixodes scapularis. The sequence goes on along the minus strand of NW_024609835.1, from coordinate 33,805,333 downwards.
GCTGAAAAAGCTCAATGCAGAGAATTAAATATTCGTGAGGCACAATACGGCAATCCCATCCAGTGCCTAAGTTCAAATGGTGTTCAACGTAGCAGTCGACATCTTCAGTAAGAAATAACGCAATATATGTCTGACAAGACTTTCAAGAGCCAGCCATTGCTCAGAACACTGAAGATCAATAAATGGGACAGGTGGCAACAGTAAGAACTTGAATAACCTTCTTCCTTTTGTTTCTTAATTGAGGAAAATATTATTGAAAGTAACGCCACGAAAGTAACGGATTACTTTTGGGAGTAACGGTCACTTACTTTTATGAGAGTAATTGTAATTATAAAAAAAATTACAATTTAGCCTTGAGTAATTGTAAATGTAATTCCTTACAGTTTTTCAGTAACGTGTACAAGTCTGATGGGGCCTGGCTCTCCCCTCCCTCCGAAATTTTCCATTTTGCTGGGCCCTCCTCTCCCCCCTCCCCCTAATACAGCATTTCGTCATGGGCGGCGGCGCCCCCCCCCCCCCCCCCCTTCCCCCCGAAACAAAATCCTGGCTACGTGCCTGCTGACGGTACAATCTTCAGCATTCCCAGTGTCTTCGATAAAGACCAGTCACTTAGATGTACGGCCCGTTTCATTGCTTCGATGACGAGTCTCGCGACCTCGTTACTGACAAGTCATTTTTCTCAGTCTCGCGGCCGTCTTTTCTTCGTTGCAGCTAAGATAAACACCCATTAAATCCAGAACTACGCAGTCAGAATATCGTTAAACCCGAGTAAAATTCAGATGCACCCCATCCACGGGTGAAAGACAGCAAAAGCCCTCCTATGTGGCGGCTCTGTGTGGCATAACGATGATTGCCGAGATGAATTTCGCATGTGGCGTAATAGCGTTATCCGAAATGACTGCGAATCACTGTTTAAAGCTGTAGAGATCGAGCTAAGAGACGCTCTTTTACGCACTCCAGAGCCAATGAAACACAGAAGCGGCGTGCCATGCGACGGTATATATGATGTCGCCACCCTAATGGTACGTGCACACTTGCGAATTCGAGGGCGGATCCGCGCCGGCGGTAAATGAATTTTCAAGCCAGGGGGACAAATCCGCTGCTGGCTGAAAACCGGGATCGGTCCGCGACCCATATCCAGATTTTCCGACAACGACGAGTCCATTTCGTCAGCCAGCTCCAAAATCCGCCTTTTCGCCGGCGCGGATCCGCCAACGAATCTACAAGTGTAAACGCACCTCAAAAACTAAAAACACCATAAAGCAAAAAAAAAAAAAAAAAAAAAGCGGCGAATTTTGTTTTGTAGTGTTTGATCTCCGCTCTTGGAGGCAGAGCAGTGGCATACAGTGGCTGTTGGACCGCACGCGCAAAGCGAACGTGCCGCCGGGTGATGTTTGTTCGTTGTTCTCATATTAGAGAGTTAAACTTTTAGTAGAACGCACGCTGGGGACAGCGGGCTCAGCGGGCGCGTGCTCAGTCTATACTTCGAAGTAACGGCACGAGCTTCCGCTAGCAACGCGAAGTTCTAGGGTACAGTCCAAGTCCACTATACAAGTCTCTATTCACTCCATGGAGTCCAGTCGTAACGCAACCTGGCATGAACCCTCACGCGTACACGGCATCTCTGCATGGTTGCGGAGACGCGAACTCTGGCGCAGACAAAGGACAGAACTTTTACACATTGACGTAGCTGCAACGCCAGAGTTCTCGAGTCCGTATACAGCCGCGTCTGCAGTCCGATCTAGCGGGACGGGCGAAAGAGAATTCGCATAACCTAACACTTCCCCTTTTCACTCGCTCGAAAGACCGAAAACGCGAAGACTGCGAGTTCATGACTGTCTGCGAGCAAGTGAATCAGCGCGCGCGAACCGCGAGCAAATATGTGGAGAAACGTTTCGTGCGTTCCCTGTGAGAATCGATCTTCAAGCGCAGAGCACTGAGAGGAAGGGATACAAGTGCGAAACAATCGCACAACAAATGGTGCACGCAACTTCGTCGTCTGCTTCGCATCAGTGTTGCGGAATAGACGCATTGCTAAATTACCCAAGCATCAAGGAGAATGCAGGGATTGGTGCTCCACCCACCCCACGTGCTGGCCTCAGCAGTCTAGTAACTTTTCTAAAGCAAGTGCTTAAAAACAAATGGCATCTTGCACGCGCGTTCGTCAACGCTTTATTTTGGTTATTTACTTCCAATCTTTTATACGGGGAAGGCGTGCGCGTGTGGCGCGTGGAACACAAATCCCTGCATTCTCCTTGATACTTGGGTAATTTAGCAATAGGTCTATCGCCATTCCGGAAGTGGAATGATTCCGGAATCATTCCGCACTTTCGCGACACCGGAACGGAACGGGAATGGAATGGGAATGGAATTACATGCCTTTCACCCGGAATGGAGTGGGAATGGAGTGGGAATGGAATGGGGCTCGGTTCTTATGCGAGCTGTGTCGATTCCCATCTAGGGCCTACGGGCTCATGGCGCAATTCGTTAGCGCATGGTAAGTGTGCTCTTGAAACAGCATCATTGCGCTGGAGGTGACTGACGCCTTCGTTGTCTTACTGGCTTAAGCGCGAAACACATGTACGACATATAGAGGAGGCTATGGTACGACGAAACCCTCCGATCCGACTGCCGGAATGACCTTGGGGGGAGAGGGTCTTCGTAGCATCGGAGAGCGTTGAAAACCCTCGCCTCCGACCGTCGTATTGCGCGGTCGGACGTCGGATCGGACGGTTTCGTCGTACATGTGTTTCGCGCTTTATGCTTCTTCGAGGATGAAAATGGCGCGTCGCTTCGCTTCTAACAGCGCACTAGCGGTGCTGTTGTGCAAGTATTCGAAGCAGAGAGAAAGTTAGCAAGCTTCTTCTTGCGCCAAGCACAAACTAGACATTTTTTAAGGCTTTATCAAACAAGGAACACGCTAACCATGCAATTGTTGCTTTTAATTCTGGCGTCTGTTGCGACTAGCAAGCCTTCGGCGATTTTTTGAGCTACCTCAACTAACCATATTTTCTGACTCCCCGGCCTTTACCCTTTCCTGTATGCTATTTAGTATCACGAAATTCATAATAGTTATTGTGAAATCGGCAAATGAAAATTATGCAAAAACCAACATTTAAATATACCCGCACTTTTCAGTGCCGGGACGTCAGTGGCGGGCAGGCTTGCCAGTAGAGCAAGCAGTCTGAAGAATAGAATATGCCAATCATTTGTTCCGTGCTGGAGCGCGGGGACTGGAGCGAGCTTCCAAAGCATTCATTTGACACCATGAAACTGTTTGGATTCAGTTGGGAACAAATTCTACAGTCCAAAGAGTCACTTTTTCGTTGTTGCCAGTAGAGACTTTGTTTGAAAAAACGGTGAGGACCTAAACTGTAAATTCGATAACTTCGCGAAAAAACAATATTTTGACCTAATATTTGGGATTTTATTTTAACGATGTTTGTTGGCGAGTTTGCAAAATGTCAAGAAAATCGGAGACCATGAAGAAATTGCCGAAGTACCCGTTTAATCGCACGATCGATGTCTGCAGTGACACAAAGTGTCTCGAAGTGGTTTGTGCGACCAGCCTTCGGCTTAGTAAACTGAATGCTTTGAGGATGCTTTTGCATACTTTTGCAGTCGTCTCCGCGTCAGCAGTTTTAAGGCCTGACCACACAAGCGAAAAAAGGAGTCGCCAGTCGGCACCGCTGGCCGGTACCGCGTCGTCCGGCGTCCCAACGCGAGAAAGACACGTTGGCCTCCGTTTTGCGGGCGCCACGTGACAACACTGGCTCTCGCGATCGCGCACGCGCCTCTCGTCGGACTTTCCCGCTCTTTCGTCGTCTGCTCTTCGTTAGATTCTTTTGTTTTGGCTCTCATATTTCGCGCATTTCAGCATCGAATCCTTACTATCTGCCTACATGATAGGTGTGCATGATGACCTGGTGATCAGCGTGAACGTGATCATCCTAGCGTACTCGTTGATCTTGCGAAGTCGCCACGCTCTGAAAGGAAGGAGGCGCAGGTTTTAGGTCCGGCCGAGTTGGGGCTACCGAAACACCGAAGGACAGGTCAGTGCTTTGCTGCCCCGGCTGTGCGACAGAGATCAAGGCTACTTTCGAGACTGTCATCAAATCAACGCGACATCCGTCACAATGCAGGCGACATGCGACAAGTGCCACGGAGAAACTCACCCGTTATTCCGAATTCATCTCCCATAACTTCCCAGCGGTTGTTCTTAGCGTCCTTATCTAAGTAGTCTGGCCGCGTCTTGTCACATAAAAAGGGAAACAGTCGCACAGTTTTGAGGAACCACTCCGTTTGAAAGGCATTGGGGGAAATAGGGACAGCAGACGAAACGAAACGATGCTACGCTCCTTTGCAGCGTGAAAGACGCGCGGAGAACCGGCTTGCGCGTTGCCATGGCATCGCAACGCCACTATTTACGCCACCTCCCATTGGCTCCTTTCTTCTGCGGCGAGGAGCGGCGAGCACTGAACCGCACAAGGACCGCTTGGCTTGGCGGCGCCGTCCGGCGTGCCGCTGAGAGCGAAAACTGCAGTGGTTCTGGTCGGCAGCCCGCGGCGGCCAGCGTCGCGCGGCAAGCCTCCGCGACGCTAATGTGGTCGGAGCTTATATGCTTCTTTTTTCCTGCAACACAATGTGGCTGTCAATTGCTATTTTTTATATTTATGAATTAAAGGAATGGAAGGGTAGAGTTCAGCCATTACAGGAGTGGGAATGGGCCTAGTGTTTTCATTCCGAGGAGTTAAAAGGAACGGATTTGTTGGAAGTTCTAATTTTCCGGAATGGAATTAGAACGGCATGGGGGCGCCCATTCCGTAACACTGCTTCGCATGTCGGAGGAAAAAAAAGCGGTCGGGTATGGTTACGTGACTTCCGGCCATGAGCTTCTGTGCTCATGTCTCGCTTCAAACAGCTGGTTTTTTCTTGTTTTTTGCTAAATATATACGCGACTCCGCAGCAAAATACTGACTGGCAAAATACTGACAAACAATAAAAATCTTTTTTGGTGGTGTCACTGTCCCTTTAAGACGTCTCGCGTAAGTCGACAGACGACGTACGAATCATCCTGGTCACGTCACGGAATTCCGCGCGAAAACAAAATAGAAATACTCCCAGATGTATATCGAAGAATCACGGAGCCAAAATCTTGAAACGGCACGCTACATCGCAACAAGCCGAGCGGTACAGGAATAAGGGCTGCCGTGCAGTTTTCTTGATCCTGGGTGTTTTTCGTTCCGGTGCATCGCTCGCCTCTTACCTGGCTCAGACAAATACCGAACTGTGGCCCGTCTTCATATGTTTCACCACCACAACGACTGTATATTCCCTTGTTTGTTTGTTTTGTTTGTTTTCTAAGGAGTTTAAAACTAGGAAGTAATGAAACGTCATAACACGCGGTTACAAAAGAAATCGCAAAACAATTACCAAACAAAATTTCTTTTTGTCGTTGCTCGCGGTCGAGCTAGAGGATTTTCCGCAAGATGCAACTCTAGGCTTGTTACAAAACAACTATCCTTCTGCTGCCAATACGAAAAAATGGCCCTTGCCATTACCAACGTTATGTTGGGTCGGTGTCCGATAGCGCTCTTCCTTTTCGAAGCCTATATCCGAAAATTGGATGACGAAAAGCGGGATCACGCACGGCAACTCGGGAACCAAGCAACGCGAGCTTCTTCGGCGCGCTTCTCCGTACAAAAAGGACACAAATAAAACTGATGAACGAAATTGTGTTGGTGTCCGCTTTGCTGTAAGATAAAAGACCGCTTGACGAAGAGCAGGACAGCGCGTGACATTTCTTTAGGATTACTATAGTTCGTCCGACAAACCAGGAACGACAAAAAAGATAATTTACAGCACATAAAAAAAAAAAAATATGAAGAAAGAAGTTGTATACCAGGTTGTTTGTTGGCCACAGAAAAGATAACCTATCCAGTCGGGCGCGCTTGGAGGTGAAACAAACACACGCTACAAGGACACAGCCCCGGCAGTAAGATAGAACATAGAAAAAACCTGTAGCCACAGCCACATTTGCGCACGCGTAAAACGCAACGCCTCGACGACATACAACCGACGTACTAATTTCAGGCGCGACAGACAAATCACCGGAGTCCACACAATGAGGCTTATTGTTAAAGTGAAATCTATAGAACCCTTTACGTACATGTCCCCGAGTCCTTGTCAGCGCAGAAATGAACTACGGATCGCCGACGAATGCTCAGTTTCCGCCCAATTGTAGCGCTATATGGGTCCGGACCAGACGACCAAGTTTCAGAGCGTGCCGTTATCTAATTCAAAAGTTATCGTCGATATTCGAAAAGTCTCGATGGCAAAACGGCGGTCGACGAAGCCCGCGCATTCTAGGAGCTGAATGGCGTCAGTTTTCCGGGAACGTTTCAACTTCCTATCCAGTCACGGTCGTATCGACAATTGTCAATAGATATTCGAGTCTCTTTCAACCGAGCTCCATGGAGTATACAGACAATAGAAACGCTATAAAATTTCCATCGACGCGTCTCAATAGACTTCCTGTTACAACATTTCCATAGAATTTCTATAGGATGCAACGCATCCTATAGAAATAGGATGCAACGCGGAGAAGCGACATCACCACAGTTGAAACCTTCTTGCAAAGGCTGCTTTTTTTCGACTGTGTCAGATAATTATCGCTTCTTGCGGTAGTTTATAGTTGGAGACACAGTTTACCAACCCTTAGAAACCATGTTTCGTACAAATTATTGGACAATAAAAAAGCAGCGTACTTGTAATCTTTTTGTCTTTTAAGGTGGTCCTCGTTCAAACGATTCCCGTTCCAGTGTTGGGTATATATAGCGATGGAGTAGTCAACACTACTAAATTACTATAGTGTTATGAGTGCTCCGCGGCGTGTGAATTTGTGATGTCTGCGTAGTGAACAATGCAAGTGGCCAGGGCATGTCTCCATCGATGTGTTGTGACAAACTCAACAATTCACGTTGAGAATTTTTTTTTTCGCGGAAAACTGCCCAATAGCTTAGAAAAATGGGACAGAAGCGTTGCTAGAATCTCTCTGCTTTCTATACAGCTTCTATCCAATCTCTATGCCCCGAATTGCATAGAAAGTCCGCAGAAACAGCAGCCAAACAACTATAGACAGAAGGTAGAAAAGATAATACATTGTCTTTAGAATTTCTAAAGCCTCAACACACTATTTTCTTAATGAAAATTCTGTATAGAGTGGATGAGTGTTTTTGTAAGGGTACACATTAGTTTGAAAAGCAAACTGTTCCGAGGAAAACAAAATGGTCGCTCTACCGAAAATGCTAATAACTGACGGAAAAAGAGCACGGTATTTTTTTATATTCCCCATTATTATAATAGGCGAAGAGCATTCAAACTAAGGCATCACTTCTGAATAACTGTGTGTATATATATATATAAATATATTTTTTTTTTTTCCTGGGTTTTACGCTTTTATTTGTAATTCTCTAAATACTCCATTGTTCTCCCTGCTGATTTCGGGTCCCTCCTACAAGCACCGTCGTTGGTTTGCCAGGCGGCGCCGTGCAAGGTTTAAAATTTATCTGTACAACAACATTATACTAAAATATTACATTTCGAGATTAGCTGTAACGGCCACGCGTCACTTTAAATTTGAGCCAATGTAGGGCGGTAACCCTCTCCTTCGACCAGCAAGTAACGAGTTAGTTATGAAGTAACTTTTCTCGCTAATGCCCCACTAGAGCGACAAACAGAACCAACCGGCACCAACAAGCCAGAAACGCGTACAGCATACACGCGAAGGTATATTTGACTGACCTGCAATCATTCGTGCTTATATCCCAAGCACCGACAGATTGCATGCCTACCAAAGGTACCATCGCGTGCACGCTGCACGTGTTTCTGGCTTGTCGCTGTCGGTTGGTTATGTTTGTCGCTCTAGTGGGACTCGGGCATAACGCGTATACTGTCGAGACCAGTTATAACGAAGTCGGTTATAACGAAATAGCGGCTACAGCGAAGCGATCACGATTTCCCATTCCCTTTTGCACTTCGTTATAACCGAAATCGGTTATAACGAAATAGCGGATATACCGAAGTAATTTCAGATTCCCGTTGACTTCGTTATAAACCGGTATCGACAGTATATAAAAAGTGAAGACTTGGGACAGACATTCTGGTCTAAAACGGAGGAAGCTTGACGCGATTTAGAAAGGCAAAATGAATAGGTAAAAGGTTGGGATAGTCAAAGTAATGTCCTTATCAATAAAAAAGAAATGCACCAGCTCACTTGCGTTCTTACGCCCTGTTCAAAAATGATGTGTGGACCGCATTACTATGTAACAGGGTAGTCTACTTTGGAATGGTACCGTAACAAGCACAAGCACACACAGAGCGATCATTGACGAGTTATAGAGGCTTTGTTGCAGCAGCTGCGCGTGGACAGCCGCCATAACCGGCCTTCAGTTTTTGTTTCCTCCTATTCCGCTCGGTTCACTTCATCATTACCAAAGCAGGCCTGGTTACTGCCTCATGAGATTCTATTGTGTTCTTCTCCCTTGCATTGAACTTTGGGGAAACTCGTCAACGCCGGTTTCAGTGGCTCGGTATCTCGGTAAGACAAGAGAAGGTCAGCAACGGAGGCTGTAATCTGGGGCGTGAGCAGAGCGTCTATACCCTGTTGCGTGTGAAGAGCAGGACAAGATCCTCCCGCAAGAAATTGCGAAAGGATCTTGTCCTGCAAAAGAAATTGGAAATTCTATAGAAATTCTATAGCGCGAACCCTGTAAAGGAGGCGAGTCCACTCGCCTCCTCTCCAGCGTTCACTACGCTAAAGTGGAAACAGCGGAGGACTTCGAGGAAGGGGCTTGTCCTGCTGCTCTTAACACGCAACATGGTATAGGGCTTGTTACTGGTCGTCGTGTCTCCGTCGTTATCGTATGTATGGTATCATTAACGAGATAAATGGTTCACAATAGACGAAGACCTGAGGAGAGACACTGACCTCAAAAAAACGCCTGCACACACACACACACAAAAAAAAAACTTTGAGTTTTTTTTTTTTTTTTTTTGCAAAACACGAGACAATTAATCACTGCGAACAATACTAGGATCCCAGCTAATGGCAAAGCTCAGAATATAATTAACATTTCAAAAACAAAGCGCGATGTGCGCAGGAACCATGACATCTGACATCTCGCTGTCCCCGCGCACATTGAAATTAATAATACTAATAATAATTCTTAGATTTAATTATATTCTGAACATTGTCATTGCCTTGGATCCTTCCATTTTTGACCGTGATTGGCTCTCTCCGTGTTCTACAGGAAAGTGGACACATACGTTTTCAAGAGTGTGCTCCCAAAAATAATGTTTTCTGGATGGAAGCCCTCGTTTTTCTCACAGCATTCGAAGTCAGGTCCGCTAAGCGGTGTCCGCGCATTCTTGGATGGATGGATGAATGAATGGACATATGTTCCCTTTGAATCGAGCGGAGACTTACGCTTTTTGTTTGTTTTTACTTCGGATTAAATATACGTCTAAGCCAATTTAATCATATGTACCCCTCTACCCGTCCCTTGATTTTAGTCACAATTCCTCTGATCTTCTTTCACTGAGATACTTCATCAAAACATTTTGTTTCACCCTTCATATCCACTCAAGCGCCCTCCCGCGGTTCTGGCATTCTCTTAACACGACGATAGATCAGACCGGAAATATGTGTCGCTCACCCTTCTTCCCTTCCCCCTTTTCCTGCGTCTCTCCAGAGCTCGGCGTGGCGGCGCCCGCGGTCTGAGCCCGTGGCCACCGCGCCGAGGCGCCCGGCCCGAGCCCAAGGGAGGGAAGGGGCGAGGAGGCGAGGGCTCGAGCTCGGGTGTGCGCCGCCCTTCACGTCACCGGAAAGTTCGCTTCAGTCGGCCGTCACGGTAGCACGCGGCCACTCAGCCGTCCGAGTCGACGACGTCGGACACACGACGCCACCGCGCTCACCACACTCCGGGTGAGTCCGGTCGAGATGTTCTTTTCCCAAGTGTACAAAAAATGCACTCTAAAAAAAAAAAAAAAATTGTCGTCGAAATCGTTGCGTAGAATGTGTTTGAAATGTGATAGCGTTCTGCACCCTCAAATAATCCGTAGATGTTTATTTATTAAACTTCATAGAAACCGCCGTGGAAATTTAAAAAAATATTTTTCGTCGACGCACGCAAACTCTTCTTCCCGATTTAAAACCAATTCCCATAATTTGTTTATCTAACCGTCTACTTCCCACAGACGGGCCGGCCTCCCGCGACTGTAAGTAACAACTTTTGTTGTAGCATTGCAGCCATTCGAATGTTTCCAGTCTTACTGTGTGCATATCAACATAAAAGTCGCAGCTACGCTCCGGCGCTACTGGCACGTTCAGCGGTATCACTTGGCGAAAGAAATGTTACCGTGCAAGTACAGCCGGAGTGCAACTGCGATTTTTACGTTACCGCCGGGTTCAGCGTCAGGCTCACAATCTGGGGAGGTTAAGGGTCAATTCCCCTTGGGGAGCGTTTCAAAATATAATTTATTTTAATAATAATTCTAATAACTATTTCCATCAATTATGGTGGGGGGCCAGAAAGGAAAGAAAGCTGCAGTAGGTAGCAATTGACTGGTCCTCGGGCCCCTTAGACTCTCCCATGAAGGCGTATACTCCTTTCGTTGGTATACAAACTGATGGACGGATATGGGAAAGTGCGCAGGGTTCGCTCATAGACGCTATTGCATCAACAAAACAAATAAAACACCCAAAAGTTTTTATTTATTTTTATTTTTAGAACACGAAGATCATCATTCGCAGCAAAAACCAGAAGGATACGAGCGAATCAGTAACCGTCATTAGCTGGTGTTGCCTTCCGCGATTCGTTGTCCCTTACATGTTCTCCAGGAAAGTGACCTTACAGACCTCCTTTTCAATGTATTACGTGAATGTTTAATACCCGTTGAATAATACCTCGCGTCCTTCCCCCGGAACCGAAAATGTAATTCGACCAGCAGCCGCTAGCTCGCGTCTTTAAAAGAATAATCGAATTACTTATAACACAGGCCGAAGGACGCTCAGCATGGAGCCTCGATATGAGATATCTTCTATATAAGCATAATACGATCAGCTTTATACTGTTGTTACCGCAGGAGCTGTAGAGACTTTTGCGAAGCACCTGCGAAACTGACGAAATGCCAGATGCCGCTTCCAATGTAGGCTGCGGGTCACTCGGAACGCCAACCACTGCAACTTACGGAGCAATACCTCGGCGAACCACGAGGGTGAAAACATAACTTAGACCTGAAACTGAAGTCTGCGATGCTACACGATTCGTTCTTGGGCGTTCGGACTGGCAAATGACGCCACCTCGATGGCCACGGAGCAATAAATAAGTTGCTCAGTACGTGCCCCGTCCTGTATCTCATTAAGGACTTTTAGTAAGCCGTACACGCTAGAGCTTCGCCTTGCTAACGCGGGAGCTCGCGCCGCCACTTTGAAGCATGCATTTGAGCACGCGCTCGCTGGGACCGCTTACCGCAGCGTACGTATACGATCTACTAAAACTCTCTATTAGGCTGCTGGTAATGCGAAATTCGCTCGTAACCCTGATTTTTCACGTCCCATCCGTGTCTTGCGCCGGTTCGTCGATTTTCCTATCGCGTTTGACGTACCCACCGAAAAAAAAAAGCAAAAAAAAAGCAATGTGTCTTATATTTTCACACAACATTCTCAGAACCAACCGCTAAACGCTCTGCGAAGTAACCACAACATATACCCTCCCCTCCTTTTTTTTTTTTTTTTTTCTCACAAAAATACAAAAGAAAGCTGTTTAAATTTAGTTATTAGAATCCCGCGATGTGAGACTTTCAGAACGGCAGGGAGGTCCTTCTGTTTCCCTACCCCAAGCGCGAGACCTTCAAAAACACTTCGACATCTCGTGTGCTTTGAGCGTGCGCACTTTCTTCGTATACGTCCCGTGCATTGCCATTGGTGACGAGATGTTTCGGTGGCCCACTTTTATGGTTCCGCGTCCCGACCAAGACGATTAGCAGCGAGCGACATGTTTGATGGTGCGTAAAAAACGCGGTGAAACCGTAATCACCACGTTCATGAACCAACACCATCACAGTTGAGAGCTCTTATTTCCGTCGACGAGAGCAGAAATAACCCTCTCAAGGCATCATAGAGAGCGTTTGGCCAGTCGCCGAAGACCGACCACAGCGACGCTTTTGATCGCGCACGTCGCCAGTCGGAATCACGGATATTTCGCCAACTCGCAGTCGTGCCTAGTCAAATACTGGGGATCGACCTCCGTAACTATGGGGATCGGCCTTTATAACTATGTTCTCAAAGTATTATTGCATAATTTCCTCTCTAATCATGCAAAAAAAAAACACATAAATAGTCCAGAAAATTTTGTAAAAAAAATATGTAGCCTAAAAATCATTTTTTGACAAACGTGTCTCAACCAAAATGCTTAAAAAATTTGTTCTTAAATCTTTTTTAGTGGCTTTGTAATGTCTTCAAGACCAAACTCTTGGTAGCCCTCGCTTAATATTGCTGCCAGGCAAAGAGTAGTTGCTCCCTCTCTAGGCTTTGCTTAACTGTGTCTAACAAACTGAGATGAGATACCAGAAATGTGAACAGCATAGAACCTGCCAGCGAAGCAAAACGAAAGGGAAAGGCTGCCGCTCTCGAAGGCGGTGGCACATGAATTTAGATCTGGTAGCGACCCCTGGTAATCATAGGTTGTCTATATCTTCTTCCTTTCTATCACCTGCATGCACGGATCGTCATATGGTAGTAGCTTCTAATGTTCATAGTGACCGTATCTGTACTAACTAAACAATCCCGACAGCTATCTAAAAAAGGGGATGCGACACTCATAGAGCTAAAAAGAGTGGCGTCACGTGTCCAACTCGGCCAGTGAATTGCCCTTTCGTTCCCACTTTCCGTCGAAGAAAAATTGCCAATGCAGCTTAAGAGAACCTTGAAGGCACTTACATATCAACAAGAAAAACATATATAAAAAAGGCGAAATTGGGGAAGACGCGAACACTGCAGAAAAACGAAAGCAAACGCCGAAGCTGCCCGATGCTATCAGAACTGATAGATTCAACTCATATCATTCTACGAGATCTGGAACGTACATTGGGTTTCGCAAATATATAGAAGTGCAAATAGTAAAGACGGAGATTGGGAGGTTTCAACGAGCCTAGCTAATTAGCTATCGTGTAAAGGAAATTGTTTGAAGAACAAAATTCATGCACGCTTATTGACGTAGTCGGCGGGCTGTCGCTTTGAAATGTTTTTTTTTCCCAACAAGTGCTCTATTATAACGCACGGAAGACTATTAAAACGTCCTATATATGTTTGTTAATCTCATGTTTGAGACAGCCTCGACTTCTTTAGTTTACTAAGTAAGCAAACTGAACGTGCGGAAGAAGTCTTTAGCACATTATACTATAAATACTATCGATCTATAAGTTTTGCCGAACAACGTGTGGACTCGAGAACCAATAAATACTATAATCATGTTACAAAAAAAAAATATTTAAGTGAAAAATAAAATAACAGAGACGCACTGGTTAATTTGACGAAACCATATATGTTAAATAAATTGTATTGCATTTATAAAAGCACATAGAAAGCTTTTTATATAAAAAAAGACTGGAAATAAAAATACCTATTTTCTTAAAATGACGTTGAATTTTGTACTTTTGGCTATTCTTCTCGTGTTTACAGAGTTGATTTCTTTATATAAACTATACCTAAATTAACAATGTTATAATTTTTGAATAGGCTTAGATACGAGCTTTCATTTAATACGTTTCTTATGCCATAATTATTTGCACATCGAAAGCTAGCTCTACTAAACTTGGCCCATTATTTTCAAAACTGCAAGATTCAAAAAATGTATTTAATAAAATAAATTATATAAAAAAACACTTTTACTTAACTCTGACCCTTCTATATAAAGTAGCAGTAAGAAGCCTTACAATTGTTGTGAAAAAGATAATCTAAACGTTGCGAAACTCAAAAATGTGTCACCAGCGAAAACTGCAAAAGTCGCAGGACGTACCTTCTGCCCTTTCGAAGCCCAAAACTCACGAACAAAACAATTTCCGTAGTTGTAATTCGCAGTTTCGTTCTAATCACACACACCCATCACTCGTTTCTTGCACGATTTGATGTAAATCACCCCAATCTTATGACAAACACGGACGCAAAGAACTACAACAAGAACATCTTACTGCAGTGGATCAAACGTGCGACCAGATCTCCAGACTGTCGAGATATCTGCTGCCACCACTTGAATGGTCTACGCCTTGGTATAACAAACAGAAAAAAAGTTTCAAGCTTGCGCTTTCCATTTTTTTTTTTTTTTCTTCACGCGCCCCTAAAACAATTTTGTTTTTAACGAGATTTTCACATCTGGGGATTAGGGGCTTGAAGAGATCGGCAGCCTTTCACTGGAAAAAAGCCCCCTCAATCACATTTTTCAAACCCCTCAAAAATTCCCAAATACTGCTGGAACATCAACAGCGCCTGTTCCGATCGGATCACTACTGATATCCAATGCCTTCCTCCAGCTCTATATCCAGCGCACATTCCCCGAAAAGCGCCAGATATCAACTCCGCAAGAAAGAAGAGAAAACAACAATGAAAAGATGCCAGTCAGCTGGCTTACATTCCTGCACAACAGCTGCCAAGCGCTCGCGAATCACGGTTACGGTTTCCCGCACTATTATACGCCGGTTGCTACGACGTAATGGGCCTATCGTCTTTCTACCTCCGTTAGACAATAGACCGCGTTACCCTATTAGGGAAAATACAAAAGATATCCTGTTCTTCCACCTACAGAGCACGCCACAAAAAAACCAAACTATGGTCACCGAATACCCCATATAACGTAAATTCATTGTTCATCGCTATTCTTAGCAGAGATCCAAGCAAAAAAAAATAAAAAGGAATAACGGGTTTGGTCACGGTTACGGGAACCTCAATTACAATAGAAGCTGTTTTGTTCCGTTCTTTTTCTTTTTTTGAGAAAAAAAGGGGGGTAGGGGAGGGGGTTAGTTACAGTGTAGCGTTCCCCCAAGACCGGTAAGTGAGAAAGAATGAACTTCCCTAATATACCGAGGAATAGCTCACCTAATATTGGGAGCAAATTGGGTGAAAGAAGGGAGCCGCTCGCTAAGGCCGATAGTCGCATTACGGCCGAGAGGGGCGAAAGGGCCGGGGGTGTCTTTGAGGCCGAATGGGGCATAACGACCGAGAACTGCATTAAGGCAGATAGTCTCTGAATGAGCTGGTGTGGCCGCCCTCTCGCGGGTCGCGTTGTGGTTGACGACTTTATTCGCCACCAAATAAGATAGATGGCGCCCCATTGAGCATGGCGGATGAAATTAACATATTTTCAGTCTCGTCAATCGCCGTGGTTTTTTCTCAGATTACAATCATTGGCGCTCCGAATACTGTAAACTACTTAATTTTCGAGAGGACCTAATTTTCGCCAATCACCTACAATTCGCGAAAAATAGGTCCCGCGAACAATTCTGTTAAAAAGTAAACACATTAGAATCTATATTGAGATCTTACCGCGTCGCGAAAATTAGAACCCGCAAATTATTGCAAAACTCCAGCTTTGACCTAATCGCGAAAAATAAGTCGTTTATAATATTCTGCGGGAAAGTAAACTTATGACATTTTTAAGAGTGTATCTGTCGGTGACTGCAAATGCTGCGGTTTTGGGTTTGTTTTCACCCTTCACGGCCGGCACCAGTCGGTACGCCGGCCTTGCCTAGCCAAATTTTTCATTTATTTATTGGCTTTCTGCGCTTTATCATTTCTTATTCGTTTGATCAGTAGTTCCTTCATTTGCATATTTGGATTATGTACACACACGCACACGTATTTCCAAATAAATGCTATGAATTTAGGGCGCCTTTTTGGTATAACATTCCTATATTTTAATCATCGGCTTTTTAAGAGTTCAATGAAACATTTATTGTGTCTTTTCGAATTTCAGCACTTTAACAAAATTAGTTATATCTCTGATTCTACCGGGCGGCTACAAAAACGATGAGTGAGGTTGATTTTAGAATTTTATTTTAATCTTTTTTACAGCGAAACGTTGAAGAAAACACATACTAGGAAATATGAAAAACACATGAGCCATCAGAATGTCAGAACATGACAATTAACTCACCGTCGGAGTGCATTCTTGCCTTGAAGAAGTGTCACGTGCTTCGTTCCGTCTCTCTAATTGGCTCACGAGGGCATAGCCTTCACCTTAATTTTGCTAAAAAATGATGACACGGAGTGTAGCAAAAAAGAAAAGCTAATCGAAACGGTCAAAGCGCTACATGTTTAATTAATCGTAAAGGATAAAGCTATAAAACCAAAAATGCAGAATTTGCCGTCACCGAGATACAATGTGCACTGACAAATAAAATAAATATGTGGCGCCATCTATCTTATTTGGTGGCAACTAAAGTCATCAACTACAACGCGAGCCTCGAGAAGACGGCCACACTAGCCCATTCAGAGACTATCGGCCTTAATGCAGTTCTCGGCCGTTATGCCCTATTCGGCCTCAAAGCCACCCCCGGCCCTTTCGCCCCTCTCGGCCTAATGCACTCGGCCGTAATGCGACTATCGGCCGAAATGACAGTGACCCAAAAAGTAGAGGGCTAACTTTCGGTGTACAATCAAGAAATGATGGGGGAAAAAAAACTATTTCTGGATCATGTTTTTCTGCCAAACTTATTACCGCGGCGGGGGGCAACAAGGCAAACTCGACTGTACTTCCCCGTCAGCAATCTTCGCTTATATCCCGCCGTAGCTAACTAACCGCATTTACGTCGAGGACATCATTGATCCGAACACTACGATTAGTAGGAGTGGGCTATCTTTTCTGTGTTTAAAAGAAAATAGCAAATCGAGCCTAAAATGAGGGCGGCTTATCTTTAGGGGGTGGGGCATCTCTCGGGATATTACGGATATTACATATTAAACAACATAAATTTGACGCGAAGAAAAAAAAAAAAGAAAAGAAGGAAATTGAGAGAAGGGCTTTTATGGTGACTTTCCGAAATCTTACGAGCGCTCCCTTTTAAAGACACGACTAGCTCTTTGGAAAAAGTAATAAGCGAACCATCCCACCTCGTCTGATCTCCTTTATAAGCAAACTGCCGGCGCTGTCCAGAACGGACTGTAACCTTTAGCATGACCGAAGTCACTTCGGAGCCTCATTTACATACTTTATAACCATGACTATTTAATAAATGTCAGGCGAAGGATCCTTATACCCCTGTCAGACGGGCACCTAAAAGGAGCTTTACGCCAAAGGACTTTTAGTGTAAACGGCAACTCAAATGGCATTCAGCGTAAAGGTCCTTTTCGGGAAACGGAGTTCCCGCAACTCCTTTACCGCTGCTAAAGCCGTACTCTCGTCAGCAGCGGCCTACACTCGAGAAGCGAATTGAAATAAAAGATCGCACTGATAGCTAAAATCATTTGTTTTTGTATTTTTATTATTGAAAAAGAGCGTGTTTCACGTATATTCCGTACAGACCTCGCTCTACTAATAGTTTTCTGTACTCATGGCCCCAGCTACCTATAGCAGGCCTCGTCGTCCCGCTATTCGCTTGCTTCGCATCGTCCGCTTCGGCACTTCGGTTTTTCTCCTCTCAATTTTCCTTACAGCCATAGATATCTAGCTTTTATTTCTCTACTTTATATTTTATCACCCTTTAATAGTGTATTGCTAACTGTACTGTATATATTTAATATTTTTGTAGATATTTCCGTATCTTCCTCTCGCGTCGTGCGATATGTCAAGCGACGGAGGAGCGTGCACGAAGGGTCGCCGGGCATCCATTGGAGGGTCGAGAAGACCTGGGCGCACACAACACGACTTTGGGAGGATCGGCTGGAGGACCTCCGGCGCGTACGTGCGATGAAACTCAAGCGCGAGCACGACGCCAAACCGAACCGGGCAAAAGCGCTGCAGAAGCACGGAAAGGAGCGGGAGCACTGAGCAACGTTAGGACTGAGTGAGCGGGAGAAACACAAAATTGCCGCAAATTGCAAAAAAAAAAAAAAAAAAAAAAAAACACTTTGTTTTGGCTTAAAGTGAACTTCGTTGTAATTACTCGACTGAACTCGTCATTTTGTCTTTTTTAATATTTTATTTGCTTAAGAAAACTTTAAAAAACAAACATTCATATCGCCAAAATATTTTTTTTTTCTAGACTGAACTTGATTTATGCGTATACGAGACTTCAATCGCTGTAAACATAGTCTCAATGACATTTACTTGCGCTGTCTGGCACGGAACTACTTAAAAAGTAATTTGAAAATACTAAAGGCCTTTGGCGTAAAGGTCCTTTTAGGTGCCCGTCTCACTAAGGTATTATATCCATCGCAAAGCTTCCCTATTGCCGGAGTCGAAGGAGTAAGGGCATGCCGTGGAGAAAATACGAAAAGACACAATATAAAAACACCCCACGCACCGTTACGAGAAAACGAAAATTTTCGACGCAAAAAACACCAACCGATTTCCTTTAATAACGGACGTGAACTGAACTAGGCCTTCTCCCTTCCCTTTCTCTCTCTTCTGTTTCCATTTCATCCCGCAATCTCTCTTCCCTCAATCGGCAACAAGAATTCGTGCACAGGAAACACAGCTAAAATTCAAGTCCATTAACTATTTCCTTGCGTACGGTGCCGCTCACACTTAAAAGCCGCCGCGGGCGGCTTTTAAGTAGCTGTTGACGCTCCCGATTCCACAATACAGTTAACGTGACAATATATCACAACAATCCCTTAGTCAAGAACTGATACTGAAAGAATTACGGTAATTGATAATGGCGTAACAATATTAATCCGTTTTTTGCCCTTTTTTTTCGTTTTATGAGAGGGGGAGAGGTGTTACAAAAAAATGCCACAGTTATCCCGAACACAGGATATCATCCACAATTTACTTCTAATGCAAAAAAAAAAAAAAAAAAAAAAAAAAAAAAAAAGATCTGCCGTTTAAGTAGCGTGGGGTGTGCTCATATGATGCATCAGCTTAGGCGGCGAAGTTCGATGCTCGATCATAGCTCGAATTAACAAAACTAGAATAAAACACCGATGGCGTGTTCAGTTGGCGCTGCGATGTCTCGGGTAGCGTTCTTAAAAGCACACAAAAGCGTACACTAATTCCTTCATCTGAAACTTTAAATTTCGAAGCTATTTCTAGAGAAAAATACGACGTTCAAAAAAACACTCTCGGCTTTCCAAGACCTATTTAAATAAATGTCGAATGTCACAAGGGTCAATATATATAAAAAAGCGTACCACATACAATGCGTTTTTCCTACGTGTACGCGTGTCACACTCGGTATAAGCGTACAAGAGCACACCATATAATGAGCGTAAAACCAGCGCAAAACGCCAACGTCAAATTTTTTTTTTTTTTTTTGCTTCTGGCACAGTTTGCGCAAACTTAGACCTTTGTTTAGACGGAAACAGTAGAGTCCGGTCGCAGTGGAAAACAGATCCAACAACAGTCGGTCAGTTTGTTTGGTCTTTTATTTTGGAGTTCGACAATCGTGCCGCATTGGGGGACCAGCAACGCTACATCGTCGACAAGAACATTAATTAAAAAGCGACATTCTCTCTTTTTGTTCTTTTTCTCTGCTCAAAGAGACGTCCCACGCAAAAATAAAGGCCCGTTCACACTCTTGCGACCGAGTACGACTGAGAGAGACGAGATCGCTTAAAGGAGCTACGCAACAATTTTTGTACTCTGCGCAAATACCGCTTAAAACGGATCCCTAACGTTAATGACCTATGAAACACGCGTTAGTTTTTCACCCCACGCAATAGAAGTCCCAGAAAAAAATTAAAGAAAAACGAGCAGCGTTCACCCCCTCAACTCGCAGCCAGAACAAGCGGCCACGTGATCTGGAGCCGATTATATGCCGCCAGTGTTGATCATAGCCACGCGCTGGGGTTGGCAAAGCGCAGGACACGCGCTGAGTTCCAGACATTGTTATGGCTCGGCTGTTGTCGTCGTTGCAGCGATTGGACACGGGTCTCAACCCGAATGCTTCTCGAGCTAGCAATTGTCACGAGCCCAAGTCGAGTGCCCACGCAATGCTCGGGTCCAATCTATGAACCGCATTCAAATATCGTCACTTGGGTGTACTGCGATCCCCGAGTTACGTCATCAAATTTTGCAAAGGAGAGATTGAATGAAAATGATCGCTTTTGTCCTTGAAATTACACCGCAACAAAGGAGTTTCTTGGCCAATGGCGTTGCGTGTGAGTATCCTTGAGTCCCAGGTGTGCCAGTAAGCTCGTGTAGAGAGAAAAACATCCCAATTGAATATCGTTGCACAGCTCCTTTAAAACTTCTTAAATGTTTTTAGAATGAGGGAACACACTGGCATTGTGGCGCCATCTATGCGGTGACCCTGGAACTGCATTTCACAAGAGCGAAGGTTTTGCGAGATTTCCGAGGTCAAATGTGCGTAATACCCATAGAAAGGCTCGTTTATAACATTGACAAAAGTTTTTCGAAACAAGAAAGAAAGGATAATGCGCGAGATATAAAAAAATTATGCCGGACCACCGAGTTTACACTGCTTCCCAATAGATGGCGTCAGTGTGTTCTCTGGTTTAAGAAGTTTTAAGTAACCCAGGTTTAAGAGGTCGCAAGGGTGTGAACGGGCCTCAAGGCCCGTTCACACTCTTGCAACCGAGTGCGACCGAGAGAGACCAAACCGATTTTTAAGCCTCTTGCGATCTCTTAGGACCAGCTCCGCTCAGTGCATCCGGTCCCAAGAAGTCTTTCTCGGTCGTACTCGGTTGCAAGAGTGTGAACGCGCCTTTAAAATGAAGGCTAATTCATATACAGGCGACCGCTTACGACCGAGCGTACTGCGCCGCCTGGTGATCTCTTACGACGAGAGAAGAAACTATATAAAGACCTTAAAGAAACTGGCACATTCGCGCCATCTATGAGGTGGCCCTGGAACTGCATTTCACTAGAGCGAAAGTTTTGCAGCATTTGCGGGGTAAAATGTACGTATTATCTATGAGAAATAGTCGTTTATAACATTGTTTATTGAAGTATTTTAAGTCAAATATAAAAGAATAATGCGTAAAAAAAAGGGCATATACGAGAAATCGCAACTGTTCTACGGTTACACGATAGATGGCGCCAGTGTGTTTCCTCGTCGTAAGAGGTCAAAAGAGGTGCCAACGCACTCGGTCGTAAACAGTTGCAAGCGTGTGACCCAGCCCTCAAGAGAGAAGGCAGTACA
Source organism: Ixodes scapularis (assembly GCF_016920785.2). Classification (NCBI taxonomy): domain Eukaryota; kingdom Metazoa; phylum Arthropoda; class Arachnida; order Ixodida; family Ixodidae; genus Ixodes; species Ixodes scapularis. Next base: position 33,784,015 of record NW_024609835.1, on the reverse strand, counting down.
AGTACGCGAGCCATCGATATCATTTAGAGCAGGTTGCTGTGAACAAGAAGGTTCCTTGCGCCGCCGACGGTACAGTGCGGCAAATCGGCTCCGATCGTCGCGAGAAAGCGTATAAATAAGCTACGCGTTAAGGCTCTGTCACACTGAGGCAACAGCTGGACAACTCTATCCGGCAACATGACGAAATCGTGTTGCCCTCAGATCGCAGCAACAACAGACGAACAACATGTCGCTGCCGCCCGGCAACCGTGTTAGCCGATTTGTTGTCCGACCACCCTGTCACACCGCGCTGACGACGGGGACAACACGGGGAACACTCCGCCATCTTGACTGTTTCTCTTCGTTCGTGTGCGGCGCGGCGTCGCTGGAAATGTGACTCTACAAAGTGCTAGAAAGTTCGAAGGGCCGGAAATTACCAAGGGACGACGTCAACCAGTGACTGTGATTAGAAAACTTGACACGGGGAGTATTTTTATCGCTGCATCTAAAGGTGCGTCGGGCGTATCCGGAACGAGGCGTCTTAAGGCACGTAGGACCCACCCGGGACCCGGGGCCTAAAGAAATATCGGACGTACGCAGAACCGAGAGACGTCGGACGTACACGGAGTCGGGTGTCTAAAGATACGTCGGACGTAGCCGCGATGGGGAAAAGTCGTATCACTGCGGGTTGTAACGTGACTTACTCAGACGCCTCCGGTAAGTGGTCAAAAGATACGTCGGACTAAATCGATCCGGCAGAACTACGGTCGGATCCGACGCTATTTTCGAACGACGAGCGCATTGATTCCACGGAAATTGCAACTACCCCCCGATTCTGAGTACCCTCCCACTACTTCAAACATAAACGTCTAAAAAAAAATTATCGGAGACACGCGATGTCTGCTTCCAACAAGGCTGAGCGCTAGAGACCGAGTGCTACGGGCGGTCCCACGCACTGGGTTTCGTAATCCGCTGATAGATGGCGGCACATAACGCCACTTGAGCTACCGCGCAGGCGTTCCGTGTTCTGCTTCCAATTTAGGCCCTCTCGTCGCCGTCCGTCCGACTCCGTCGTCAGTCTTTCAAAAGCGCCTATTTTTTTGTTTACGTGGTTCAGGCGTTCATAACTTTGCCGTCTACGGACGGTGGTCACGCACGCGAAGGACGGCAGGAACCACGGCGCTGCAGAGCATGGTGTGATACGGTGGAGAAGGCATCGGGCACCGCGACCCGTATAAAAGGTGCACGGGATCGCGCGTTTCGTAATTTTGGAATCATTTTTCGAATCAAAGCACCTTAGAATCGAGTGATTACGATATAGTAAGAGGGAGTTTTCGTAGAAGTTTCTGCTGTCCCGCAGCGTTCCCCGCGGCCCCCTCCGAGATCCGTGAGTCTGCAGGCGAGGCTAGCGCCCCTCACGCGCACTGTGGCGTCCTTGTTCCGGAGAGCGTAGCAGAGGTGGTATAAAGGCCCGTTCACACTCTTGCGACCGAGTACGACTGAGAGAGACGAGATCTCTTACAACTTCTTAAATGTTTCTAGAATGAGGGGACACACTGACATTGTGGCGCCATCTATGCGGTGACCCTAGAACTGCATTTCACAAAAGCGAAGGTTTTGCGGGATTTCCGAGGTCAAATGTGCGTAATACACATAGCAAGGCTCGTTTATAACATTGACAAAAGTTTTTCGAGGCAAAAAAAGAAAGGATATTGCGCGAGAAATAAAAAAAAATATGTCGGACCGCCGAGTTTGCACTGCTTCCCAATAGATGGCGCCAGTGTGTTCTCTGGTTTAAGAAGTTTTAAGGAACCCAGGTTTAAGAGGTCGCAAGCAGTCGCAAGAGTGTGAACGGGCCTTAACGGTCTACGAACACTAACTATCAATAAATAAACATGGGATTAAAATTGTCATTGGGGTCTCAGGAAGGCTCGTTACTACGACCCACAGTAATACGACCCGTCCCCGATCGCCGTTACGTCGAACCTATCTTTAGGATCCCGGTTCCTCGTTTATTCGACATATCTTTAGGCTTCACGTTCCGGGTATACGTCCGACGTACCTTTGGACACAGAGCTATTTTATCAAAATGTTCTTCATTCCCTGACAAAGCAGATAGCCCTAACCGAGGAAAGTGAGATCGTTGATATACTAGTATGTTCCGGATTTACGCCACCGTATTAAGCGTTTCTGTTCCGGCTAACTTAGCACTGTATAAGTGAGTTAGCACCGGCAGTACCCCAAAGCGTCTTTTGTAGCGTGGTGTTGAGCTGAACTGACAATGCTCAAAGACTGCGACACCCACGACACGATCGGCCTTCATGATAACCGGTGGAATAAATATGTTTCAGCGCCGTCTCTTCGCCTACCGCCTGCTATGTGATCGCTTCATTCCCCAAAACGTCCTGGGTATTTTTGAAACAAATCAGGTTTCCCGTAACGGCTGTTTCTAAGTTCCAAGCATCAACAATCATTATCGGAGTGGTCGTTTGAATGCTTCGGTTTTTTAATCTTTGGTTTCTTGGATTATTTTATTATACTTTATCAACGGGTGAATAGGCATGCCATTCTATTTCACTATCAGTAATGTGAGCTGGTCTCTCGGCTGTTCTAATTTCAACACCAGTCTGAACGTTCACGACCGTAGCTGCATGTGACCATTTCGACAATCGCTTTCCGTGATTACGCGGTAAAATATTCATTCAATTATTTTCGCTGTACGCCAGCCTTAATTCTTCTTAAATAACATTCCCCAAGCCCTTATTTGAGTAAGACGTTATTAATAAGGAACTACAGCTCTGCCATCGAAGCTGTGCGTGTTGTCGAAAACAAGTTGCTGCTGCTTTTGTCATCGAAATTTGCTGCCACACCGAGGCAACATTTTCGTTGTCGTCCGTGTTGTGCCGCTGTTTTCGCGATGTTACAGGTTTGTCGGACAAAACGGGGAGCGAGCAACAAGTTGCCCGACTGTTGAACAACGTGATATGTTACTGTTGCCGTCGTGTTGCCTCAATGGGACAGCTGCTCTACAGCTGTCCCATTGAGCCACTTCGGTCACTGTGTTTGCTGAACTTGCCAGTTATACGAAGCTTCAGCTGAAATGGTAAGAAACGCTTTTCCGTCCCCCGGAAATATCTTTAAAAATCCGCGCCAAAGCAAGACAATGTCGCTTGAGCTTCCCGACACCCTATCCGAAACTCAGATAGTCGCATTTTCCAATCGTGTAACCATCGCCAAGTGACACTCGCGTGACGTCATGACATTACAGTATCACGTGACACTGTGACGCCATGTCACGTGACTCTGTTACGTCTCTGAGGCTGGCCCTATAAATGGTACGCATTTACTAAACGCTTCCTGTAATCACAGCATGAACCGTACAAGCCGCCAAATACGTTCCTGTTTCCTTTTTTTTCTTCTTGTATGGAATGCTTTTTTAACAAAACCCCCAACCCCAGAATATATTTCAGTTCATCCGTCACATGACGTGACATGATGTAACTACTTGACCGCGTGACGTAAAGTCACGTGACCTGACATCGCGCAAACTTTCCCCTCTAAAATTAGCGGAAACGTTCACGTCGCATGACGTCTTGGTATCACGTGACATAATGATTGTCTCGTCACTTGTCGAATCGGGTGACATCAGGTCAAGTGAGGTCAATGTAGAGGGGAGATTTCGCATGACGTCAGGTCGTGCGACGTCCCTTTCTTCGTTAAACTCAGCGGAGTTGTGAATAAACAATGTTCTCCTCCACTTCCCGAAACGGACCGTTTAATGTCTTCTAATCAAATTTTCACGATTGCTCCATTAAACACTGCATACCATGCATGATGTTACCTCGGGGGGATAAAGGCCGTTACTCGTCCATATTTTTTTCACCGAACGGCGAGTTTTTCGTTATTAATACAGCGTTAAAAGAATTTATACATGCCGTCCTCAACCGACATCAGTTGCCCGTCGGTTCGCTCGAATAATTACCCTAACAAAAAATACAAAAACGTTAGAAAAAGAAAAGCTTGACTGCACGGATTAGGTGCGAATGTTGGTAGCTTCTCTCCCTCTTTTCTTTTGCTCTCGTGTGCAGTGTGTGTGTGTGTGCGGGGGTGGGGGAGAGGGGGGGAGACAAGAACTCCTTTGCCGAGTGACGCGGAGCAGCTCTGCTCAGCGGAAGTGCGGACCGATCGGAAGAGACGATGCGGCCGCTTTCTCTCGCCGGCTTGCAGCTCCTCAAGCGCATCGCTCAGCGAGCAACAGGAGCTTCGGGCAACGCAGCCTGGGGCTCGTCATTCGAGGGGCCTCCCCTCCCGAAATAATCCCACCGGGGCTCCTCCTCTTCCCTCTGTTCCGCCCGATTTCGTACGCTGCGTCCGGCAGCTTCGTAATCGCGGTCGCTGCACTCTGTGTACTCAAGAGGGGTTCAACCAACGCAACAACAAAGCCCGTGCAGTCGAATTTCTGACGTCATCACGGTGAGATCGGGTGAAGACTCGGATTGGACACGAGCGCCGCGTCAGCGTTCGGTGGGGCATCGTGACCAATCAACGCACAGGAGGACGCTTGGCATTGTGCTCGGGTCCCATAGACCTTTTTCGGAAATACGCATTTTGACGTTCAAATGTACGGCACGAGAAATTATCCAAGAAGCGAAGACGAAGTTGACGTTGCTTTCGAAACGCAGAGACGGCAGAAGGAAAGCAAAACCAAGTGTGTGATAGGCTTCGTTTCCGTTGGCGCTTTATATTTTTGGGTGTGTTCCGAGCTCTTGATAATAAGAAATAATGAATTGTGCCGCTACCAGGACATACGAAGCGTCTGAACCGGCACGAGCGTACATCAGAAACATCCCCACAAGTCCCCCAGCTTGCAAGGTCGCCTGGGATTTTCGGGAGAGGTCTGTTGTTGAGGGGTTGGCGCCTGCCGACTGCGATGACGTTCTATGAAAGAAGAGGAGGTCGGTCGCTGGCCTCGATTATTCTACAAGGCGTTGGCTCGACCCGCGGCTCGAACTATATTCTGTTTCGGAGTATACTTCAAATGTTTACACACTTGCATACGTTAGTTGCATGGGGCAAACTTAACTGCGGTTAAGTCACCCTGGACTGGAGTTACGCTTCACCACAGTTACCCCACCATACTTTCGGAGAACTTTCAGAAGTGAAGAGTGCGCGTGCACAGCTTTGATGAGCGCTCAAGGTGAGCAAGCGCACATGAGCCCATAGCCAGACATGTACCTAACGCCTTATTAGTACCGCCTACCTAATTACGTCATTCAGTAACCAATAACCTTTTTAGTTACTTTTTTTTTTTAGAAAAGAAATGAGCAACGTACTTAGTTACGTTTAAGGCCATTTAACAAGTAACGGTATTTCGTTACTTTTGAGGAGCAACGTGTACAACAAACGTAGGTCTTGGGGTATTTAAACATCCTTGCTCAAACCAAGCCAGTGTCGTGACGCCCCCCGCATGCATTTTGAGAACTGCCCTAAACTGTAGTCTTTCTGCACGCCCGCCAACCCCACTGCAGGTGAACGCGAGCACAGCACAAGACTGCACGAGCTGTCTCGTGCACATGTGCAACACGCTTAGTGAGATCGGCATATTCTTGAAAAGAATCGCAGTTCCGAGTACGCTAGTGCATTTTCTCGACAGTAACGCCGCTCCACGGGGCGGCTGGTTGAGCCTAGGCGCGCCGATGTAATACCACCTATGTAGTACCTTTCCAAGGTTTACAAAATCACAGTCCAGCGTGCGATCTTCACAGTCCAGCGTGCGATCTTCACAGCCCAGCACGTGCGAGTTCGCCGCTTCGGAAAGCGAGCAAAGCACGCGCCATAAGCACGAACACTCAAAATTGCACCGGCCACACGCTCCTTTTTTGGAAAGGTCTAGTTTTCGTTTCAGCTTCAGTACAGACGCACCCAAGGCTACAAGCATGAGCATGTGGCCCTGAACAGCGCTTGCACTACACGAGCGCGCGTACTTGGCAGGGACGCTGTAAGTCCGGAGCTCGCTCTTGTAGCTTCCGCTACACTCACACTTAAGGCCGGTTCTCACATGTAGCGAAGCGCTGATGTAGCGCTCCTCACGTGTCGTCAGCTACTTATTGTCTGCCATGAGCAACAGTTTTGACGGTGCGATACAAAGCTGGTGAACGATGCCTTCAGCACGCGCTTAGCGCGAGGTTAGCGCTATGCTTGTAGCGCTCCGCTGCATGCGTGAACAGGCCTTTAAAGTGAAACGGAGTGAAACAACAAACCGGTCGTGGATAAAACGTTCGTATCCGCTGGCGACCATAGCTGTGTGCGCCACTGCTGAGCGCGTGCTGGTGGCGGACTTTTACGGTTCTTTCGCAACGTGCATTCCACACCACGAAGATTGCCGGTCTTAGCAGCCTATTAATGTGAGCTGTCGGCAGCACATACAACTAGCGAGCACTGGCATTTTATCGTCTGCGAATGCTGCCGTAAATTGTACAAAACACGTTTTTTTTTTTTTCTTGAACGAGGCAACCTTATTGATAGATATTTTCACTCTAAGCTTCCAACACATAGCTGCACCTCTGCAGTAAGTCGCAGAGCGATATACACTGAGAAACCGATTTTTGCGGAACGTCTAAAGTGGGTTCAAAGCGCTAGTGTCAATGCAGTACAATGAGCGTTAAGAGACTCAAGCTTGTAGCTTATCTGACCGGTGCTGCGTAGTCATTCTGATTCGCGTAATTTCACCATACATTTCTCTTTCCTGCCACCGTACGCAGTCGGTTATGGATGCTACAAAGAGCGGCCCAACGCTCAGGAAAGTTGAGGCATTCAAGTTGCCTTGACTACGGAGCCGTATTCAACGCGCGTCAACGTGGCACGCTGTCGCCCTGACGACTCGACGGCGATAGCAAGAATTCGTCACACAACTTTGAAGGGCGTTAGGAGCCTCCGAAAATGCTTTTCAGCGCAGGATGGAAGAGATTCCACCCAAGATATAAGCCGCTCTTAGTGGCCCTCATTAGCAGACTAACGTTCCGCCTTAATTAACACATTCGACGAACGCAAAACACACAGAAAAAAGATGAGAAAAAATATTCAAGAATTTTTTTTTTTTTTTTCGTAACAGTCGCGGTATGTTATAAATAATAAACGGTCAGGGTCACGAAAACGCCCAACAAAATAGTATGGGGTTATCCATTGCGGCAGTGAGAGCGTTAATGAACATATTCGACAAACGCAAAACGCACAAAAAGAAATCAAAAACTTTTTTTTTGTAAAAACTGTTATTAATAAAAGTAAAAATTAAAAAAAAAAAATACGGTCACGGGCACGAGGACGTTCAGCAAGATAGTATAAAGTTATCCATTGCGGAAGTGAGAGGTATACGAAATTAGATTTTCACTCACGCACAGCACGACCTGCAAAAATCCGATCCCGTCAGTGCGAATTTGCTGCTAGGAAAGTGACTCGAAAGGCACTCTGGTGTCTTTCGCCCCGAACGCGCAGCTCTTGGTAACGAGTTGTCACCGTAAATGCTCCAAAAAGTTTCTGTGTGCGCTGCCACATATTTCCAGTTTTCCTCTCATAATCGAATGGCCGTCATCAAAACTACTAGTAGAAAGTACTCGTTTTGGGCACTGACCTAAGCGCGAGGGATGGGCGGAGGGAGGGAGGGGAAGAAGAGGGTGCCAAAAAATGACCCTATCGGATGAACCAAGTTCTATCTCTTCTTTTACAATACACGATGCGCGCGTGCACGGCCAAACTGTAAAAAAAAAAAAAAATGACGTTTTTGGTTTGTTTGTTTTTTCGCGATAAGCAAAGCGAGATACGTAAGCGGAATCACACTTTCCACTCCGCAGGTGTCGCTTCTCCGCTCTGCACCAGTGCCCGGCAGGAAGCGCACTCAACGGAGCTAACAGCCTCCCCCCCCCCTTTTTTTTTTTTTTTTTTCCCCTTTAAAAACCCGAAGCTCTCGGCGGAGCGGTCGCCGAGCGGCTTCATCTGATATGTGGAAAGTGGCAGGAGCGCGCCCACCTATCGAGAAAAGTTGACCGCGCTGTGATTGAAAACCCGCTCGCGCGTGCGCAGCCCCATCCGCAGTTATTCGCAGCATTTCGGTTTCCATCTTTGTGCTAGCATGCTTGTCGCGACAGCAATCCTGCCCATTTCGCCAGGAGTACCTGGCGATAAAAGGTTAGGAGAACATCGAGGGGAATAGGGCGCTATTGCGAGATTGGTTCCGACCTGTTCGAAGGTCGGTGCTACGAAGAGGTGCCGACGTTCCCGCCAAACAACCAAAGTTGCGATCGAGATGCACAAAAAAAGTATACTTCGTTAAAAGAGTTTATGTATATCGTTACGATACCTCCGATAACGATACCCGATGACGATAAGACGCATACGCAACGCCGTCAGCGGAATGGTGGGTATCGTTGTTGGAGTCGTCGGAACGATCCATTTTGGGCTTGTGGCGCCATCTTCCGAGAGGCCCATAAAAGCAGACGACGCACTCGGCCCTCAGCGAGCGAGCGCAACGAACGTTGCAAATGCTATGGAGGTCGCAAGCCCTTTATACTTCCGTCTTATCCTACGATATGGACAACAGTCAAAGCTACCGGTTGCCAGCTCCAATCAGAAGCCCCGAATTGCACCCACGATATGCACGTCGAAACCACATCCCACGTAATTTAACTGACTCGTGATTAGACCTGGTGACCCGTAGCCGTGGCTAGCTGTAGTCCGGAGTGAGACGAAGTACAGCGGAACACTTTTGATTATGGCCAATCCACAGGACAGACGCGTTTCGTCCGTCTCCCAAGCGCATCCAAACGAAGGAGACGACGAGCAGACGACAGTGAGGATGGACAAAACCTGTTCGCGGCCCCAGAGTGCCGCGAAACTCCAACATCGCGCTATGGAAAAGAATCGCGCGCCGCTGTTATGTACAGAGCGAGACAAAACCCCGCGATAGGCTCAGCCTCACTAGCTTCAGTGACCGAAAGCATGACAGTGACACAAGCATGGTCCTGCTCGAGGCGGCTTCGGCGCAGAAGCGACGAAGTCCTGGGGGCGTTTGGAGAAGCCATCACGCACTCCGCGTTCGCGCACAACACTTCAGTACACCCCAGGCACAAGGAAGGTCTTGCGGAAAAAGAAAGGCTGAACGGGCGTGCCGAAAAGATCGCGACATGCTAGACAAGTTCTTCACAGAAGCTTCTTGACACAAACCCGGAGGAGTACCAGAACCTGTGGCGTGTCAGCCGGGCAAAGTTCCCGCAGCTTCTTTCACGCGTGGCATCAAGCATCGCGCGACAAAACGAACCAGCAAACGCATAAAACCCAATGATTCGCGATCTTCGATTTGTTCGTCAAAAAGACAACGGAAACGCGGTTTCGTTGCTCGACTAAACACTTTTCGAGCCAAAACGCAACTAAAACGCCCTATAGATGGCGGGGCGCTACTCGCAAGATGACGGAAGAAACGGGGATAGATTCTCCAAGATCCCCCGAGCGCCTGCTCGCTGACGCTGGTCAGTGTTCTAAAATTAATTCATTTGGATACAAATACGAAGCAGTCAGGGCCGGAGCATATCACGAATGACGGGGATGCTGACGTGCTTTAAGATAATGAACATGTAGATATTTTTTTAAAAGCCGAGGAGCGAAACAAAACAATTACCACCCAAGGCCAACAATCCCTGCTACCGTCACCGCCGCTGTCCCCGCTCCTCTGGTTCTTCGTTTGACCGCGAGAGGGCGAACAACGTGCTGGAGTTGCGAATACTCCGTCAAAAATCCGCGAGTGAAAAAGGGCGCTCGACCGAATTCAGTCCGTGCGTCCGCGGATGAGGCGCGGATCGCAGGAATCGGTGCCATGACGGTCGTGTGGTACGCGGTCAGCGTACCAAAAATCGCGATTCCATCCGTCGAGTGCATGAGCCGACCAAGTTGATACTGCCACGCGCGGCGCCGAGCGAGCGCGTGCGTGGCCGAATGATTACCGTGCTAGGCTGTCGCGCAGAGGCCCCAAGTTCGATTCCAGAAAGCGGGATGTTTTATTTGTGTATCATTTCAACTTGGCGTTTTCGTAAGTTCGAGATTCTTATCGTCTGATCGAGTCACGAATGTCGTGCGCGCCGAACGTTCTACGTCGAGTGTTCCAAAAACCCACGTGTGTACAAAAGGTGCTCGGCGTGGAGAGCCGGAGTAAGTGTCGCACCATGCTCGATCCTGCTGTTTCGCCAAACATCGACGCCTGCGACGCTAACCTCCTTCTACTTTGTTTCGGGCATAGGTTCGCCCATGAAACGTTTAGTTTCTCCAGTTATCAGCCGCCTCATCATTTGTCATTCGTGACAACGCTACGTATTTTAGTTTCACCAATATCGGCTTAATCTCAATCGCTACTCGAAAAACCAGTTCGCGAAATTCCTTCAACGCCACGAAATAGAAGAAATGCATCCGACAAAAGTTTATATATATTGTAGACGATAATGATTTTTTTTTAACAAATACAACCAATCAAAGCATTTTATAATAATAATATTAAACATATAATCATGTGTACAAATTCTGGAAACAGCAAAACGCCTCTTTGTTTCTATTCGAAAAAAAAAAAAATCCAGAAAAGCGCGATGTGGCCAGTGAGCGTAAATAACTTATCAAAAATGTCCGAAAACAAAGCGTACAAAAGCAATACAAAAAAAAAAATTGCGTCTAAGAAGGTACATATACATCCGCGTAGCGTTTCGTTTTGTGAGAGTAATCGAGCGGCAGAAGCAACGAGTCAAGTTTTCTGTCTATGCTTGTTTACTGCCACCAACTGTAATGGACAACCTTACCGTAATTTTGGGGAGATATTTCGAATAGCCCAGTGAATTATTCCCACCGGGCGAAAGTGAGCGTGTAATGCGTCTGCATACAGATGGCGAAATTCTTAAACTAAGCGACGGAATATGTAACGAAGCAACGGAGCTTAAATATTCCATGAGTGGAATAACGGGTAAAAAAGTCTTTTTTTTTCTTTTTTTTTTTCTAGGTTAAAAACAACACCCGAAATACAAGAAAAGCTGCCAACGGCGCACCAAAAGACGCAGGATCGAAATGTCAAACGCACCGCCGTTGCTTTTTACGAGGAAGCTCCATTAAATTATATTCTGCGTGACTGCTGAAAGAAAGCTCTCATAATTAAAATGCCCCCAAAAAATGTACTACTAAAAGAAAAAAAAAAAAGGGAGGGGGGGGGGGAGGAGAGGGGGAAACGCTTAAATTTAGAGTATTTATTTTGCCATGCGAAAGCCTCGCCTCAGTATCGCGCAGGTACGAAATTTTTCTTTTCTTTAAATAAATAAATAAATAAAAAAGATATATACGTTCCCATCCTATAATCGACGTAACCTAATTAAAACTACATTAATGGGCGAATCGTTTTATCTTCCCTCTCCTTCGTCGGCAATTACATAAATGTCTCGTCAAGTGGGTAATAAAATTTAAGCTCTTACTTTTCTTTTTTTTCAGTTCGGAAGACTCTAAACGAAAATCGTTACACTGAGCGGAGGAACGCTTCCCCAAATACGCCCAGGGTTGCTGTCGTGAAGTGGGGCGCTAAACTCGTTCGAAAACATCGGAAACTTTATCTCCCCGGGGAAACGACTCGAAGGGAAGTGTCTGGAGGCAGCCAAATCACTTTAAGAAAAAAAAAAAAGATGTTTTGGTATTTTGGAATTTGTAGTCACAGAGTTAATACAAAAATCCAGAGGAAAATGTCCCATGGATTTGCATGCATTTGAACCGCTTCGGAACGACGGGGGGGGGGGGGGGGGGGGGGGGGGGGGGGGGGGGGGCACAGACGCGGACATGAGTGCACGGTTCCAGTGGGTAGTCCTGCTTGGCCCATATTGCTGGCGACGCCATAATATACGCAAGAAAGCAGCAAAACATTGCCGTGAGGTCTCTATCTAGCTCGTTTCTAGCTTACTTCGCAAAAAAACGCCGGCATTGCGCATTATACGAAGACGAATAAAGTTGACTATAGCACGTACTCGAACAACTTCCAACTCGTCACGGCAAAACGAACACGTCTAACTTTTCGTCTGCTTTCTTTCTCCGCTCTTCTGTCGCTCTCTTTCTCGTTCTTTTTCTCGGGAGCGCCGGTTTCCGCGCTCAGCATTTGCCTGCCTGCGGTAGCAACGAATTGGTGATTCGGATCGACCAATCGACGCGGTCCAAAGTCAATAAGGGAGCTTTAGCAGATCGTGTCGTTAGCGTTGCGTGCTCCACACTACGCATGCGCCATACGCACGCAAGACAGCGAGCTATGCGTACGTATGCTCTCGCTGCAGGCACGCAGAGGGCACGCCGGGGCCCACTGCGGGCCCATCTCGTTGCTCTCGTCGCGCGCGGGACTACACGAGACTTCCCCAGATTGAAAAAAATGCGAACCGCACCTCGAACTTCTGGCTGTATGCTTTAAAATACAGCACGTTCACGTTCGGCACCAAGAAAGATAGTCACATTTGGGCAATGTTGCCACGGACGGCGAAAAAAAAAAGCACATTCTAACACGCACACGCACATACACACAAAACAGCAAAAATCACTATAATAGTTCTCTCAAAATCGACGGCTACCATTCATTAAAGGACACATGCAAAGGAAAAAAACATTTTTTTTAAACGGCTTAGATGGAAAAAGGACGCCATAAAACGATTTTACAACGAAGAAAAAAAAAATTTAGAGCTATATTTACGGCGCAAAACGAATTTGTAGTTGGCGCCCGCGGGCACCGCGGAAAAGTGGTCCGTATTTATCACGTGACTGGTCTTTATTTATCACGTGGTGCTTGCGCTCTTTCGGAAGCTTCCTATGGCCTCTAAAAGTAACTTATTCATCTTTGTTTGAAGTATAACAAAAAACCAAGACGTATAAGTAACTTTTAGAGCCCAAAGGAAACTCCTGAAAAAGCGCAAGCAGACGTGATAGACCTGTGCGCCGGTCAGACGACGGCGGCGGCGCCCCGAAGCAGGCGAACTTGTGCGGCGGCGGTGACGGCGGCGTGGAGAAACGCGTTGAAGCGGCGTTCGCACAACGCTCAGCGTGCGGCGGCGACGCAGCACGGCGGCGCGCGGGCCTACCACGTGACCAGCGGCGGCTCCCGCGAGCGCCAACTACAAATTCGGATAGCGCCGTAAATATAGCTCTAAAAATTTTGTTTCTTCGTTGTAAAATCGTTTTATGACATCCTTTTTCCATCTAAGCGGTCTAAAAAAAATGTTTTTTTCCTTTGCATGTGTCCTTTAAAGATAAATAACTGATCGTGGCTTTTCACGTCAAATGTCCTTGTGTCAGTATTGCTCCAAAGGTGTGAAAAGCGGATAAAAATAATAACAAAATAGGAAACGGCCTTACGACATATATTGTAGATATATCCTAAAAAAAAGCAATAATCAACACCATTATGTGGCAAGTATTCTTCAGTTGGTTTTTGTTAAATTGTGACGCTCTGGTTCAAGAACAAACACTGAAGTTGTCTTTCAAATATTGCCTCTATTTTACCGACAAGGCGTTTCAAGTTCTTCACAAAGAAAGCGCGCTACAGTGTATTGGTATATATGGCAGCCAATATTATGTTGCTCTAGAAGTGCACACCGTCGAATCGTCTTTGCTTATTATCATTTAAGAACCACTCTTTTTATTGGCAAAGGTTACTTTTGTTGGCACCCGTTATTTACTCTCTTCGCCGCGGTTTCATTCTCGACAACACATACCATTGATATCAGCCTGTCGACTATTTCGGGTTTATTGACTTAGCTGGGTTTCCACTTGACAAAGACAAAATAAAAAGAAAGATATCCGCAGAGAATTCTCGGGACTATATAAGACTACAGGCCGGTGGCAACCAAAAAAAAAAAAGAAACGCGAAAGTCGTTGATCTGATCCAGATCGGGTCGCGGCCCTTCGTTAGAATTTCCGGTCGTTCACGGAGTGCTCCCGGTACCGATTCCGACGCACAGGAAATTCGACAACGGGGAGCGACTCGCTTAAATCTTTTATCGCACCCACGCTCCGCCGTTCAATGAGGATTAAATCGAAATGACGGCGGGACGCCTTCACTGACCTCGCGCTTTGCCCGGCCAACACAGAATTTAGTTTCCGTGCACACCACAAAGTGCAGCACGCGTCTATAGACCGTCGGGCACAAAACAACTTTTTGGGGCTACCCCACGGTCACGGGGTATACCTCAAAACAGTAGCAAGGCGCTGATTCGGGCCAGTTATACAGACGTTGTACACGATGGGAAGTAAACAACGTAAAACGCGAACAGCGAAAAAAAAAAAGACGCACGACAGGAAAACGTTGTACTTGCAGCTGTAGAATTTAATAGAAGAAAGAGCATAAAGAAAGCATACATGGTATATTTTCTTTATGTTTCTTCTATTCAATTCTACGTTTGGGAGTACACACCTTTGTCCTGTCGTGTGAGTTTATTTTTTCGCTGTCCAGATTTTTGAGCTGTTTATTCCCCATCACGACAGCCGCAAAACACGCGACCTCAAGCTCCGCGGTTTCTTTATAGTTTTTTTTTCTAAATATACACATTTTTATCAAAATAAATAAAAAAAAATTCGTCAAAGTCACACTAATACGGTCTGTGCGGGTGAGTTATGCGGCCAGTGTACATATAATGTGAGGGCCTATGGTCACTCACAAGCTGAGAACGGCAGGGCGTGTTTTTCGAACAACCGGTCTGCATTACAAGAACGCGCTCCATGCCATCCCCCGTGCCATAGCCTCCTCTATACCAACAAAGTCTGGCAAATCACCACGAGAAACGGCCGCCGAAATGAAAAGGTGGAGCGGCAGACAACGGATGAGAGGAGAGCCACGTGACTGGCGCCCCGCTGCGGCGACACGCCGAAACACACTTCTCCCGAGCGAACAAGAGCGTTTCGGGTACTCGCGGCTGCAAAAGCTGCGCGCTGAAGTCCAGGTTCCCCGAGAAATGGCTCTTTGATGCTCTGTGCTACCAGATCCTCGCGCTCCAAATCTGCGACCAGGTACTCTATGGCTCTGTCCTCGAACTGTCAGGTTTTGTGAGTATAGAGGAGGCTATGTCGAAAATAAGAAGCTCGCGTTGGAGGCGGAATAACTGATCCTTCTTCATGCCCTTCTCACATTGACAGTGAAAACAATTGTCGCGATAAGTCGGATAATGGTTTCAATTAGAAACTAGCTGAGCGCCATCGAAAACCGCTACATCAATAAAGTTACCACTTATGCAACATGCGCAAGGCTGACGGTGCGAAAATGCGATTACTTTTATCCGCGCTTTCGCATTGCCGTGGTCTCGCGCCAGTTGCACGAGTGATAAATCTAGCGCACCACCGTGCTTATTCCGCGCTCTAAATCTTTCTCACATTTACTGATTTAGTAGTTCTCGATGACGCTCGGCAAGTTCCGAGTTGAACCCATATGTTTATTTTCACCAATTAAAAAGTTTATTAAGAAATTTTACGGAACTATCCGACTTATCCAGACGATTAGCCCACTTATTATGCCCCCTTGGTCATATAACTCACCTGCACAGACCGCATTAGTGTAGCTTTCACGGTTCCTAAAAAAATATATATAATAATAATAATAATAATAATAGTAATTCTAGATTTAAACATTAAAAACAGGAAAGAAAAGCGTAACTCGGTAGCGCCTGTTCTTTGATCTTGCGGGTACATAGGAGAGCGTATTCTGGTTCGAGAGGTCTAAAAACACTTGGGAAAACATTCCGAGCACTTTCTGACTAAAGAGACTTTACCGCTGCGTCAGGCCTGATTGAGCGCCTGCCTATTCACTACACATAAGCAAAAATTGTACAAAAAAAAAAAAAAAGACGTATCTGGAATGTTACGAAGCTTGACAGAGCGCAAATATTTCCGTAATACTGCCGCGCGAAGGGCCGGACAAGCAACGCTCGGTCATGGAATTCAAATTCTAGAAGACTCCTGTTTCTTCTTTCTCGGGGCGTAACTTTCATCATTTCATCCTACTTTCTTGTTCTCGAAAGTCTCGAAAGCGCCTGCTCATTCTCGCCCCGAGCGCGCGACACTCCAAGCTTCTTTGCCACGCACGCTAGATAAGAACCTGCGCGGAACCTTGTCGAGTCAGTCTCGCTCTCGCTTGCTGTTACGCCGCCCCCTTCCTGCTGCATCGACGCTCGTTCTTTATCTTGTTTGGCACAAGTTCGCCGATAAAGCCTTTATTTGCCGTTCACTGTTCGCCCTCTCGTCACCTTCATTCGTGACAATACACGTAAACAAAGACTGAACCGCTGCCGGGTCACCAAAGAGTAAGTTACCTCTCCTGACATGACGACGGCCCCGCTTGCTCGCTCGGGGAGGCCTGCGGCAACTGAGCGCCTCAGCAGCCGAAAACCACTCTCGCTCTGCCGCATTCCAGGGCGTCTAATCTGAACACCCGGCGAAAAAGTCGGCGAGGAATTCGACCGCCGTGATTGGCAGGCGCCAAGGTAAAGCCCGGCGCCGGCCAATCACGGTCGCCGAATTCCTCGCTGACCTTTTCGCCAAGTGTCCAGATTAGAGCCTCAGGAGCGCGCGAGAAAACGCAACCTACCCAGGCAAGCGAAAGCGCGCACGCATCAAATAACATTTTTTGTTTCTTTGAAGGAAGGTTTTCGGGACTAGACGTCGCAAGCAACACTTCCAATACACACTGGCGTACTCGTTCGCTTCTCGCGCTAATTTCAACCTATTCTAAGCGAGCGGCGAATTCGACAGTAAAGCGCGTGCCAAATTGTATCCGTACACCACCATCAATGAAGACTAACAACTATCGGGAACACTCAGTCGCAGTGACGGCCTACGCTCTGTAAACATCATCCTCCCGACGCACAGATACATTACCAAAAGAAAACAATGAACGAGAACAAGAAAAGCAAACGAGCCGATAAACTAACCCCCGTCGATATCACAACATAGAGACAAAAAAGTAGGGCTGGGCAATTGATCGATTAACCTACCGAGTACTCGACGAATGCTTTAATTGCGATTGCTGTTTTTAACCGGTTAATCGGTAAAATATCGACGAACCAAAAAGAAAGTAAAAATTAAACGCTTTCCCCACGCAGTAGTGGGCACCTGTATGAGGGGCAAATTTGAAATAAAACCTTAACCGAACGTAAACTGTATATGGGCGAGATTTGTAACCGGAGGCAAGTGCAGAAGGTGTGAGTGTCCGTTTAGTTCAGCAGAGTCTATTGGAAACAGCGAAAGGAGGTCGCTCTTGCCGGAAAGTATAAACTCTCCTTTGTCTCATGCAGCTGAAGCAATAATCCGTGAGTGTGACTGTATTTGAACTGTTCTCAGCTATACATCGAGGTTGATTCATAATCGAAATTTTATGTTGCACCATTCAACACCCCCCATAACACGCAAAATAATAATAATAATTGTGATTAAAAATATTACGCATGGAAATAAACGAGTCCGAATAATCGATTAATCAATCGATTAAACGTGTTAAATATCTTTATTGATGCCCAACACTACAAAAAAGGTATCAACGCAGGGGATGAGAAGCCGCGGGGAGAAAGGGGAGGGGGGGGGGGGGCATTATTATGTCGGTAGCCGGGAACCCAGGATCTCGGGCAATATCCGATAGCGTTACGCACGACCACACACACACGCGACGCACACGAAAGGGACTCTATGCGCCGAGCAGCACGAGAAAAAAAAAAACCTGGAGGCACGGAGACAGCTTTCGGGGGCAAAGAAACTTGTCCCAGAGTAAAGCGGTACGCCGATATAGTGAATGTTTAACGCGCAAAAAGCTGTCAGGAAGCCACATGAGGCTTCACACGGATGCGCGGCCACGGCATGCTGATCAAAAATGCCGTTCATCAGGGCAGACATGCCTCGGCGGTACTGCAAAATTACAGCTCCGGCCTTCGCGGGACGCTCAACGTCGAGTTCCCGAAGTTTTTTCCAAAATGGCTCGAGCGAAAATTACTCGCTTTCGGCTCATTCCGTGGCGTAGAGGCACTTAGAACCGCGTCGCGAGGTGATAAGGACCGTGCCGAGACCAAGACTTTGCAAGTTTTGTTGGTTCGCAGGGTTTGTCGTTCTTCACGCGCTGTGAGCGAGAGGCCCAGTTGGTACTTTGCCTCGCTGCATTGAAGTTTGAACCCACGCAAGATAGCTGCGCCGGGGCCGGCGCTATGGGGATCGTTCGAGGCTGACAGGGA
The DNA here is from genome assembly GCF_016920785.2 of Ixodes scapularis. Classification (NCBI taxonomy): domain Eukaryota; kingdom Metazoa; phylum Arthropoda; class Arachnida; order Ixodida; family Ixodidae; genus Ixodes; species Ixodes scapularis. The sequence goes on along the minus strand of NW_024609835.1, from coordinate 33,765,791 downwards.
CCTGTGTGCACAAAAAATAGCTGAACAAGTGTGGCGTGATGAAACTTGCGGAGGACGTTAACGTAATCTTTCTCGAACATCCCGTGCCCGGAAGGACGTATTTGACGTATACGCAACAGTTACAGCTATTACGGCGACGAGCAATGTGTCTGCAGCTGTAGAGGAGCGGTGCATAATCAAATTTTTTTATGAAGAAGCAAGTTACACCAGTTGAATTTTTTCGAAAATAGATGGCGAGCACAAATGGGGAACAAACGATGTCACGGGCAAGAGTGTAGGAATGCTGTCAACCGTTAGGCGAAGGACAAGAGCGGGCGACAAACGAAGCACACCGACACGCTCGTTCGACTGCCGTCACTCAGACCAAAACAATGTCAGCGGAACGTGGGCGCACAGCGGGAATTCTTTGAAACACTGACATAGTTTCCTGGTTGTTTGATTTTCTATTTCCCCTGTAGGAAAAAAAGTCCCGGTTAACTTTGAACAACCATGATACCCGGGTGATTGTGACAAACACGACGAACACGTTGATCACAACGCAAAACCTAAAAACCACTTTTTTTTTTTTTTTTTTTTTTACGATAACAGGGATGCTGAATTTAACTTTGGATTTCGCGATATAAGCCAGCAGAAGCGCTGAGCAGGACGCTATACGATCTCCGAGACATCACTCGTACATAGATATCTCAAACAGATGGCCGTGTTTTTTTTTTGGAAAAGAAGGGCGCGATCAAGCGAGGAATGTGACGTCACGATTCTCCTGGAACAGTTGAGAATGAGGGAAGCGGCCTCGCTTCTCTCCTCCTCACTTCGGATCACCTTGAGGGAACGAGGCAAAAAGGAGAGGGAATGAAAATCGCAACGTGGCATGTCTCGTCGGCCGTGTTCAATCGCGCACTTCTTTTCCAAAAATAAAGCCATTCGTTTAACTTGTGAAGCACCTAAAAAACTAGAACGCGATGAAGACGAGACAGGATCCGTTAGAGATATCGCTGTATGAGTGATGTTTTGGGGTTTTGCAGCGTCCCGCCTATCGCTCTAGCCTTGTTTTGTGAGCTCCAAACTTCACGACCAAATTTTTATCCGTGAAAATATGATGTTTCGTTCTAAAACTTTCTGATTCCCAAAGAAAAACGCACGGTTACAAAACAAAACAAAAAATCAATTAATTAAATCACCTTTTTTTTTTTTTTTTTTTCAGCGTGAAGAGAGTTTATGAACGCTAAATGCGGTTCCCCCCGACCACCATGTACCCCTCTGCTGCGAGTCCTTCCGGCAAGCCGGTTTAAGGCTACCCAACGCTATTCGCGACTACAGCGAACTATAGGGGGCGCGCTGGAGAGGCCAAATGCTCTGGCAAAATGGAGGACGAAAGGAGGCCGAATTCGTCGTTCAGCGCGTGGACCACCATAAATTTCATGCACTGCAGCTTAAAATCGGTGTTACATATATGAAAGCAGAGCGATTTTTCGACGGTAGAAACCTTCTTCTAGTCAGTGCGTAGGAATGACACGGCGGAAGCATAAAAATAATTACTGGAAACGATGTTCGTTTCTATGCTACCTACGAGAACCAAGCAGCGATAGCAGACGACATAGTCGAAATGACCTCTCCTCTTAAACTTCTCGGCATTGCCGCTACGCGGCGACGATTTCGCTGGAGTCGTCAATACCTTTCTGAACTCCAATGACTCGTGGCTGTCTTGTACGTACCGAAGTCGAGGCTTTCGACGTAAACCAGATACGTGAACGCAAAGTAATTTAGCACCGCGCATAGTCACTGCCAGAGTGAGAACAGCAGGGCGTGTCTTTCGAACGCCATACCTTCCGCCCCTGCTTTGAGTGCGTGCGCGCCTCGAGGTGCACAATTGACGCCGAAGCGCTGTCGAGGGTATACAAACTCCCGCTGGAGGTTGGACAACTGATCTCCTCTTCCCTGCCGTTTTCACCTTGTCAGCGAGTATAGAACCACGTGCCCATAACAAACACATCGGCGTTTTTTTTTTTTTCTCTCTCTATTTTTTAATTGCTGACTTTTAAAAGCAGCCCTTCGAATGTCACGACCAGAAAAAAGAACCTAACGGTAGTTATCATCAAGCTACAACCTGGGCACCCAGTAAAAAAAAAAATAAAAAAAAAATCGAATTTAAAAACTTTTTTTTTTCAGGTTTTTCTTTTTCCCCTTGTGGCTTTACTCAAGACAATCAATACATTAGAAAAACTAAGGATCCTTATTTATACGCATGCGAAGACAGTACGTCGGATCGTGCCAGTTACACCTTATCAAGCCTCTACAAAAACTCAGTATAATGTACAAATATAAGATCCCGCGCGGCTGCTGGGCAAGAAGTCTGTGTTCCGAATATTTCCTTCGAGAGAGTTCTACTCCTCTGGAGTCAAACGGATCAGCACCAGGATCAGAAGGATCGAACACTACGACTAAAGGCCATTCGACGACACAGGGGTAATGCTCCGTCAACAAAACGAAATACATCGCGAATGGAGGGAATGATGGATCATCTCAGGTGATCCACGCGACTCAACGACTCTATAAACTGTAGTCCAGAGCAAACGCCCTCCATAAACCCTTTCGAGGGGTGGCCCCTACTTCCACATCACAGAGAGATACGGTGATTACCCAGTTACGAGCGTCGTAAACAAACACACACAAAAAAAAGAAGGAAAACAAAAGACAAGCTCCAGTTCCACAGGACGGCTCTCAGTTTATCGCTCGCACACATACCTTCCATCATTTTTTTCGATAATAAAACAAGGGGCCCGTCGGTTTGCGATACTCCAGCAGTGCACCAACGCCCACTCCGAATTCGGGCCTGTTCTTTAGCTAACTGAAAAAAAAAAAAAAAAAAAGGAACATAAACAAGCGGCGTAGGGAAGGCCCGAACTCATCCGTCTCTTGACAAAAGCAACTATCGGTTGCTATACGTGACTTTCGATATGTATAGAAATCAAAAGGAAAGCGGAAAGCTTACATAAGTCTTGGCGTGAGAACGTTCAACTAGTAGCGTCGTTTTCCTTTTTTTTTTTTTTTTCGCTATTAGCTTTAAGTGTTTGGTAGTACCAGAGCCTCCCATGCATACAACTTCAACTACGCCTGACACATCGGAACACGCGCATCGCAAAGGCGGCGGGCAGATAACTGTGTGTGGCTTCCGCGTGGTGGCGTCAGGGAAGAGAGAGTACATCTTTCGCGTGAAATACTTTGCCAGGAAAATACATTTTACTCTGCGAAAATACAATGGTCTTTGCGCCAACAGCTTTTGCGCAGTAGAAAGGGCTGGAAGCGCGCGGCCTCGGGGTTTTCCCCTTCTGATTTGGGAGGGGTGAAACTGCCGCCACCTATCATCGTGGACAGCCTTCGAAACAGCGGAGACAGCCGTCCCCGCTGTCTTGGCCAGTTAGGTATCTCGGTACCGCCGGCGGCGTGAGCTCTCTCGGAACCGGGCTGTCCACACCGCTAGGGGAGTATCTGGTGTTGTGTAGGCGCGCTGTTTAATGCTAATGAGCGGAATAGGATGAATTCTACTTATAGAGTATTTGGTCTCGTGTTGAAAGTCTCTCAGCTTCACGGGAAGGCTTCAGCTTCACAGACGAACTCTAATAGCGTTTACTTCGCTTAGAAGCCGCTGAGCGGCGTCACCCAGGTTGTGCGTGAGTAACCATTGGAACAGTTGACAAACAGGATCAGTGAATAGTATTGCAAAAGTAACAGAGCCAAGAATGCGGAAAAAACCAGCTTTAGACATACCGTATAAAGGGGCAAAAAACAGCATTAGAAATAGGGTAATCTTCAATCCGAAGAAGCGCGTCACGGTTCGAGACAAGGAAAGGGGAGCGGAGAAGAATATACAGAGCCAAGCACCATGGAGCTCGATGCAACATACGTAGGGAGGGAATAGAAATGCCACAAGATGCCAGCGTGGAATGTTAGGGGCTCGGCAACCCAACGACATCGTACGAAAAGGTAGCATTCTTTACAATGATGTGGTTCGGTGAGGGCGATGGTAGAAAGTATTTTCAACGGGTACAATAAAGTACAAAAGGGCTAAAGGAATGGAAAACAAATTAAAAAAAAACATGTTACGAGCCGTTCACTCTGTGAAGGTGGATCACCAGCGAAGCTGTTTAGCACTTGACACAAACGTGACACAGAATTTAGCGTATGCTCCATTAAAGTTGTTTAATTTAGCAGCATGGTACCTGCGTCTTTTTGATGCGTTCTCCGCTCCGTGACGTTCGTCGTCTTGTCTGGTCTGCCGCATGCGTTTGGCGTTTTGGGCACGATCTTTATCGGTGGTGTTTGCCGCCCGCCGCCACCACTGACATTGTCGTTGCTGTTCCCGCCGTTGCTCTTCGGGAGTCCGGACTATACGCGGCCTCCCCATTACGACGAGAGAAGAGGAATGAAATATACCTATTGCTAATTTACCCAAGCATCGAGGGGAATGCAGGGAATGGTGTTCCACGCGCCGCACGTGCCGGCGTCTGCAGCAGTAACTGTTCTAAAGCAAAGACCCAAAAAATGGCATCTTGCACGCGCGCTCGACAACGCTTTATCTTGTTTCTTTACTTCAAACCGTTTATACGGGGAAGGCGTGCGGAAAAATCCACGGAACCTTAGCCATAAACAGCTTCGCTGTAAAAAGAAATGATATTTAATAACTCCGTATGGTGGTTAAGGTACAAAAAAAATATATACACATATACAGCACGGTCACGCAGTAACTATGTTACCACCGTCTTTGCTACTATCGTGAGAAAGGCACTGGTGACACAGAATGTAATGCAGCGTCGAGCTATAGATTCAGTCGCAGCGCCGCCGTGTCTGGCGCCGCGGCAATTCGGGCACCGTAACTCCGAAAACTAAACAATGCTTAACGATAGCTGCTTCGTCCTGTACCACGCAGGCCCACCAGCATGGCCCTCCCCATCAGTGCGGTTATGTTGCTGTCCCTCTGCGTGGTCAGACACCTGAGCACCACAGCTGCAGCTGCCGTCTCGACGACAAGCCATGCCCAGCTGTCGTCCGCTCCAAAGGACAACCCCCTGCAGGGACCGTCGCCCAGCCACAACAAGCGGTACCACGCTAACCCCAAGACCTCCATACTGGTGTCCGCCTTGCACTCGCCGGACTTGGCAACCAGCCCCATGCTGCTGGTAGATCTCTCCGCGCTCAGAAACCATCAGTCTCCGACCGCCTTCAACGCCGACATAATGTACAACGACAACCCCATCTCCCGTTCTTCGACGTCGTCGTCGTCCGGCGACTCGAGCGACACCTGGGACTACGACAGCATGGCCGCCGACGAGCGGTACCCGAACCAGCGCTACCTCAACGAGATCGGGGACAGCGAGAGACTGCTCGTCCCTTTCTTGCCGGAAAACACCGTGGGACTCCACTACGGCGGCGGTATGCAGTTCCTCGAGGATGTCCTCCAGCTGCAGCGCCAGAGTAGTCGCGAAGACGCCTTCAGCGACTTTATCCGGGACAACTGGGGCGTCCGAGGGAAAGAGAAGAGAGGCGTTTTCGTCTCCCGAAGCTGGCTGCCGGGTGGACATCCAGAGCCACAGAGAAGCCAGAAGGCTTCGCTCCGAAGACCCAGCGCCGCGAAGCACGTCGGTGCCAAGGCCCTGGACATCCAAGAGCGACCGGCTTTGCCGCTCATCTTCTCTTCTAAAGGGTGGCACGCGGGAGGACGCAAGAGGAACATATTCTTTTCTCGGGGCTGGGGTCCCGGTGGGCGACCCCTGGGGCTCAGGGAAGACGATGGCAACAACAAAAAGTCAACTCTCCCGCACAGAGCAGAAGGCGTTCTTGCTTCAGAGTCCATGGTGGACCAAGGAAAACATTCGTCAAGGCAACTGCAAAAGCAACAGCCGATGCAACACGTGCAGTTCCCGCGACGGTCCATAGGCGGTGAAGACCGCACGGTCACGCAAGAAGCGGCATCGCACGCGGTCGATGCTTCTGGAGCTGTCAACAGCGAGCATCGTCCGCGTCAATGTCAGAAAAATCTCTGGGCGATACCGCACCTCTTCGGGCCCTATTGGTGAACGCTTGCGGGTACGAGAGGTAAGGAAAGAAAAAAGGGTGGAGGCTCCGTGTGATGCGAGTGAAAGGAATACTCGAGAGGAAGAACGTGTCAATTCGTACTTCGCCGAATCCAGCACAGTCTGGTACAGAATGCTCTACTTCCATCCTACAAAACCAAATGACTTTTAACGCAGCGAGAAATGGTTTTATCCCAGCAGTGATCAAATAAATGACATGAAGATTCAGCTGACAGCCACAAATGTGTTCTTGCATGTCTTCATCTTTTTGATCAGTGCGCTACATTTAAGAGAGAACTTCAACTGCTTCCTGTAGCACGCATGTAATGTGTGATTGTCCTGCTTGTCATTTTATGTTGTCACTCCAGATGAATTGTACACAAAAGCTGTTCCACACCGTGCATTAAAACATGTCCACGTCACTCACGGTCTCTGTGTTACAATCTCAGTTGTTCATTCCCCTCTTAAGAATAATATTAATAATAAAAAAAGGGTCTGGTTTCACTACTTCAGATGAAAAAACTGCAAAAATGGGCAGCATTTAAGAAACCTCTATAAAAAAGGGGTCAATCTTATTGCGTGAAATTTGTTGTCATTTGCCCCCTACATGCATAGGGTAGTGGGGGGCTACGTTGCATGAATATCCAATGAGGAAAACATGTTTCTCGCGTACCAGTCCAGGAAAAAGTAAAATGCAGTGTCTGAAAAATGTGATAAAAGTGCTCACGAAACTTCCCAAGGCTTTTTTAACAGCACAGAGTGTATCAACGCCGTTCCTAGTCATTTATGATTACAATTCTTTCTTCTTGGAAGTACATGGAAGTGCCAAAGTAACTAAGAACGACCAGAATCATTTCAGTAAAAACTACTCACGATTTGGGAAAGATATTTCAGAAAATAAAAACAGTTAGTATAACTTATTGATATGTTTGAGAAAAAACCGTGGTTAAAAAAAAAGAAGAGAAAAAAAAGCTACGATCTGGGAAGACATAACGATTGATGATGTACAATCGGGGCCCTATACACGAGAAAGCAAGCAGATTTCACGAAGAAACTTTGCTCGTGAGGATTTAAACGGCTATGGAGAACCACCAGCCGTCCTTATTCAAATATATAGAGCTTTTTTTTTTTCTCCATAAAGAAGCCAAATCCAGAAACTGAAACTAAGCCAATTTTGGCTAAAATTTGAACTATAAACGCTCTCAGGCAGCTGTGCATGGGCGCCGCCATAACCGACCTGCAGTTTTTATTTCCTCTTATTTCGTTCGCTGCACTTCATAATACCACAGCAGGACAGGTTAGTGTCATTTTAGATGTTACTGCATTCTTCTGCCCAGCATAGGCCCTTGTGAAGGCTCGTCAACGCCCGCTTCAGTGGCTGGGCATCTCGGTAAGACAAGAGAAGGTCGGCTATGGCGGCTCAATCTGGCGCGTGCTGAAAGCGTCTATACCTGGGGATCCATCATTTCCAAAAGGTATTATAATCTGAAATCGGTCATATTATGCGAAAAAAATCATTGTAAATATGGCCACGGTACAGGGCTTGAAACTCGTCTGATAAGTACACCTTCCTGTTCATCTCAGTTTTGCTTCACATAAATTTGGTTCTATTCGGGAAAAAAAACTTATATGTTGCCAATTTTTTTTTTTTTTCTTACCGAGTGCAACTGCAACGACTTGCGATGTACGGGTTGCTATGGCAACAGCTGCGTCGGCCCCAACAAAACCTTAATCTTTACAACGATTGCTCCGACTCACGCAAGTGTGTGAACCAACCTCCGACCCCTTGACTGCATTGGCTTGCGACGTTAATTCTTTTATGGGTTGCTATGGCAACAGGGTTGAGAATGGTTCAAAGGCACTCACATTCAAAGATTATTACTTAAGCTGCATAAGGCGAAGGTGTTCGTTTTTATTCTACAGCAAGAGCAACCTCCCATGATTGTTCACAATAGTCTCTGCTGCGCTAAACAGACACTCGAAAGGCATTGAAGTGGCTGGAACATGTTTAACCTTCTGTAATTGCCTTAAGTTACAATTATCGCCACTACAGTTTACTTTAGGATAAAATGTCCTCTAAAGTTTGCCCTTCATACAGGTGTACTCGTCCACATCTGCAAGGTGAAAGCGTTGAATTTTTACTTTCTATTGGTTCGTCAAAATTTCAGCGGTTAACCGGTTTAAAAGATTCATCGCGATTAAAGCATTAATCGGTACGTTAATCGATCAACTGCCCAGCCCTAGTGTTAAGCTCTGGCACAGAGGTTCCGTCGGCATCATCAACGATATATATATATACCGACCAATGGTTTAACTCGTCCAGCCGGCGAGCTACACTCAGACTCGGGACAAGAAAGCAACCTGCTCGATGTCAACCGTGTAGAACGTGCCAGCCGTTTTTGAAGATGTTGGTAGTGAGGCTATAACAGACTGGTTCATGGTCCCCTTCTCAAAGTGCCCTGTCCACAACAAGCAGCCTGCAACAAGCGACTCAAGAGGAGCATAGAGCCGAGTTTGCCTTATCAGCAAGCTCTGTGGCTGACATTGTAGCCAGACAGGTATCGCACATGCTCTGTGAAAACCCAGATCAACGCTTTCAAAGAACCTTTGTGACGTTTCAAGTGGAGGCACACGGCGACAGAAATGCGCTGAAAAATACCTTGGAACCCACGACTTCGAACGACTCCCAAAGACCAAGGTCTGGGGATAATATTGAAAGAAAAGAAGGTCCTATCAAGGTGAATAGGGAATGAGCTGCCCATTTGGGGGGAAGAACGTTAACAAATATTCAAAGCCTCTTTCCCAAGTAAAGACGCGTGCAGCCACCAGAAGGACAGCTGTACTGGTGTGTCGCGAGGAAAAGCCCCACCGATACTGACTACGACGATGCGGAAATGCCAAACGAGACCAAGATTGCCAGTGCCTTGGGACAAAGAACTGGAGTCGTCTATATGTATGTTTTGTGAATAGTGTAAATATATCTCGTTTTGATTATTAGTCCTATCTGATACGGAACAATATGTACGTAGACACCAGCACTGCCCAAGCATATTTCTAGATAATTTCTGGGTTTTTCACAGTCCCACAGTTTTCTATAGAAATATGACGAGATAATATAAGGGCCCTGCACAGACATACCTGCCAATTCCCATGTTTAGCCACGCCAGTTCACTTTCCAGCCTTTAGGCGGCAAACTTAGCACCCTAATTCTGTCACAAAAGACAACATAGCACATTTCTGTATTTTTATAGTGGTAAGCTTCTATTGTTCGTGGTTCGCTGCTGGGTTTGTGACATGGAGGCTTTTGGCAGGGAGTCCCAACTTTACAAAATTATCCTTTCAGTGTGAAACCTATAGTCGGTGACAAGCCAAGTTTGTTGTGCCATTCTCAGCTTTACCAACTTCACCTCTTTTCGTTCTGCTGTTATTTCCCCTGTAAATCTACTATAGTTGTTCCACACTTCACTGAAACCACTGCAAATACTTTGTTGACATTCGGTGGTGCGAGCTATCGAGCCTGGCAAACCCACGTCGGTGACAATTTCACATAACCAAATTGCATTTGCAATAAAATATTTCAATACTTTCCCAAGGAGCATCCACGCTTGATTTTACAGCGGAGCTGTTAAGGGCTAGGTTCCCCAGGATCATGTCTGTGTATGTCAAAAACAAACCTACCTGGACAGCTACCGCCATCTATAAGCGACAGCAACAAGCACACAACCAGTATGGTTTCGCCGTCGCTCGTAGACGGCGGCAAACTTTCCAACTATAATAGAAGAATGGATAATTGGGCGCGTTGGTGGGAATTCATCGTAGGAAACAGCGCGAAAAACAGATGACGACAAAGAAGAAGCGCACAGCGTATCAAGTAAAGCTCCGCTGGTCTTCCCTATTCACGAGAGTGGAAAGGCTGAACGTTTTTTGTCATTTTTTTTTCTTTCCAGATAATTCGAAAACCCATTTAAATAAATATTTTTTTGCAATCCAACATACTTCGAAGTAGCTATATTTTTGCATGCCCTGTAAAATTTTAAGAATAAAAGTGGAATATCTCGTTCTCTCTTTTGGTAAGAGTTCTGATGGTTGCAACAGATGCCAAGCGAGTCATGGCTGAATGCAGCTCGAGCAGTGGTTTGCCAGTCTGCTTGTGTTCGGCAACTATCAATTTGTCTGCGCGTTGGTGGCCAATTAGTGCAGCGACAGAGATCGCCATACTCTGTTGAAGTTTGGTGGACAGGACGTACAGTAAGCACTGCCAACCCGAACATGCGACTGGGACTAAGAATGGCAGCACGAGCCGGTGAAAGACCTCCTGACAGCTTGCTCTGGGCACGAGCCCAAAGAGCCAACACCGGAAGAACCTCCAGCACCCAATATGTTCCGACACCTTTGGCCACTTATTTCACTGGCGAGGCAAGAAGAAAAGCCAACTCGCTATTTTTGCTTCCCTCAATGTTAATACAATGAAAGAAAAACAGACTCCTGGACACTTTCAGAATTCCTGATGATTTAGTGAAAGTATGAAAACTTCTGCATGGTTCCCACCCCCCTTCCCCCCCAAATTTTTTTTTTTTTTTTACAGCGGAGTTGTTAAGGGTTAGCTTCCCCAGGATCGTGTCAGTCCACAAATGACCTGATGACACAGACCTCTGGACAGCTACCGCCATCTATAAGCGACGGCGGCAACCAGACAACCGGCTTGTCGCTTGTCTGGTTGCCGTCAATGCTCATATATGACGGCAATATTTCTAGCCTTTCCACTCTGGCTTGCCGACTTGCGGCCAGCCATTACTTCATTCCCACCATAGTACAGCTTCGCTGGTCTTCCTTCTTCACCAAAGTGGAAAGGCTGAAAGTTTTTTTAAATTTTTTACCAGGCAATTTAGTATGATGTCAGAAGACTATCCAATTGATGTAGAAGAACTTGTAGTTGGGCTAGTTGGTGAACCATATAAAGCATGGTGTAAGGTGCAAAAACAACGGACACAAGGAAGAAGACACACACAGAGGCGGCTTACACCATGCTTCATACCCAATTAATATTTCACTACAAAGTCACATATATTTTGAATAAAGCCACAAAACGCAACTACTCGAAACGGAAACATGTGCACGGAGGCTCGGAGGAGAGGGTTGCCAGAAGTCACGTGGCTATCGCTCCCAACCCAGTTTTTTTTCCGTTCCTCCGCTTCTCGGGCATCTAAAGCAGACGACGACAACGAATCATTTGTTGTGCGATTGTTTCGCACTTATATCCTTCCCCTCACTGTTCTGTGCTAGAAGATTGATTGGCTGGTACCTCGAACCACAGTTCCAATGTAGCAGTCCCATGTCCATTGCAAAGTTGTTTCGTCATGCACCACCACTGTGTCGTCCAGCCAGCGGTACGTTGCCATATTGACAATGACGAGTACATCTACTTCCTGCGATCTGTACAACCATTTTTTCCGATCAAAGTATGTCTAAGCTCGTTACAACAGACCTTTATTTTGACCAAGATTTCGGTCTGTTGTAAGAGGAGTATGTTGTATGCAGATATAAAGTTCAGTCAACGGTACGTAGAGGAAAACCAACCAAACTTCACAAATCGGTATGTTATATTCAAATGTCTATTGTAACCAGGTCTGTAACCAAAAGCTGCATTTGCAGCTTTTTGGAAGCCATAAAAAATGGGGTCATATTCTTTTTTCTTTTTAATATTAAATGTGTGCCTTAGATGACCTCCGACTTCGAATGTATTTGGTATGCATCAGTCCGAACATCACGTGACCGTGGAAAAAAGAGTGAGTGCGCCTCAAACCGGGCCACTCTCGGCCAGCAGTTTTCAGGCGGAAAAAATGTGAATTTTGAGCCGCAAATTGTGCTTTGGGTGGTTGGACTCTTGTTGGTCATGTTGAAATAAAAACCTAGGAAAGCATAAATGCCCTGTCAGTGTCCCTTTAAATGAGCAAGTGGAAAGCTTTGGGTATCCCAAATGAGGCGTGCCATCCAAATATAAAACTTCTACGATCGTGGAAACTAGGGCAACTGGTCGTCCTGCAACTCGCAGGACTGTACCTCATTGAGGGCTCGTGTCCCGCATCCCGCGAGAAATTTCTGAATCTTCAAAATGTCCCACATTTCACATGGTCGTAAAATTCACTCTGCAGTTCATTGTGCTGCCGAAAAACAGGGCACGAGGAAGTGCGGAGGTCACCGGTAATTGTGTGAATCGCAATGGTACGCCATTTTCTATCCAAGCATTGCAGGGAGCGACCGTTGTTCTTGTAGGAGAACCGATGCACATGCTCCGTTGTGCCTCTCTTGGTGGCAAAATATTGTAAGAAAAATCACTCGCCAAAAGTTTCAATATAAAATATTGTAATTATTTTCAAATCGCTGTGTCAATGCAGAAGGATTGCTGTGGATTTATTTTTTTTTTTTGTGAAAACAGTCACACAAGGCAGAAAGCCTGCAACTCACAACGGTCGAAAAAGAACATATTGTTAAAAATTTGTACAGGACAATATTGATAAAAGTAAGCGCTGATGGCAAACAATAACCCAAAAAAGATCTACTGTTTCTTATTTCCATTTAAATACAAAACATTGTAGTAAATATTTTCAAATCTCTGTGTCAATGCGAAAGCGTTGCTGTGGATGTTTTTTTTTTTAGTGAAGACGGCCACACAAGGCGGAAAGCCTGCAACCAGGGTGTCGAACCGGAACCGAACCGAACCGAAAACCGGAACAGAACCGTTATTTTTAGCCGAACCGGAGCTGAACCGAACCGAAATCTTCGCCGCCATCTTGGAACTGAACCGGAACTGAACCGGAAAAAAATATAACGGTAACCGGTTCAAAACGGTTCACGGTATTTTTTTTGTTAGTATTACAAATTTATTATTATTGGCACGTGTATTCCTCTACGAATTGATCAAATCGTCATATACAGAATTGCAATGTATAATAAATCCTGGTTTTTTGCGGCGCTTTCTTATTGGCACTATGATTAGCCATGTGTCACAATGTCACGTGACGTCATGATGTCAAGACATGCTCTCAAGTAATGTCACATCACGTGACCCCGTGACGTCATGTGACTCACCGCGTTAAGTCGATTCGAATTGAGGACGTCGCTAGATCTATTAACGTTGTTGATACCGTGACGTCACATGACATCACAACTTCGCACTGAGAGTCACGTGACACCATGATGTACCCGATTGTCATGATCCCGAGTCAAATGCTCTGGTTCATGACAACCAGTATCGCCAAACATTCGGGTAACGCTCGTGTTCAACTCAAAGATTATAATGGGCCCGAGTCCCACTAGAGCTAGAAACAGAAACAAACGAAAGCGACAAGCCTCAGACACATGCAGCATGTTCGCGATGGTACCTTTATACGGCTTTGAGTTGTTCGGTGCTCGCGAAGTTAGCACGAGTGTTTACAAGCCTGCAGATGGTACCATCGTGTGCATGATACTCGTGCTTGAGCAGCCTTCTTTATTCTACAAAGCCTGTCAAATCGCGAAATACTCTGGTTTAAGGCTAGCCGCTGTCGTTTGTTTCTGTTTGTCGCTTTAGTGGGGCTCGGGCATTATAGCCCAACTAAAATTATATCTGAAGATCAGCCCATACTCTCTGCTTTGCCAACCCTGCGTATGACTATGATAAACACTGACGGTGTATATATTAGGATCAGATCACGTGGCTGATAGTTCTAATTGTGAGTTGAGGAGGGGAAAACTGTTTCATTTCTTTCTTTCGACTGTCTGCCATTTCGCGGAGGGGCAAACTAATGGATGCTTTTGCAAGTTATCAACGTCAAGGATTACAACTTAGCGGTATTTATTGAACTTAAGGTAAAAAAAAAAGATGCTGCACGACCCATTTTACATGTATGCACACCATTGAGGCTCCCAAACATGTCTTCGTTATTGCTGAACTGCCTCAGAAAGTTGTCCCGAGAATAGAAGTGTTAAAGGGTATAAATGTGACGTATTAGTCGGACGTTACATGAAACTATTAGTGTGTACGGGAGGGATACCTGAAAAGAAAGATCCTAGTGGCCTCACGGGGGTAGCCGAACGTTGGCAGCCGCTCTAAGTCTCACAGGAGTGTCGCTCTCAAGTTTTCCAAGTTTCGACCGCCCTGTATTTTGTTTAACCTTCACAGTTTGGTGCAAAGTTAAAGCAAGGAAGAATTACTGTTAACGAGTGACACAAATATAATTGTCCAGTGAACACCACTCAATACGGAGCAGGCAATCCCTGAGGAATAAAAAGTATCTTGAGGAGCAACTAAAAAAAAAGGGAGTGGGGAGGGGGGTAGTTTTAAATCATACTGTGTCGTAAAGATTCCTCTGCCCCACATTTTCGGCGCAGACTAGAAAGCGTGGCCTGGAAACGATAGTGACAGATGGGTAGTTGGTATAACTTTTATTTGTAAAAACACTCTTGCCAGAAAGCACGTTTTCGTCGTGCCAGATACTCGCGCCGTGCCTAACGACGATGTACCAAAAAGAAAAATGTGTGCCTCTCAAATACATAGCTTGCACTGAGCGCGAAACTTTTGCAGCGTGCATTTTGCCAAACCGGATTTGATTTTCTCAGCAAGAACAACTCGCAATGACAACCAGTATCTAGTGCGATTACGTCACGTGCAAACCATGTTAAATACTTCAGCTTTCTGGTGAAGTGCGACGTTCGCAACACCAGCAGTAGACGTCCAATGTGTAAAGTTGTGTAGTATTTATAGTAGTCTCGCGATGATATACGGCAGCCTAATGAAATGTTGGAGCACATGACTGATAAAGAACAGAGTCATGAAGTAAGGTCTCAAAACAAGTGCACGTAAAACCTAAGATAACATTAGCCTCCCCAGGTAGTATCCCGCGACGTTTCGAGCTGAGGCAAGCTGATGCCCAAAAGTGATTTATATTAGGATTCTAAAAAATCTTTGTTTGCCCTGCGCGGAATCTATGTTTAATTAGGAATATCATTTTATGCATTTCTATGCATTTCTTTTTGCAGTAAAGCATTGTGTAAGGGATTATTTAGAAAAAAATTGCGTGTCATCTCCTTATTTCTGCACATTTCGTGTATTTGCCTTCCAATATATCATGTGACCACAGTGTTTTTTGGCATGCCCTGCAACCCACTATTTGACACTGCAAAACAGCTAACAAAAGCACGTTGCCGAAGACACAACAGCTGGCGTATTTTCGAGTATCGTCCTTCCGTGTCGGTCTCAGGCGGTTATGTGAACTTCATAAAGTCAAATTTATCGATGATAATAAAAATATACTTAATTCCTGTCTGAAGATTTGGCAGCATAAATAGAAGATTCTCACCTCCAAGATATATAAGTAAATGCGCCTTTAAATTATCTGAAAGATGTTCGGCAAATATTTTTCGGTGCTTTTATCCTCTATACACCAACTCAACTCTGTGACGTCACGGCGCGGTGGTGGCGCGTCGGTCGCACTTCCGGTCTGGGGCTGTGGGCAGAAGTCCCCATGCCAGACGTGCCAGACGTGTATTCCTGCGTTGTTTTGAAAGGAACCAGACAAAAACCTGCCTTCTCGCCAAAACGCCGCGACTGGGGCCGTACCAAAAGTGTCGAGAAAGGTTTGAAGGTCAGTTTTCACGTGCTCGGTTTGTCCGAGAATCTGGATGTGTGCCGTGAAAAAGGAAAAGCAGACGCCGTCGGACAACGATTGCTTGGGCGGGAAGTACTTTGGGTTGAATTCACGGATACTTGTGTTCATCAGATTTATTTGTTTTGTTCCAACATGAACGCCAGAAAACCGTCAAGTTGTGCGGACCCCCTGTGGACTACGTTCAGTGCGTCTTCAAGTTCAAACGGCCGCCTGATTGTTCGAATTGTCGTCTGCTCTTTCAAACGTTTCTGCTTGTCGTCTGCTCTCCTAGACGACGCCGGTCCGTAGACCAAATGTTGGCCCGGTACTTGTGATAAGAAGTGAGTGAAGGCCTCAAAAGACTTAAATTTGAAGGTTGGTAAGCAGGCTCGATGTAAACAGTAGATACAAGGAGATGTTGGTCATTGTTACCAGTGACCAACACCGACTTGTTATGCCTAATTCAGTTGGTCCGATTCTGTTTGCGATTTTCAGTATCGTCGTCAACCATCTCAGCTGCGGTTCACGCTTTTGCAGCCCGAGCGGCGTCGCGACTGAAAATTCTGAGCGAAATCTCATCATGCGAATCAGGCTTTAGCGTACAATCTGCGGCGTCCACGCGGAATGAATCGCCACATGTCACATTATTCACGCGAAGTTTTACGGTGTAACGAGCCTCGGTAATTTCGCTGACGCCGCTCAAGATAGTCAGACATCGCCAGGAAGACGTACAACCAACAATTCGAACGCGAAAAAGGGCAGGGGGACTCACACCGACGCCGACGACATCGCATTTCAATGGTTTGTTCATGGGCGACGGCGAGCTTTTTGCCCACACCCCCATCGCGCATGCGCGGCGCCGGTGGCGTCCGCTAGGGGCGCTCCGGTTTGTTTGTAAACATGAGTTGGTGTATAGACACGTTATAGGTGAGTTTGAAAAAGATTTAAATAATTTTTTTTTTATTATTTTGAAGCTAATTTAAATAACTATATGTGTTCCTCACGCATATATAACTTCTCAAATATATAGAAGTTTATTATCGCGTTTTTTATGTGTTTTTACTATCACCTTTTTTTACTGGAACGAATGGTGGAACTTTGACGATTGCACACTTAAACTCTCAGAAAGTGTCCAATTAGGTAGCTTCCGAATTGAGTAGAGCATGAAATACCACTTTGTTCTATTTACCAAAAGTCATCAATTAGCGAGCGTGATGCTTATTTGCAAATTAAATTGACTTGCATTTTGTCAAGAGCAAACCTCAACATCCAGGCTATGCCAGTTTATCCACTATAAGAAAATGTTCACATGGGTAAGCACTGTTTTAGGTCAGATTCGATCTCAGTATTAAAGTGCTCATAGGTTAGAGTGAACAATTTCAGCCACTCCTTTTCGCATGATTCGTCGCCCGCATCATGGTGCTGAGAGCAAACAATATGCTAGTTAGAAAAACAAGCATTGAGATTGTCGCTTAGTGTTCCTATAAAATATAGACTGGAAGGACTTGTCCCGTGACTTTCGTGACATTTTGAAAATTATATTCCCTTAAGCTCAGTCGTCTCGTCATCATATATATATATTGTGAAACGTATTCCGTAAAACACATTTCATGATATATATGGCGACGAGGTGCCCATTTCATGATTGTATTCACTGTAATTAATTCCTTAGTTCAAGGGCAAAACCACGATTCAAAATCTAATACTGCGATACAAAGTTGTACCAATCACGGGTATTTTAGGCAACCTACTTCACTTCCGAAAACATTTCGATTCAGGTACAATATATGTGACTCTGGTAAACGAAGGGATGTTGAGTCGTATAAACACGACGTTTTGTATGTTAATGTAGATTTTCCTTTCTTGTTGTGTAGAAATAAATAACAGAATTTTATAATTTTGGTACCTGAGAATAAAACTGAATTGAACAAACAATAAAAAAAAACTATATACTGTAAACGACTATTTTTCGTGGGCTCAATATTCCGCGATTTAGGTCAAAGCTGAAGTTTTGGAATAATTCGCGGGTTGTAATTTTCTCGACGCGGTGGAATCTCAATATAAATTTCAATCTGTTTACATTTTACCGAAATTGTTCGCGGGACCCATTTTTCGCGAATTGTAGGCGATTCGCGAAATTCTCAAAAATAGGTCCTCGCAGAAATCAGATCGTTTACAGCAGTTAGTTTCACGGCCTAAATAGCGCCTATTGACAGAACAACGCGGAAAATATATTCTCAATTTAGCGGTTCAAACCGGTTCGAACCGGTTCGAACCGGTTTGAACCGTTATTTTTTGCGCCCCGGAACTGAACCGGAACTGAACCGAAAGCCGTGAACCCGAACCCGAACCGAACCAATAAAAATATCGGTTCGACACTCTGCCTGCAACTCACAACGGTCGAAAAAGAACATAATGTTAAAACATTGTGTAGGACAATGTTGATAAAAGTAAGCGTTGACGGAAAACAATAACCCGAAAAAGATTTACTGTTTCTTATTTCCCTTTGACGCATTGACTTCTGCTACAGTCGATTTTTACATTGACAAATTCAACAGATTTAATAACATATTTGGCATAAACAAATTTATCACTGGGAGTGAAAAGTATTTGAGCTTAATTGCTGTGTATAGAGAGCACAGGATATTAAATGTGTTAACAGAGCCTCGGTTCATGATGTGCGTGTTAATAAATTTCCTCTACCACCCCCCTGCCCCGCGTGTCCCGCATTTTGCCGGCAGGAAGGTGGTCACCCTAGTGGAAACATTACACTGTCACTCTGAGTACTTCCGATAATTTAGGACTGGGTTCATCATCAGCAACTACACTGGAGCAAATAAAAACATTTGCCATCAACCAAGCCACCCCGGCCAAGCTTCGTCAATGCCTGGCCACAGATTCAATGTCTTCCTGTACTCCTGGCGAGGGGGGGGGCGATCGGTGGCCAAGCAAGTTAGCGCAATGCAAATTGGAGCATGTGGTTCAAAAGTTCCCGGGTTCAATACCTACCCCTGCCCGTTTTGATGTTGGTGAGCACAGCACAGGCACGCAGTCGTCAACCACTTTTGCACGATGCACGTTCATGACCCCAGGCTAGAGGTCGCACCGTACTGGCAAAATTTCTCATCTAGTACTGCGGAGGCAACAGAGGCCCATTGAGGCTTACCAACTTCCCGCTGGCTAGACATACACAAAACATAGAATTACACCTGGCTGTGCACGTCCACGGAGCCTAGCTAGGGAAGCGGGAGAATGACTCACCGTTGATTTCCCGCATTGCCTTGATGAAGTCCTGTGGGTCTTTGAAGCTGGCAAAACCGAAGCCCTTGCTTTTGTTGGTCCGCTTGTCCCGTACCACCTTGGCCTTGAGGAACGACGGAAACTTGCCGAATACCCTAATCAAGACCTCGTCCGTTACGTCGTTGCCCAGGTCACCACAGAAGATGCGGAAGTCATCTGTAAGAAAGTGAGCCCACAGATTGCTGGTGAAAAAAAAGACATTGAGCATGTCACCTGTTCTGCTCACATATTATTGATCCCATTGATTTCGCGACACTGTTGAAAGTGACATACTGCGCAGCATTCGGGAAAGAATAGAAACCATGTTTTTCTCACCCAAAAAATTTAATGTATGCATTGTCAAACATCCAGTCTCCAACCAAATGCAGTACGTAGCACTGCACTTGAGATAGGTTGCCAAAGTCTCAGGAATTTAAAAAGTTACCTATAAGTAGGGTTGTTCGTTTTCGGGTAAAACCCGATTTTACCCGATTTTTGCACCCCGAACATGTTTCAGGAAAATCGGGTTAAACCCGATTTCTACCCGAATTCCAAAATCACATAACCAACCTATTTATTTTTACGCTGCACAGAGTTCGCGGTGCACACACGCTATCTACCCTACTTCGGGACAACAGTGAGCTAGTTAATTTCGCAAGTTGCGTGCAGCACTGTGGACGCTACACGGCTCTCAACCAACCGCCCAACGCGCGCGCCTAAATTACCGTGACATTCTACGGAGGCCGGCAGAAGAAAAGCGACAATAGGCGTTGGGACCTCGGAGGAACATTTCCGTACACTCGCTGCGCAAGTGGAACCTACTCGGCACGCCACATAGCTTTGGCCCTGCTGCACGCATCTTGTGAAATGCACTATCAATCCCCCTTCGACCGCTGTCAGGTGTCGACACCCAGCAGGGTCTCTCGGGTAGCGTCGCCATCTCGCCGGCGTCCGACCTTTCTCGCGAACAATGTCCGAGCCAGGCAGTCGCGTAAACAGATCGGAACCACTTAACAGGTTCATTCACTAGCGAAATATCTGATCGAAAACGACCGTCCCTCGAACGGACGGGATTTTTGTTGACACCTGAGAGAGAGGAGAATTCCATGGGTGGTGCTTCCCTTGAAGCGACCGACGGCAATCGAAGCTGGAAAACCCTGATGTCCCCCGATTACCAGCTTGAAACACATCCCTAATTTTAAAGCGTTAGTATTAAATAGCTCGTAATACCCTTCAATAACAAAAAAAAACTAATGTAATATTATATTTATATTATACAA
The DNA here is from genome assembly GCF_016920785.2 of Ixodes scapularis. NCBI lineage: Eukaryota > Metazoa > Arthropoda > Arachnida > Ixodida > Ixodidae > Ixodes > Ixodes scapularis. Next base: position 33,745,538 of record NW_024609835.1, on the reverse strand, counting down.
ATGTAATATACATTTGTATATTTAACCCGAAAAAACCTGAATTTTGGAATGTTTCCTCAAAAAACCCGATTTCTCCCCGATTATCAGCCTGAAAATAGCACCCGATTTTTACCCCCCGAATTTTGAAAAATATAAAACCCGAAAACGAACAACCCTACCTATAAGCTATTTGAAAAAATTTTCAATGATAAAATGAGGAGGAAACAGAGTCCAGGAATACACAGTTTCGGGGTTTCCAGAGGTGCTAAAAGTGCATGGGATTTATGATGTCTTTGCTCACGTCCTCCCGGAAATACACTCTACCGCAAGCATTACGCACCACACCAAAATAATTGCTTGTGAATGGACGCTTGAAATGCCGATAGGCCACAGTGTAGTAACGACTGGCTTGTGCAGGTGGTCATAGACCTGCCACCAAGGTGTTAACGACACAAAGGGATATGCCCTGGGGTCATATTCCAGAGGATAATGTTCCAAGTGGAATGACGGAGGAAAATCGTCCTCAGTATCAAAAGTCTTCAGCATGCCAGGATCGGTAAGCAAATGAGGGTCGTCTCATTGCACTGCAGAAATTTTCTCAAAGGTAATGCCCTCAGAGAGCGCCGAGAGAGTGTTGACATGGGAGAAAGTGTCCGCTGCCAAGTTGTCTTGGCCCTTCGTGTGAAATTCCGAAATGCCGGCAAGTTGCCTCATTTGTTGGCAATAGTGGATGGTGTGGCTGCCATGAAAAGTGTAGGTCAAGGGTTTATTATTAATTAGGACGAGGAATACATGACCCTCAAAAAAGTGCCAGAAGTGCCTGACGGCAAGGTAGACAGCAATTAGTTAAAGTCTGAAGGTGCTCCTATATTGCATGTCCGTGGGCTTCAGTTTCTGGAGGGAAAAAGTGTCCACCACTGGCAGCCAAGAAGCTGCTGTAGTAGTAGCTCCTACAGCTGTGCCAGAAGCACCGGTCATGACTCATGAGACAGGTGGCAGCTTCTTTCACAGTAAAAAAGCTGGTGCTATTTCATCAGTCCATTCATGGGCTGTAACATGGCACGGTGCAGAATAAATCTATGGTGGAAATTTATAAGCCCGAGAAACTCGCAAAGCCCACAATGCGACATAGGATGAGGGAATTCGCCGATTGCCCATACTTTTTTTTTAATGGTAGGGCGAACAATGACATTACGTGACAACCGAGAAAGTCTAAGGTGCTGGCTCTAAAGACACACTTCTTCGCACTGGTAATGACTTCCAGCTGCAGCAGGTCAAACAGTAGTTGCAGATGCAGTCTGTTTTCTTCCAGAGAGGAGCTGGCCATGAGAACGTCACCAATGCAAGCAAAGATGAAGCGATATCCTCTTATGACTTTGTTGATCAGGCACTGGAAGGTCTGTGTGATGTTCCACGGGCCCAAAAGGTATTCATACATACTCTAAGAGTTTGAAAAAGAGTGATGGCAGTCTTTGGTGCATACTCTGGCTCAACGGGAATTTGATTGTTGTCTGCCTATTAGGTCTGCCTGTTGGTGCTGGACCAGTAGAGGAATCATAAAGATGTCGCAAAGGATAGTGGTAAGGTACCATGCATGCATTCAACGCAGTTTAAGAATGACTATGCGGTGTTATACTTAGTCGGCCTAAAATGCTTTTTAAAGAGGTAAGGAGGAAAACAATGTATTGTAGAGTTTGATGAACGACGTGAATTATCATCCATACTTTTTGATCGCTCAACAATTTCTCTCTAGATGTTCAAGAGGTTATCCAGCACCAAAAAGAATAACTCCTTTGAGCCGTCACTGATTTCCTTATTCCCCCCCCCCCCCATCCCCCCCAATGCCCTCAGCACAGTTGCCGGGCGCTGCCATTTTAAGAGCAAGGGGGGCTGGTTCACAGATGTAGCAAATTGCTAAGATGGCCGTAATTCAGCACTGCCAGTGTCAGTACTGACCCAGTGCTCGGTTAGTTCTGCATTGTGCCAGCAAACCAGAAAAGGCTGGATTTTATGGAGTCAAATGTTGTTATAAGGCTGAGTAGTGTATGTCTGAACAGGCCTTAAAGGGCTACTAAATCGAAACTTAAAATATACCTCTCACGTTCAGAAATAAGTTAAACATGATCAACTCAATCTGCTACTGACAATTGTACACGTGTATTTTGAATGGATGGCTATATTTTTTGTTCCAAAAGACCACTTTCGGCGAGTGCTCGAAGATCAGCCATCGAAGAGCGCGATGCACCACTGGAGCTGGACCGATTGACGTCGCAGACATGACGTCAATTGGTCCAGCACGGGCAAAGCCGCTTGGGGGCTGGCATGGTTATGAGCCCCGCCACTTGGCCTTGTCAATATGTTACAACCTGGCCGTTTTTAGTTGCTTCCCCCGCTCCCAGCAAAAGTTGGATAGGCTGGGAGAGAAGGGAAATCCAGTTCGACAGGACTCGTGCACACAAAACTTGTTGCCGTACTTCAGCAATGCGGCGCTGCTTTTAAGAGCATAGTGACGTAACGACATTTGGTTTATTCTTTTTCAATAGTAATGCTTTGGTGTCTTTTCGAGCAAACAATTGGTGTCTCTATGGTGTAACCAGAACATGCTTGACATTTAGGCGCTAGAATTTTGTTGCAGTATCCCTTTACCCTCCTGGGCTCCAAGTTATTATATTTCGAAGTCAGCGGCATAGTGCATTTCTAGTTGCCATAAAAATATATATATTACGAATGCCATTAGACATGCAACTTGCTGCACTTCTAACTACCTGATAAATGTCTCCGCCACCTATGTCACCACAAAAAAAGAACTGAGGATAATCCCAGTTGGGAGGAGGACACGGATTTCTCAGGAACTCTTTCACATGACAGAATTAATTTTTCCAAGGCATTTTTTGCTTTTAGGTATTTGAGACAGTAAAAAGAGTATTGATATTGGGGCTGTCTGTGGCATGTTGTTCACTTTGTTAGGCATCGGTGATCATGTCAGCGTTCAATCTCTAAAAAAAGAGATTGAACGCTGGAATGCAACTCCTTTGACCCAACCTTCTTGCATTGTGTTTCTAATATTTCACTTTTAAGTTAGATCTGGTAGTCCATATCTCAGCCCAGGAAATGCCTACACACTGATGTTGCCCTTGAAGCGAAGAGTAGGGCACTGCTCTGGCTCCTGACTCTCAACGTATCTTTGTGTTCCGAGTAGGGGTGAGCGAATATTTGAAACTCCGAATACTTCGCGAATAATGCTTGCTATTTGATTCGATTTGCTTCGCACTTTTGCCATTCGAAGTATTCGAGTTCTTCGAATTTTTCGAAAACAACGAACAACGCTTAATTTGCTGATCAGTGCCAACTCGCGGTCGAGCTCCCTGTTTTGTTTTTGGACTGTGCAGTATGGTTTCGAGCTTGGCAAACCCAAAAAGCCAACCTAAGTGCCTTTGTTTTTATGAAGCACTGGAAAGTTATTTGTACACGGTAGCACAATCTGGTCCTTTGCTTGCCCCGATGTCTGGATTGCAAAGTTGGCGAAGTGGTCGTGGCGCAAACGCTGCGATAGATTTGACGAAGGACTACAATTTGCAACGGCACGTGCATTTATTTATTTTTATTTATTGCGACGGACCACACGACGTTTCGGGCGTCCGCCTGAAGCATCGTGTATTCCTTCCTGTCCACGTTCTTCTTTAATGTAGCCAACCATATGTCTGCGATTTCGTTCCTACAGTCATTACAGTAACCAAAGTGCTTTGGATTCGGATATGGACTTACGACTAACCTCGGCTATCGGCAATATCTGGCTCATGTTATTTTCCGCTTGATTTTCCGGCTCATCAGTTTTCCAGTATTCCTTTTGTTATTTATTTCTACCCATTATCACTGGTAAAAGCAAAAGTTGCTCCCACCACCAAAAACAAAACAAAACATTCTCTTAATTTATTGCTTCTTCGTGGCGCCCCCTACGGACATAACTATTGCACACGGAAAGAGATGGCGCAAAGTCAGTGCGGCTGCGCAATTCGATCACCAACTCTGCTGTGGCCTGTCGACCCGCCTCCACTTGTGTAGTTCCGTTTACATTAACCCGCGTAAAAAAAGATTGTACAAAGTCGGTGCAGCTGTGTGACGCGATCTTCGACTTTGTATTGTGGCTTGTCGACCCGCCACCGCTTCTGCACTTTTGTTTGCGCTCTCACTCGCTCTATTTCGTCCGCGACAGAATCTCCGACTTCGCTGTGGCTTGCTGAATCACATCCACCTGTGTGCTTTCAGTTTACTTACTGTAACTTCACTCGTTCAATGGTGTTTTACTGGATGATTTTTTTTATTTCATCTGTTTTTTATCAGTCATATGTGTGACATTTTCCATATTGCAATAAAAGTAACCTTTTCGTAAATGTTTGTTGAACAAAAAATTCCAGTTGTGTTTTAATAGAGCATTCTTGTTTAATTTACATCAAATAGAAAATATTTGTTTCCAAAAATGTTCTTATTCGAAACTATTATTCGTATTCGAAAATATTCTATTCGATTCAATTCATAACCGTTATTATTCGATTCGATTCGAAAGATTTTGATGTTCGCACACCTCTAGTTTGGAGTGCTTCTAACTCTCTTTGCCAGACTCCAATGCAAGATGCTTCACCAACACGCTTTTCTTTTTAATGCAGAACACATTTCAACGGAAGTTAGGTTTAGATATCTGTAGTTGTCGCATCCCTAAAGCTGTACTGTTCCGTCATCAGTTAAATTTGGTCAGGACACCACTATGGCTCCCGCGGCTCGTGCCACCACGAGTCATGTGATCATGTGGCCATGTGACCTGCATCACGTCATGCCAGCTCACATGAGGTCACAACGCCACATAACTATTGGTGCAAAGTTCTGTCACACGATGTCACGGTGTCAACAGCATTACTAACCCTAGTAACATTGGGCATCAAGTCGTGGTGTAACATCAGGTCGCACGAAACCAACAACTTGACACAGTGACGTCACAACACTTTACACTGCCCACACTTGGCGTATGTATGTCGCTAACACACATGGGACGTTAGGGGGGTAGATCAAAGGAGTACCTAAATTTGTCCAGCATCTATAACAAGAACGAACTGGCACTGACCTGCGTCCCATTCGTGGAGCGAGCTGTCTTCCCACACCTGCTGGCCAGCCGTCCTCACCAGTCTCTTCTCCTTCTTGCGCTTCTTGACGCCGCTCCCATCCTCCGACGAGAGCGATGAGGCCGCCGCAGACTTGTCGCCACCGCTAGCCGACTTGTCCGAGTTCCTGGACTTGTCCGACGGCTTCTGCTTCTCCGCGCCCTTGTGGTGGGACAATTGCTTTGACTTGGACTTGGACTCTCTTGAGGCATCGGCCTTTTCCGTCGTAGGCGGCATCATGGCCGGCACGGCCACGACTGGGGCGACAGGCACGACCGGAAGGGGAGCTGCTACGGCAGGCAGCATGGAAGCCCCGGCCGGAGCCTTCTTGAACGGAGGCGCCGAGTAGACTGTCGGTGCAGCCACAATGACGTTGGCGGAGGCAGGGGGATCGGACTGTTGGGTGAGGGTAGGTTGGGGAGGGGGATCGGAGCGGGCTGTGGCGGAGAGGGAGGTCAGGAAGGTGGGAGGGGGAGGAGGAGGAATAAGGGGCCCTCCCACGAATGGTGGGGGAGGGGCGGAGCCCCTGGGAGGCGGAGGCCTCAGGTGGCGGAGCTGGTGTGGGATGAACTGCATGTGGGGCGCCGGTCCGGTTGGCATCGGCGGAGCTGGACAAGGGGGGGACGAAAGTTGGCGATTTTAAAGGGAAGCTACGGAGCTTCTTGGAAAAAATGAGCTAGAAGTGAATTCTAGTGTATTTTTACCCCGTGAACCCGAATACCCAAACCATTTGCTGCGTAAGTATTGTTAAACGCGAGAAAAACGCGAAAGACAGTCGCTGTCCATGACGTCATCGACGGCTCTTTTGGCTGCCCAAGGCTAGGGGGGCGGGGCTTCAGCTCTATTTTGAAATTGCTCTTGTGGCTCTCCGGTGCGTCACATTGAAATATAATTTTGATATCTGTTATTATAAAGGCCAAATGAACGCAATTCAAGCGTTTTTTCTCGAATGTAGAAGTGCCCCATCTTCCCTTTAAGATCATTTGCCTGTTAATGGTTTTCGAGTGCAGAGGATCTATACATCGCGTCACTAGTTGTGTGCAGTGCATGCGAAGGCAAAGCTAGGAGAAGAGAGAAAGAGCAAGCACTAGGAAGGCGGCTCGGGAAAGGAGAGTGATGGAGGACGAGGGGAGAAAGGGACAGCACTTGGAACGTTAGAGAGGAGAGGAGGTTGCTCTCCTTCTAGCCAGCCTTCCCTAGTGCTCGCCTTTTCTTCACTCGCCTAACGCTGCCTTCACCTGTACTGCATGCAACTAGTGACACAAAGTATAGAAACTAGTGATGGACCGAATCTGCCGAACTTCAGATTCGGCAAAGTTCGGCAAATGCCAAACTTTTGAAGGAAAGTTCGGCAAAGATTAAGCAAAAACTCGGCAAATGTCTGCGCATGCGCGAGAATGCAACAGGGGCCAAGGATTGCAAATGGACGCCGTGCGTTTCTGCGGTTAACATCGTACAGAGTAATACTGGTAGTACTACCAGCGGATACAGCACGACGGGGTAACCGTGTGTTTGTCAGCCTTTGTGAGTGTGACTGTCTTAAATATTTTCTGCCTTAAGAACAAAAGATCGACCAGAAATGGACACAAAAATGCCGCAGTCCACTACGCAAGTAACAAATGATGCGGTACATTCGGGATAACCTGATTTTCATTTGATCTTTCCAGTGATGCAGCGATGTAGTTGCAAAATTGACAAGTACTTTAAAGCACTCCTCGCCATTCTAGCAATCCTGTTTTCGGTTAACAAGTAGTTTGTGACCGAACAAAATAATATTGCTTTCAATTAGCGTTATTTTGCGGCTTTCATCTTTCCACATAAAATAAAACACAAAACCATCACGCTCAACGCTGCACATCCGACATTCCTAACTCTTCTCACCTTCCTAAACGTCCAATGTGCCCAAACATCGGAAACCGGCCTTTTAAAAGTTAAAAATGAGACGTTGCGAATATGGGATGCACACTTTCATGCAAAGCTGGCGTCAAGTGACTCAAATCAAAGAACACGCATTTTTACAGTAATATTGTTATTTCTTCTGGTGAAGGCCCAACAGCCGTTGCATTCATTTTTGCGCACGAAGCGGTGACTCGCAGAGGAAATATAGAACACAGTGTTACCGCCTTTTTTTGAATAACACACACCTGTACGCTTGCGCTGATGAGGCCTCGAAACCAAAACTAGCGTATCGTGACTGCGCTGACTGCGCCCGCTACTGCCCAACCCGTTTGTCACACATCTTCTGCACAAAGTCATTTTCAAATACCAGTAAACATACAAAAATGACACGGATACTATAATCTTGTAAAATATCACCTTATTTAGTAATAACTGCGTCAACATGCATTTTAAAAAAGCCTACACTTTTTTGGCACGATAAAACAATATATCAACTTTTAGGTCTGGTAACAATGTATTTTTGCCGAATCTTTAGGAAAGTTTGGCAAAAATTCGGCTTTGCCGAATCCCTAGATTCGGCGCCGATTTTCGATTCGGCAAATGTTCGGCCCATCACTAATAAAAACTGTGCTCCCAAATTTTTTTTTTTCTTTTATTCGGTTGCACTCATTTGGACTAGAGAAATTTTTTACTGTTACTTCTACATTGATGCGATGCATTTAAAAAAATTTGTTTAACGAATCACTTATCTGTTTTTACAAATCACTTAAAAAAATGTTAGCAATGCCACTTCTGCTATTTGTCTTCACATTTTTTTAAATCAAGTTTATTTGTGGTCATATAAAATGGCAGCAGAGAGACTGGGACCAGAGGCTAAGTACAAGACACTGGGCCACAAAGGGGCCCTAAAGACTTCCGTACTGATTTCAAAAGTTTCAACAGACGCCCATTTAAAATCTCCAAATGAAAAAAAAAAAAAAAAATTTTCAGGGTTTTTAAGTTGTGCTGCAGCTTGAATCTTGTCAAGTGCTTTGATTTGAAGTGAAGAATATAATGTGTTGTTAGCCACTCAAATGAGGAAGAACATAGGAACCGCAAGACCATCATTCACGAGCGGACGATGTCAACCTAAAGCAGAGGTCTAACAAACCTATTCTTCAAGGTTGCTAAAAGTGGTGATCTTAAAGCTGACTCCCACCGTTCTAAACTCATGTCTTGTATTAAAGCACGAAATGCTTTTTATTGCTACAACTTGATCAGTAAATTTTGTCCGTCCATCTGTCCGTTTGTGCATTTCCAACTAAATTTAGCAGGGAAATTGATGTCACGAGACCTAGAGACGCTTTCAGCGCGTCAGTTACCCGAGCTGTCTCCAGTCAGTGCACTCCTTTAGGCCGCCATTGCCAACCTTCATTTTGGCCTGCGCCTGCACTCCGGTTACCTCACTTGCGGGTGTTTGTGCGACAAGGAGCGGCTGCAGGCTGCTCTTTGTCGCACAATTCCGATGCACCCATTCCGATGCAACTCATTCCGATGCACCCAATATCGAACACAATATTTTTCCAATGAGTAACAAGGCACAGTGCCAGAGACCACAAGCGAGCAACTCCAGGGTGACAAGCGAAGTTTCCTAGGAATCTACTGAAACCGAGCGGTGTGATGAGCAATAAGGAAAAATCCGCTCCAACACGTCCCAGCCTGTCACTGATCGCCAAGCTCTTCGCTTACCAAATAGCTTACGTGATTAAAGTGCCCAAATGCAGCAAGAAACAAGACCGCATTGAGTAAAGTATGCACATGCAGCGATGGATAAGACTGCGATAGCCTTGCTGTGTCAACTCGACGTCTGCAGAAGTCACGCTGGGTTCCAACTACCTTTATTTCTGGCAAAAACATTACAAATGTGATGAACTTACATGGTGTCGGAAGCCTAGGCCATAATTTTGTGGTGTCGACATATTCGTGGTCCGATTTTGTCGTATACAACACCCCCGCGGTGGTTGGCGAAGCGCAGTACGTAGTGCTATGCCTAGTGCAGCAGCGGGAAAATAGAGGGTGGCAATGGTGGACGGGTCACGGGATGCCAAGATAGCGGCGCCCTTGGAAAGTTGCCTGGAAGCGTCTTTACACAAATTCAGTTTCTCGGCTAAATTTTAAAGGGAAATTTCGTGCCACGTGACTTGACGTCACAGGATGTACAGACCAATTCAGTATCCCCAATGAATTTAGCAGAAATACTGACGTCACGTGACCTATACACCAATTCAGTTTTCACGCTAAGTTTGGCGGGAAAGTGGCGTCACGTGACGGAAATTGACGTCACATGACCTACACACCAATTCAGTTGCCTGCTAAATTTAGCGAGAAAATTTATGTGTTGCGACCTAGACACCGATCCAGTTTCCCTGCTAGATTTATCGGGGGAAATCAATGTCATGTGACCCATACAACGATTCAGTTTCCCCGCTAAATTTAGCAGGAAAATATATGTCACGTGACACATCAATTCCTTAAACACATTTCATACAGTATAGGACATTGAAGTTAAAGGCTGCTGCCAATTTTTGAGGTACAGTCCTGCTTCACTGAACTCGTGAACAATATTGTGTGAACTTTTTAATCATGGAAAGGCTTGTAGAAATGAATGAGGGTTGCATTTATAAGTTAGTCCCTTCCCCTCCTCTTCCCACAAAAAGAAAAAACAATAAACAAAAAAAAAAAACTTTTCTTACACGAAATTTGTGGAGAACATTGTGTAATTTAATAATCAAGGAAGTGCACACATTTCTGAGAATGAGCGAAGAATGAGTCTGGAGGTTAATCGCCCCTTCCCTTCCCTCCCAAAAGCAATATTCATGGCCAAAGAAAGAGAGCCACACCATGAGGAGGCAGAGGCGGTGGCTGAAGCGGCGGCCTCATCTGCAGCCTGGGACCAGGCATTTGTATGGCCGCTCCCATCGGTATTCGCGGGGCAGCCGTGTGTGCCGATGATCCAACAGGCATCCTGGGCTCCGGCATCAATATCTCTTGCTCAAACCTGGAAAGAACAGTGTTGCAGGGCTACAGACGAGGCAACCAACTGAATTTAGAAGCACTCATCCAATTATACAGCTCCCGATAAAATACCAGAAGGGGCTTTACCTTTGTCTCACCTAGGGCCCAAGCAGGTCTCTGAGAAGACCATATACGCCCCCATTAATTGCTTGCATGACCAACTTCCTTATAAAAATGTAACCCAAAGTAAAGCATGCTTTCTTTAGAGTTCAGTGACACCGACCACCATAACACACAGGGACGAAACCGAAAAAGAAAGTGCTTTGAAGTAATGTAGCATAACAAATTATTTTAATCCTCAAAACCATCGAACCTTTTGTTTTATGAGAAACAGCATTTTTAAGTTTGGTTTATTGTATGACTATGACAAGTGTTATTCTTTTGAAATTGTGTTTAGCTAAAAGTTATTTGAGAACAGTTCAGATGAAAAGAACAGTCTGAATTTATATGAGACACAAACAAAACAGATAAAAATGAAGAAAAAAAAAAAGAAATAAAAAATATTAATGCTATTAGTTAGATTTTTAACTTCAAACGTTCCATTTGGTTGTTACTACACTCGGCATCAACTATATTGTGCTACCTTCACAAGGTTAGCATAGCTTCCATAGTGCTGCAGCCCGTTATTACTATGAGAGCTTGTGGCTTTGTCTAGTGCCCTAGTTGCACGCACTCAATCAGTTAACTTTCACAATGTTGGAGCACAGCAGAGGCTACACTAGCCATGACAACGTAGCACAAAATAGCTGACGCCGACCATAGTGTCTTTTAATGTGTATGCATCTGAGTAGACTGAACATGCAGGCATCTTTCAACTTGAGCTCTAGCTTTGAATTGTAGTATGGTGGCACTTTGTTTCTTGCTATTTCTTTGGATTTTCTCTGCGATTGCATAATGTTAGAACTGTGCATTACAAAGATTGGCACTATAGTTGCTACCATTGAAATTTTAAAAATTATAAGGCACTGAAAATAAAAATTGTATATTCAAGGAGTTTAAAACCCGTGATACACACTTCAAGCAATAAGAGAGGACCAATTCTTTTGTTCTCATCTTCAAGAAGCCTACTAATCGGATTAGAATGCTTCCAGTGCCATGAAGCAATCAGTCAACTCCCCAAGGCCTGTGTACTTGCCATGCCGAAACACTGCAGCCAAATCCAATTCAAACATTGGGTATGAGCAATGCATTTGTGCTTAACATGAGCACAATCAAATGCAGAACTTAAGATTTAGGCTCTCGTGTCAAATCACTGTAGTGATGAAAATAACTAAGGTGTAGCAATTCTAGGGATAAGGTACATTATCTGTGCATTGCCAACCTAAGCGAAGATGACGAAAAATGTTGCTGATACCAAGTGGTGCCTAAACATGTGGCCGTTTATTTCAGATGCGAGTTGAAGAGATAGATTTTGTTCAACTTTTATTTTTTTAACAGCCAGTGTGTGGAGTGAAAAACAAATGCGTATTACACATAATGCTACAAACATCAAGGACTCATCCTACCCGGTATTTATGAAAAGTCAGAACCTTGTCTTGTATGTGATGAGCAAATAAACTTTTCTAAAGTTTAGGGGAGAAAAATATATGCTGTGCAGAGCAGAAGGAATGATTCAATTTAAACTTGAGGAAGAAAACTAGAAAGGACGGACAACCACAAACTTCCAACTAGCAACAACATTTATTGACACTAAGAGTTTGCTTATATACAGGAAAAGGGAGAGGGTGAAAAAAGGTGGAAAGAAGGGGCACTATGCCTTCAAGGGTACGTCGCTGTCGGGAACACTTTGGGGGGTTGAAAGCTCTGAACTAAGGAATCTAATCTCTTTCCCCAAAAGGGCAATGGAGGGGAAACCAATGTTGTCCTTAGATCGACACATGGCGAAGGCTTCTATTATCTCTCGACCATAGCTCGAGGTGTGACCCCCGATTCTTGCAGTACAGAAAAGAACGGCTGAGCAGGAAGTACATTCATGCGTGTTTGGTGATCGGGTGGTGACAAACCTCTGAACCGTTGGAGACCGCTTTTTTAACCTCGTTTGTGTGCTCTCTCAGGCAGCCGTTTAAGCAGCGCCCCGTTTGAACGATGTATCAGGCACCACAGGACATAGGAATTGAGTAAACACACTCTTTGCGACAAGGAACGCAACAGGTTTTGCAGTTCTTTTGGCAAAAGGGCGCCGGTCCGGGGCTGTTGATGTTTTTTGCAAATAGATGCCAATTTAAACTTACACAAGAAAACCAAGTTGGTGTTGAAGCCCTGCACTATTGATTTCAGTTGATGCGAAATGTTATGAATGTAGGAGATGCACTCAAAAATTGGATTAAGACCCTGTGACAAGTCTTTCGATGGTCCAATCAGCAGAGGTCTGCGAAGCCTATTCTGCCGTTCAGCAGCTCGCACTCAAAAAACATAAAAACTGGTATTGCTCGAAACCTTATTGCTGCTGCCGATTCCAAGTCATGTCATCACCTTTCCACAACTAGTCTGTCCAATCAGATAGGCCGCCTTCTCAAGGCAGGTTACTCAAACGACTCGATCGAGCTTACCATCACAAGACTAGTCACAGGGCCTGAATCCAAAAAGCCGCCTCCAAAGTCAGCCATCCTTCCGTCTACTACAAGAATCAAGGGTCACACCTCCAGGTATGGTTGGGAGATAACAGAATCCTTCGCCATGTGTCGATCCAAGGACAACATCGGTTCCCCCTCCATTGCCCTTTCGGGGAAATAGATAAGATTCCTTAGTTCAGAGTTTTCTCCCCTCCACGTTCCCGACAACGACGCACCCTTGACGGCATAATGCTCCTTCTTTCCACCTTTCTTTACCCCCTCCCTTTTCCTGTATATAAGCAAACTCTTGTTGTCAATAAATGTTGCTGCTAATTGGAAGTTTGTGGTTGTCCGTCCTTTTTAGTTTTCTTCCTCAACTTTAATTATCCCTACCAACCCGCTCGTTTTTTCCATACATCCAATTTAACTATTGAATCTGAGAGCGGCACCAGTTCCTAAAGTGCACACACCATTGACAAACCAAATGACCAGCAGAAATAACTTTGTCGATTGGCATTTCATCGACGGATAACCTTGTCGACACCACAAAATTCAACAATGGTTTGTTTCATTGAAAGGCGCCCGAATTCGAATCACATCTTCTGATTTGAAGACAGCTTCTTTTCGTGCACATCGCTTTGTCCGCCGGCATCCCTATGGCAGACTAGCTTGCCGAAACCTCAGCGGCTTTGATGCGGCTCGTCGTAACCTCGAGCCTGAAATTATAATCTATTTCCTGTGAGCAGAGTGAAACAAAGCAAGGGGCGACCGCGCTACATGTCGTCTGTTGAGACGCCTAGGATTAGGGCACGCAGATATGTTTTTGCTGTATCGGAGCCGCCTAGGTGGTTCACTGAAACTTAAAAAAAAAAAAAAACTTTGAGCACATGAAATGAAGCCAGTGTTCCAAATCAATCTACCTAGCAAAAAAAAAAAAAAAAAAATTTGACGAAACGTTACAACAGCATGTGTTCACAAAGCAACACAGTTTCAACGAAACGTCCGTCCATGAAACGTGTGTCGATAAAACGTTGTCTATGAAATGCCTTTCCACGAAACTTTTGACTAAACATTACAGACTCCCAAATGACACAGTGCTGACATAATTTTCTATTTTTCACCATCAAGGTTCAAAGCAAAAACAAGACACGTTTGCATTTCGCTCAATTATCTGAGCGCTCCGACAAATGTGGAGATCTTAGAAGATTTGAGAGTTGCCAGTGGGATAATATGGAGTGCATCTGACGTTGGTATTTTCTTACAGCCTTTTAGTTGTGCCAGGAGGCCCTCGAAAACAATTCCTGTCCATGGCTTGGCCTGATTATATTGTGAAAGACAAACATAAGCATTGACCACATAGTCTAAGATTTCAGAGTTACATGGGCACCAAATAAATCCATACAACGTCACGCACACTTTTTTGTTGTTGTTCAAATGACGTTCCGTCAGTACTCACTTTTGAGGAATTTTCACCCCCTTTCCTATTTTCCACTGAGTTTTACAGCTTCAGAAGAGTCTACGAAAGGACATTCAGACGTAACGTTTGCCATCACGTATGCTTGAACTGACAAGTAAATAAAACATCCTCCTCTTGCACAGGCATGCATCTGTGCATCCGTCCCACAACGAATGAACGGGTCACATAAATGCACGCACTGGCATGCGTGCCATGTTTCTCCATCTGCAAGAAAAATGCTTGGGCAGCACGTACATCACTTTGTCTCTCACTACTCGTAATAGCACAAAGCAGAGCTCAAAGAAGTGAGACTCAAGACGGGAGATCTCGAGAGTCAAACTTGAGTCGGCTACTTCATCAACGATCACGCGAAACGTGATCGTTGATCACGTTTCGCGTGAAACGACATAAGAATAAGCATCGGGTACATACTCCGGTTAGTTTATAAACTCTAAACCATAACAAATACATAGTAATATAAAAATAATAGGATAATCGGGTTCTTACCGGCTCATCTCTTCTTCCATCTCCTTTCGGCGCTCTTCACTTATCCCAGCCATTGTCACTTGTTCTTGTGAATCTACCTCGATATTAATATAATCCGGATAAGAACAAGAGTTCAGGTCAAGTTTGGTACACGGCTCAAACACTATGCTACACAAATTGTTTTAGCAGAGGCGCGAAAGACGGCACAAACAACACCGATTGCAAGAAGTCTACAAAATTCACACACTTCGCCGCCATGTGCCGATTGCAGCACTCCGAGCGACAACGACGGAAACTTCTGGTTAATCTGTAAAAAAATCGAATCCAAAGTAAAAATATTTTTTCACCTAATGCCGTGTTATATGTTTAAAAACTATTTATTTTAATGAATATGAAATTGCGATAAATTTTAGCTTTACATCTTTCTGGGTGGACTTGATGGGCTGTTTACGATAGATGCCACCTAGTAACAAATTTTAACATGTTTATGAGCGTTATTACTAGGGTCTCATTATTAAGAATTTTATAGTTAAATTAATTTTGCACACAATTTATTTATGAACTTAATTTTTTTTTTCTGGCGCCATCTGTTGTTAAGAATCGTCACTTCTGTCTTTCCTTGCTGCCTCCGGCTCCTGCTCAGCAAGGTTACGTCGGTTACGATGGCCTCTGTTTTGGGAGCCGCTGCAAGGCTTTTGCAGTGTAAAGCGCCTAGCGCAGTGCTACCCAAATTTGGAAGCTGTCTCTTCTTTGTCAGGTAATGTGCAGCCTTCATTTTCAACCCCCAACGGTCTTCAATATCCCGTCGATTTGTGCTAACGAGGGGCACAGGTTTACATGGAGCTGTGATCCAGTTTTCTACTAACTTTAATTCTTTTTTTTTTTTTCTTTTTCGTGCGTACACAGTGGGGGTTTTAAATGCACTTAATAGGTATACTTGGTGTTTAGATATTCCAACAAGAAATCTCGAATATGATCTCGGAGACAGCTCTGAGTAGTACGTGCCCTACCGTCGGAGAGAAACTGCGACGAAATTCGGGTGGAAAAAAATTATGGCTTTCTTTTGACGGTGGTCATAACATCTCCGTGCTTGATGTGCAATCGAAGCTCTCTCCATTTACAGGGGCAGCCGGTACTATCCAGATGCTGAGTTTATGAAACAGTTCGATAATGTAGTCTTCTACCCTGACGAGGTCTCTTCACAGTTCGTGAAGCTGCCACGGAACAGTAAGTCAAATCAAATATGCGGTTTGAATCGTGTTAGTTGTGTTAGGGGAACACGACGTTGATCCTTTTCTTAGTATCAAAAGGTGGAGTGAATCTATCTGAGTCTGAACTTGCAGAACCAAATTACATGAGGTATCCCCAATATTCCAATAGCTGTAACTACCCGTTACGAAAGGGGCCTTTGAGGGTCTCGTGTGTGTAGTTTGAAGATTTTGAATTCTAATTGGTATATCTGATATTTTCGTTTTAGTTTCCTCTTTATGCTTTAGAGCAAGCTGTGTGCTTCTTGTGCAGGGGTTGCGGTGACGTTAGAACGATGCCGAGTTCTGATTGGCTTTGAATGGAACGATGTGTAGACCTCAATGCTAGATGCCTTGAGATCCACTGTTTTTTTTAATCAGCCAGTAAGAGCTTGCATGGCGTCCTCACGTCTCCATAACCCCTGCAAAAGAAGCAGACGAACTTGCACCCCATATAGGTTTCCCCTTAAGTTTATTTTAAAGCCTTTAGTTTCAACTGAAATTGCCAAGCATCGCCCACCTCAAAATCTTCCAGGAAACATCCCCCCAATCGAGAAGAAGGTGCGGAACATGCAGATCAACTTTGGTCCACAGCACCCAGCAGCTCACGGTGTCTTGAGGCTTGTCTTGGAACTGGAAGGAGAGGTAACTTAGGAGGGAGGGTCAGCAGGCATAATTTTTTCTTCCAGAGCTGTGTATATGCATACGGGTTGATAAAAAGTTTGCATCTTAGGATATGGCTGTTCTTGGCTTGAGTCCTTTTTTTGTTATTATTAGCGATGTTTTCTGCCATAAAAGACTTGCAACAAACTAGTCGTCCTGCTGATTCACTTGACATAAGGTTGCATGGATTTGTCAGCTTGCTGGTAAGCAGCTGACACATCCATGCAAGTTCTCTGGCCAAGGCTGTGCCTTGGGTTTTCTGTCTAGACTGCATCCCTCTAGCAATCTGTCACCACCCTTATTTATATCATTTATGCCCACACTTGGTAATGGGCCAAGCACGAAATCCAGAACTTTCTCTAGAGATGCTTTGCTTTTTTTTTTTTTATGACTGCAGCATCATATTCATTCATATTTTTAAGTCTTTGTATTCTTCTTACCTTACTTGTCCGTCTCCCACTTAGCATGTCTCCACAAAAAAAAAGGTAATAAAAGCTAAACATTTCTTTTTAACTTTTTTTTTATGTTTTAACTACGGTTTTTTGTGAAGTTAGAACTACCGGTTTAAAGGGATATTTCAATAAAAATTTGAAATATATCCATCATGTTCAAAAATAGGTTGAATATGATCCACAATATCCGTAAATGACAATCATACGTTTGTATTTTGAGCCTGATGGCTGTATTTTTTGTTATAAACGGCACACTCTGACAAGCGCTCGGGGAACAGCTAGCGGAGAATATGTGACATTCAACGCGATTGTGACATAGTTTGTCTCGGAACAACCAAAGCTACGGCAAGGCTGACGTCGAGAGGATGGCCTAGTCGTTCCAGCCACCGAAGCGGCTGCTTTTGTATGAATTTTGAGTGAAGGGTTAATCTTTTATAATTTTGTAGGGGGACAATAGCGACTTCTGGGACACACAAAAGAGATTCGTGGGAAAAGGGGAGTTCCTCCTTCCCTTCTTTTCTTGTCATGGCCGAAGGCGAGACAATTACCGTCACTAACTGTCAAGGTTCCTAAACGGGCATTACAAACGAGGCACTAGCAACATCCACCAGGTGCTCTTTGCTAATTGTTTCATTTTTTTTTATTTCCTTTTCGTGGCTTTTTTAACAAAATATTGGTGTGTTCAATGTGATACTGATCCTTTGAACACATGTAGACCAAGAAATGGGCCCCGAAATTTCATTGTAGTATCCCTTTAAGGCTGCTGTTTCGAGTAAGGCTTTGGCTGCACACATGTAACTTAAACTTACGCAACTCAAAGGCTTACTCTGGAGGTAGCCCATCCAAAATGGACTTATTATGTTCAACTTCTCACCAACTGAGAATAGGTTATTGCAACCTTAGGAGTAGTAAAACATAAAGGCAGAGCAGGACCACTCTGATTAGATGATATAGGGGTCTGAAATGCTTGCTTCTGGTAAGAAAGACATATCGTTAGCTTTGCTGTTGCGGCTCATGTTAGCTCTCAGCTGACAAGAGGAACGCTCTGATTCTTGCAGACAGTGGTGCGTGCAGACCCGCACATTGGCCTTCTTCACCGCGGTACAGAGAAGCTCATGGAGTACAAGACGTACACTCAGGCATTGCCCTACATGGATCGGCTCGACTATGTGTCCATGATGGCCAATGAGCAGTGCTACTCACTGGCCGTGGAGAAGCTGCTTAACATCGACATCCCCAAGCGTGCCAAGTACATCCGAGGTAGGCGGACGCCCGAGTTCACAGGATGACATAGACACGCGTGCCTCCTGTTTATGGGCTGTCACCCATTCACATTAACCTCATTTTGGCTGGGATGTGGTGGACTAATTGTCCCTAGCACAGCCGCCAAGATAACCGTATGCGAGACCATTAGAGGAATTTCGAATCGGTGACACCTAGCAGCCCCTTATCACGGGCTGTAGAAACAAAATGCGGCAGAGAAATTGTGGATTATGGACTACCATCCGGGACTTAAAGTTGACGAGATACAAAGGTCTTCTTACGTTTGCTAAGAAGCGTTACCGTTCGAAGAAGTGATATTGTAAGGAAGTACACCTGCCTAAAGAGGAAAGGGGTATAATTTTTGGGTCCTATTTATTATTCACAATCAAAAAGGTTTGCCAAGTGCTAGCGCAACAACAAGCAGTATGTTTCAGCATCACTAAGTGTGTTTTTATTTTTTTTATTGTTCTTGCTGTTCTAAAGAAATATTTCTTGAGCTTTGAGACTACAGGGTGGTCCACTGCAACTCCGGTCGGAAATGAAATCGAAATAAATTACTGGTATCACTTTACTGGCACGAAATATAGTCACAGCCAAAGTATTACGTCAAAGTGAAGCCGCATATTCCTTTAAAACCTATTTTAAAGATGCGACCAGCTGCTCTTTAGTGGGCGGCAAGTGGTTTAGCTTTTAGTCAAGGAACACTGGCGCAGCACCCTTCTGACGTCGCATGGCAGTGGAGTTGCGGTTGATTGGTTGTACTGCGTACCGCAACACCCTTCAGACGTCACGTCGCGGCAGTACAGCTGATGATCAATGTTGCTCCAGCAGATAGTTTCGGATTTTGCCGTAGACATCTGAAGCCAAACTTTGAGCCGTGGTATATATGAAACTGCACATGATATCGAGAAAAAAAGTTACACCTTGTAATTCAGGGACACTGATGTGTCTGAAAACAGTCATAATACCAAATTAACAAATATTGACCGGAGTTGCCCTTTAAAAAGAATGCTGGTGCACATGGCCAGCACTCTTCTCTGTGCCGGCAGTTATCGCCCACGGAAGCTCGGTGCAGGTGCGGTAAGTACCAGAGGCATTGCATGCCACGCATTATCTGCTACTGCACTGTTCTTTCGTCCACTTCACCTGCACCGTAGCATGCAGTAGCAGACAACGCACGGCATGCACCGTCTGTGGTGTTCACTGGGTCCGTGTCGAGCTTCTGGTGGTGCCAGCAGCCGGCACGGTGTGGAGCGTCGGTTGTGCGTTTTAATGTTTTCTCTAAGAGTGAACCGCTCTGTACGTTGGAATATAGGTAATGTTTATCTTCTCTGGGCTCTTGGTTGCAGTTCTCTTCGGGGAAATCACGAGGATCCTGAATCACATCATGGCCGTCGGCACACACTGCCTGGACATTGGCGGCTTGACACCCTTCTTCTGGCTCTTTGAGGAGCGAGAAAAGGTGCATTCGTATGAACTATTTTGTGTTTCAGCACGGCATTAGAGGACGAGGTTCCACTGTTCAGTGTACAGGCCTCAATCCCTCCTGTGCAAGGTCCTTTAGCGATACGTCAACTGCCAATGTGAGTTTCCCAACAAATAATTGGAAGCCCACCCCAATCGTGGGTGGATCGCATTTTTGCAATTGCCTTTCCCCAGTTCACGCAGTACACGATACAGCAACGACAATGTTTAAAAGTTACCAGCAGCCTTCATCCCCAAGGTCCTATACACTAATGCGCAGAATGCAGTATTTCAGGAGTGATAGTTTAGTAGACATTGAACAGTAGTTTCGGGAAAAGAAGAGCATTGTTTCTGAATATTGTCACCAAATTTGACAGTTCAATCGACATCATGTGAACTGACATTGTGAGAAATTTTTTCGCTAATTTTAGCGGGAAAATTGACGTTGTGCAACTCGACATCACGCGGATTTCCAGTCGTAATGTTGCCTGATATTATGACATCACGTCGTTCTTTTCAACATCTATTTTCCCACTAAATCTGGTGGGGAAATGCTCAAATGAGCTGCCTAAAGACTGGGATTGGGTGATCCATTAAAAAGCATTTCATGCTCTAAAGATAACAAACAAATTAGGGTCATCCATCGGTGGCACTGCATCACACTGGGAAGCAAGTTTAGCTCTAAAGTTTAGTTCACACACCTGAATTTGCTTTTTGACCGAGTTCTTGCAATCTCTTGCGACGGGAGAACACTAGAGCAAAGGTTCTGCAGCATTTAAGAGATTAATTGCATGTAATACTTGCAACATCGTTTAATCTTTTTCCAGCCCCCCCCCCCACACCCTGTCAAAAAAAGAAAGAATGATGTGCAAAAAAAAATAGGAAAAAGCGATGCCAGTAATTTATTTTGGTTTCGTTCTCGACCGGAGTTGCTCTTTAAGAAGGTTACAAAAAGAGCAGCACTAACCTACTCGGGCCCGGTGGGGTTTTGGGTGCAGCTGATGGAGTTCTACGAGCGCGTGAGCGGGGCCCGCATGCATGCGGCGTACGTGCGCCCCGGGGGCGTTGCCCAGGACATGCCCCTGGGCCTGCTGGACGACATCTACGACTGGGCCCAGAAGTTCAGCCAGCGGCTGGACGAGGTGGAGGACCTGCTTACGGGCAATCGCATCTGGAGGCAGCGCACCATCGATATCGGCGTCATCTCCGCCGAGGACGCCCTCGACTGGGGATGCAGGTGCCCCCTCCCTCCCTTTCTTTTTAGTCCTACCAGTACGGAACCGACACCCGCAGGTAACGAGCCCATTGTGCCGCATTTGGCGGAGCAAATGCCTCGCCTCCTCATTAGCGTTCGCTCTCCTAAAGTTGAAAGATTGAAGGGCCTTGCGGAAGAAGCTTGTCCCGGTTTCGTTGACCTGCAACAGACTGCGGGTGGTGTTCGTTGTGAAAGAGCGCTACCCTGTGGTTCCCTCTCTGCGTGTAATGTGCCACTTTGCAGAGTCGAGAACGCCGTCGCAATTTCGATACACCACTGCGCCAATGGCTATGACACCGCTGGCAGCTACGAAACAAGTGCAGGTGATGGCAAACGGAGCTATGTGCATACTCGTGCTTGAAAACCCCAGCATTGTTACGTTCGTTGATTCATTCTGGTGCTGCAGTCCATTCAGTTGAGGATGGTGCAAGCCGCCTCAGTGGCTCCAGGGCGAGAACGCCGGCCTACGGATTTCGATGTGACGGGTTCAAATCCCGCCCGAGAAGCCGCAATCTGACGGAGGCTTATTGCGGAGAAGGCGCCGTGTAACCGAGCTTTCGGTTGCACGTCAAAAAATCCCCAGGTGGTCGAAATTAACGCTCAGTCCTCCGCTGAGGCGTGCCAGATGCCCGTCGTTGGTTTGGCACGTAAAACTCTTAAATTTGACTTTGACTTTGAGGATGGAGCATATTTATTTATTTATTTATTTAAAAGTTTTCTCAGAGCCCGAAGGCATTACAGAGGGGAGCGAGTTACATCAATAGAATTCAACAACATACAATAAATAACAACCTATGAATGCAAAACAACATGTACATATTAGTGAAACGCTGAAATGTGAACATTGTTAAGGCAATTTTTGAAAGCAACGCTGTCAGATATTGATACCACAGACGCTGGAAGGTGGTTCCACAACACTGTAGTACGGGGTATGAATGAATTGTGAAAAGTAGTAGTGTTACATGAAGGTACGCCCATCTTGTGTCGGTGATCAAGACGCCGTGATATGTAAAAAGGAGATGCTAATAACTTGTTACGCAAAGTATGATTGTGGTAGTAGATTTTGTGAAACTGGCACAAACGGAAAACTTCTCTACGCGATGCAAGATTAGGCAGGTTCAAACTTGATTTCATGGATGTTACGCTGGCATTGCGGTGATAATTAGTAAGTATGAATCGGGCGGATCTATTTTGAATTGCTTCAACTGCAGATGTTAATACATCAGTACCGGGGTCTCAAATCGAAGAGGCATATTCTAGTTAGGTGCGAACAAGCGTTTCGTAAAGAAGTAGTTTAAGTGATAAGGGGGCTGTTGAAAAATTTTGTTTTATGAAACCCAGCATACGATTGGCGTTACTTGTTACGTATTGAATATGAGTTTCCCAGGACAGATTGGATGAAATATGAACTCCCAAATATTTGTAGGTTGTTACTTGTTGTAAAAGAGTGTGGTTCAGGTAATAACAAGAGACATCACTGTGAAGCCGAGGAACCCTCATTACCTTACTTTTGTTAGTGTTAAGCTGCATACGCCTTAAGTCACACCATTCAGATAGTACACGGTCAGGGTCACACTGAAGAGAAGAAACATCGGATTTGTTAGTCACCACGATATATAACATAGTCGTCGGCAAACAAGCTAATTGAAGATGAAACACAGGAGGGTAAGTCATTGACATATCTAAGGAAAAGAAGGGGACCCAGTACAGACCCCTGCGGCACTCCAGACGTCACAGAAGCTGAAGGAGAAGACGTGTCATTCGCAAATACAAACTGAGACCGGCTAGTTAGGAAGGCATGAATCCAAGATAATGTACCGGAATCAATACTGAGTTTGCTTAGTTTATGAAGTAGTAGACTATGTGATACTTTATCAAATGCTTTAGCGAAATCGAGGAATATGCAGTCAGCTTGGGAACTTCGATCAAGAATGAGGTGAAGGTCGTTAGTAAAGGTTAGTAGCTGGGTTTCACACGAAAATGACTTACAAAAACCGTGTTGGGCGGGAGAAAAGAAGTTGTTAGACTCCAAGAAGTTTACTAAATGTGAAAAAATGACGTGCTCAAAAATTTTGCATGGGATACTTGTTAGCGATATGGGGCGGTAATTAGAAGGAGAATGTTGATCACCCGTTTTGTGTATCGGCGCCACCTTTCCCACCTTCCAGTCGTCCGGCAAACACCCACAATTAAGAGACTGATTAAATAGTTTAGAAAGTATTATAGAAGAATATTCTTTGGTACTTTTTAGGAATTTTGAATTAATAGCATCTACTCCCGCAGAACATGATATTTTTAAATTATCGATTACTTTAAAAATTCCACAAGCATCAATAGCGATCGGGTACATAGGAACAAATCCAGTACGTTCAAATGGAGGTAAAGATGACACGTTAACGTCTGAAAATGGAGCGACAAAGGCGGCGTTCGAAACAAGGGCACACTCACTAAAAGGCACAGCATTTCCATAAGAACTAAACAATGATATTGACGATTTTTCATTTCGATTAATTACATTCCAAAACTGCTTTGGGTTGCTTGTTAAAAGTGATGGTAGAGTTACATTCAAATAAGTAGCCTTTGCATTTTCAATAGCACTTTTATAATTATTAGCCGCAATATGGTATGCAGACCATTTAGAACCAACATTTGAAAATTTAGCTGCTCGAAATTTTTCTTTTTTCTTGTTAGAAAGCCTTTTTAATGTGTTGTTAAACCATGGTGATTGCGGGATGACGGAAATATTGCGCAAAGGTATATATGTACTAGTAAGATGCACAACCTGCATTTTAAATAACTCCCAATTTTCCTAAATTGAGCGTTCTGAAGAGAGCGGCAAGTAATCATCAAGAAAAAAAGAAAGTTCATTGTTAATGGCCTCGAAGTTACCGTTAGCATACATAGTCGCATATTTTTTTCTGAATCTTTGGAGCATTTTTAACAGGAATATCGATGACAATATGTACTAATGAATGATCACTTATGCCCTGCATGGTGCTAATTGAAGATATTAAAGAAGATGACATTGTTAAAATTAGATCCAATATGTTGGCTGTTGTATGGGTAATTCTAGTAGGAAGAGTCATCAATTGACTGAAGCTGAAATCGTTACACAAGTTTATGAAGTCAGTCGCGTCTGATGAAAATGGGTGACTGTAAGCATGCAAGCCAGTCCAGAACATATTTGGGTAGTTGAAGTCACCTAAAAGAATGATTGGAACGGAAGGAAAGCGTATTATTAATGAGTTTATTGCGTCATGAAGACTAGTAACGAAGGAATGATTGTTAGATGGTGGACGATAGCATACATCCAAAATAAGTTTCTGGTGGTTCAAATGCAAACAAACCCATGTTATCTCCAATTCGCTATTCAGGTGCACGCAAAACGATTCAATATGACTTGCGATAGCAATTAACACACCGCCACCAGTCCTTTCACCTCTATCGCAACGATAAACCTTGAAACTTTTTTCACAACAAAATATTTCCGAATTTTTAACACAAGAGGAAAGCCACGTTTCGGTAAAAACCACAATACTATCAGCACTGGATGAGTCTACAGCAGAGCACAAGTCATCCCTATGACGCAACACACTCCTTATATTACAAAAAAGTACTGACAAATGTTTGTTTTTATCAGTACGACCCTCACCCCTTGCAACTCGTCACGAAACATGGTGGGGTCAGCAGGGTTCAGTCTTTGCTTTAGTCACTCTGAAGCTCGAATTAAGTCTGCCACTCTGAGAGGCAGCCCAGTCGTCTCGTAATGAAGCAGTGCATAGCTTGCCATTATCTGGAGCCCTTGTATGTACTACTTCAAAAATATGGCAGAGTAATGCAAACTTCAGCGTTATCTCTTGGCGACTAGCATTGATTGCCACCGCATTTTCAGCTTTGCTTGCAAATTCGTGGGGAACGTAGGAACAGTGCGTTTCGCTTGCGTACTGTGCATTATACGGCACAAAAACTGTTTTGAATGTCATATGAATGCTTTATAAAGATATTTCCTTTATGTTTGGGGTTTCGATGACACTCAGACGGCTGACTGAATTAAAAATTGAAGTTTTTCGCTCAAAGCAGTAGTTTCACAACGCTAAGCTTCTGCTCTGTGATAAGTTGCAAATCCTATAATAAAAACCAATTCCTTACGGGCAGTAATTTTTTTTTTTTTCAATATTAAGTTAGTATTTGAACAGTGTTGTGCTAAAAGTTCTTCTCGATGTATGAAAATACAGGGCGAGGCCGTAAGGACCATCACATTTGGTACGCCTTGCAAAATGTGAGTTCAAAACTTACAAACCTGATTTGGGGCACACGAATGTCCTTTCACAAGAATTTTTATGTCAAATGTTTTTGGAGCTAAGCTCAGACGTGGTGAAATGTTAAAAATGAAGCAAAAATGGCGGCTGTGCATTCCTTATGTTCTATAGGCGATTGCGAGCACGGCATCTGGCTGCCACCACATGCACATGCAATTGCAATTGTATGTGCATGTGGTCACATTGCGCATGTGCGTGAACGTGGTCAAAAAAGGCCACGTTCGCGCGCACGCTTTGCGTGCTGGTATTCATGGGGCACCAGTCGGGGAGCTGAGCTTGCAATTGTCTATACCAGCCTGTTCCTCATCTGCTCACTGGTTTGCAACCTGGCTCCCAAGTGGCTTGCTGAACGCAAAAACACTGAGAATGCCATATTAGAGGCTGGCAGCAAGCAGGATAATCGCGATAACTAATAATTTTAAAATATAATAACGGCGACCTACTGTAAGCAAGTTTGCAAACCAGCTGTGCAGATGACGAACATCCGGTATAGGACATGGAAAGTTCACGGCCGCCGTTTTTGCATATTTTTTATATTTCACCGTCTCCGAGTTGAGCTCTAAAATTATAGATATAAAATTTTTTGCGAAACAATGTTCACATGCCCAGTTTCAGGTATATACTATACGATTAGAATTAGAATTTTGCAAGGCATTCCGAATTCGCTGGTCCTTACGCCCTCACCCTGTAGATTTCCGTGGACCATCCATGGAAGTCTACAGCAGCATGTTCAGGCAGATTAATCGACAGTGTTAAAGGGGCACTCAAGTGGATACTAAGATGGTCTATCTATGGTGATAACTCAATCTACGGGCTCTAAGCATCCTAAAAAACTCGAAATTACACTCATGGGCGGCCGATTTCCCTATTAAAAATAAAATCAAAGATAATGAAACGCCCCTCTTTCTGCTGCGCCTTGGAACAGACACAAAGGGCTCCATCAGACGACGTTTTTGAAAAAAATAATTGCTGTATTACTTCTTCTACACCCAAAGATTTGCCTTTTTTGTCCAGATATAATGCACAACGCGCCTAAAGATAACAATAATATTGACATTCCGAATCCCCACGCAATTAACTATTTTCATCGGTCAAATTTCGTGGATGTGGTTGTAACACGAGGATGTTCCCCCAAGGGAAAATAGTGCCCGTGTATTTCTATTGCTGCAAATTTGCTAGGTTGTCTTGCCATCTAGAACTGATCATTTTCATTGACAAACAGTATGCCCAACAAACAATATGCCATCAGAAACGAACTTCAACAAAAAGCACTCAAGTGCCTCTCGAACGGACGTCAATATTTTAAATTGAATAGTTTGAATGTTATGGAGTGACTTCTCTTTACAAGCATGGCAATGGTTATATACTTCATTTGTGAAGCATTGTTAATTTTTTTCTAGTTCCAGTACTATCCTGTAAATTTTCTTGAACACTTTGCAGTGGAGTCATGCTACGTGGTTCGGGCATCAAGTGGGATCTCAGGAAGACCCAGCCGTACGACTCGTACGAAGATTTCGAGTTTGAAGTTCCGGTCGGTCTTAAAGGAGATTGCTACGACAGGTATGTGTGTCATTTCATAATTGTTATAATGTTGAAATTCTTTAAGGACACACCCCCTAGGGGGTCAACTTTTGAACCCTTGTCTTAAAATTAATGAAATTTACTGGGTGGGCTGGTGGTCATGCTAGAGGGTGCATAACAAAATTTCAGGTCTGTCGGTTAATGAGAAGGAAATTAGACTAGCTTCTATCAGCAACATGCTTACATTGTTTAGTTAATCTGTCGTCAGAAAACTATCACAATATTCAAGATTTTTATTTGCTAGATATGTAGCAGTATGCCTGGGGGAGCGACTATGGAATGTTTTTTCTAAAAAGTCATTTATTTGTATAAATTTTTTCTTCTGCAAAGTTGGTGAACTTTTTGTCTTCTGTGTCTTCCACAAAATGTCAACATTTTTGTAAAAGACATCCATAAAGTGACAAAAAAATTCCATAGCTGCATTCCCTATTAAATTTCAGTCAGGGAAAGGAAAGAATGAGCCTTCCCTGTTTTGCCATTATCAAACTATAGATTGACTAAAACGAAATTTATACCAAAAAGTGGAACGGAGAAAAACGCGTTCAAAGTGCTCCAAACCCTACCATTTTTTTAGCTTTGATGGACAGAAAATAATTTATAAAAAATTAACCATTCAGTGCAAACTAATTAAACTTTTTGGGATTACTCTCTAGATGTTAGTGGATGTATACATGAGATTTTTTGAAATCAACTTTTTTTGCAGAAAATTTTTTTTCTGGGTAGTGTCCCTCCTTAAGACAAAAATTCTCTAACTTTGCAATCTCGAGAATCCACTGTATTTGCCTTGAATGGCAGCCGAGAAACCCCTCCCTGTCCCGGCATTGAAGCAATAAAGCGATGCAGAAGCCTGCATACCTTGTAAGCAATTATTGTTCACAGACTATGGAGTGTTTGGCTCGTAGAAGTTGTGTGTCGGTGGGTGACTCAGATCTGCCAAAGTTTACTGGTTGAACATTGAAAAATGCTTACACAGGTGGATAGGGACAGTAAAGAACTTCTGGAACTTGGAGGAATCCTTGAGGGTGCTTTGAGGGACACCTGGGCTCCTAGGCACTCGGTTTGAATACCCGCGTTCTATCGTAACGACTATTAATAGTGCAAAGATTTGGATGTACTAGTGAAGCAAAGTTACAGTATGCTTGCAGTGCTGGTAAGTGAAGATATTCATATAGTAAAGATTATTTTCTGGAATAACTTGGTTTTACTATTATAAAGAGGTTCTACGGCATTTTAACATTTTACGAGCTTTGGGTTAAAGCTATGGTCCCAAAACTCCAGGCTAACCCAGGCTGCACGACTTGTAGAAAATGGAAGGGGATGTACTGCTCCGTCAGAGCCCCACCCTTTCTTTTACCGTGCAGGTACCTCTGTCGCATGGAAGAGATGCGGCAGAGCCTGCTCATCATCCACCAGTGCCTCAACAAAATGCCGCCGGGCCCTGTCAGGACGGACGACAATAAGTGCGTTCCACCTTCCAGAGAGGAGATGAAGGTTGGTCTCATTGTCCCTGTTCTCTCCGTCTTCCTAGCAATTCCCAGTTTTCCGAGCTGTTCGAAACAATGTGCCTTGAGAACATGCCTTGAGAACGATGGGCATTTGACCATATTGTTCGAGCCAAATCTTTAAAGGGGCACTGACAGGGTATTTATGCTCGCCAAGGTTTTTATTTGTACATGACATATGAGAACCCAACTATCCAGAACACAGTTTGCAGCTCGAAATTCATTCTCTTTCCTTCCCAAAGCTGCCAATCGAGAGCTGGCCGGTTTGAGTCGCGCTCACTCTCTTCTCCGTGGTCGCGCGCCGTTTTCTATGGTTTAGACACAACCACCAACGATAATCAAAGTCGTAGGTCATAGAAGGCACACACCCAGTACTAAATATAGACAAACAATATGATCATTTTTGTGGCTTCTAAAAAGCTGCAAATACATTGATTGAAACAAAAAAAAGTAGCACAGCCACGTGATTTTCGGCAACTTTCTCCTCTATATTTCTTCTTCCTCCCCAGTTCGATTTCGGTTTTGAGCACTTTCGTTTTTTACTTTATTAAAAATGTATGTGACACTGTGCCTGCTTAAAATATAATGCCATTCTGTATACATCCATATTGAATTTCCCAGATATACAGCATTACAGTACTTGAAAAAATCTCTACCTAATTAATATTATGTTTAGGAAAATAAGTGTCTAACGTCGATGTTGTGGGATCTCACAATCTTGGTTTATGTGGCCGCTGGTACTTGCCACATCTATTTTCTGTGTCGTGTTTAAAATATTCTATTTACTAGAAGCAAGACTCAATTTCCCAGCCAAGCGTTGTGATCGCCTGTTTCATGAGCATAAGCTCTGTGTAAGCCCAGTTTTGTGTCAGAAGACCGATCCGTGGCTCTTGCAGCAGACCTCCTTGTTTGGCACTGACATCTCATGTCGACCTTGCAGACGTCAATGGAAGCTCTGATCCACCACTTCAAGCTGTTTACTGAAGGCTACCAAGTGCCTCCTGGTGCGACATACACAGCTGTGGAAGCACCAAAAGTGAGCCTTCCTTTCCAGCAGCAGCAGATTCAAATTTGAATTCAGATTTGAACATTGTAGAACTAGAATTTGCTGCTGTATCTCGATCTATCAAGGAAACCGTCATATGCGAAATTGGGCTTTTACGAGAAACGCAACAGATGCCAACGTCCTGTCGGCCTTTCTCGCAAGCGGCTTAGTGCCGTTTTTTTTTCAAAGCATTCTCTTGCTTTGTTCTTCTTTGCTACCGCTTCTTTTCTTTTTATTGTCTCCGAAAACTTTTAAGCAGCGGGCCAAGTGTTTTTTGAAAGCAAAGTGTTTTGAAGTATTTTCTGTTTCTTTTGTTGTTGTTTTTGAGAGCTTTTGGCAGCTGGCCGACTCTAGTACCTTGCATTGTGCCATGCCGCCTACACTTGCAGACGTTTGCCAAATGCAAGTTAACTTCCGTGAGAATGCCACTCTGTATTAAAATTTAATCTTCAGTTGGTAATGAAGTTTGGAATGAAAGTGGGTCCCAAGAAATGCCTTGAGATTCTTTAGAATTTGACCATGTTTTCAGCGATTCTAGGATGTTTTGCATGCTCTATCTTTTTTGGTGATTTTTGTAGCCCCGCTCTAAGGAAAATGGTGCACTGCATTGCAGCAGTTCCACTGCCTTGCCAGTCATTCGTAGATGAGGTGGACTGCATGCTGCAATAGTACACCGTGCTCCATAGCTTGCACTTTAGCATGCATGCAAATATGCTGAATTTGTCTGAACTGCATGCCAAGCTCCTAAAGTATCTTTCCCTGTGTTTACAGGGGGAATTCGGCCTCTACATGATCTCTGACGGATCAAGTCGTCCATACCGGTGCAAGATCAAGGCCCCCGGTTTTGCCCATCTGGTAAGTACACCACTCCCATAGAGAGGTATATATCCCAACGGATGCCCCAGATTATTAGAAAAGAGGGCAGTTTTCAGGCTTTCTTACAGTCACTGACAGAGCAGGAATGCCAGAGTGTGTCTTTTGATCGCCGCTATGCCTTCCACTGTGCTTTGGTTGCGCGCTTGGAGCACCCGCAACACCGAAGGTAGGACGCTCGCATTGGATGCGGGCCGATTGAAGCTCCACCCTGCCATTTTCACTCTGTCAGCAACTAAAGTGCTGATAAAAAATTTTACTTGACAGGTGCACTTAGGATGAGCTAGAGTATAGACCACTTATAGTGCAGGACCGGATGTAATGCGGCTTTTTTCAACCACCACTCCGCCTCCCATACAACTCCATGTAATTACATACCGTTCAAAATGCAGACGCGCGAAGGGAAATACCAATTATAGTGCGGTTTAAGAAACAGCCCGTCACCAACTGACCGGCGCAGCAAGCCACTTCCCTGTGCGACACCAAATAACGGCTCAAGCGGCACTCGCGGGGGCAAGGACGGCAAGGAGGTTACGTGGAAGAAGCGAGGAGAAGCAAAGAGAGAGGCGAGAAACGAATGACAACGCAGCGAGGTGCAATGCAGCGAGGTGTGACACACACACTCGCGCGCTCAACTCTGAAAGCCCTATTGAGCCGCCCAAGCCTTTCACCCTTTGAGCTTCACCCCCCACCCAAGTAATGCAAACCAACCTCCTTCCTTACACCGCACGCAAAATGAAGGCTTGATAGCTGGATAGTATCTAGTTTCGCTTCTTGCAGCTTGCTGGCTTGCTCTCACGTCTGATGTTTGGACCGCGTCAAGCATATCTTACGGAAATCGACCGTCCATTGCCGATTTGTCCCTGTCTCCCAAGCCCGAGATGGCCAAGAAACAGCAATCTCTCGAAAACAAACTGAGCATCGTCAAAGATGTCAAAAGCGGCATGAAAAAAGCTTTCGTCGCGGCCAAGTACTACGTCGCTGACGCTATGGTTTCCACTGCCTGGAAAAACTGGGAGTGGGTACGGGAGCAAGTACAGCACGCTTCTGCATCGCTTTCAAGAAAGAGGATTCGTGCACCAAAGTACGAGGACGTCGACAAAGCTTTGTTTAGATGGTTTACCGAAGTGCGAGCCAAGAACGTCCCAGTGAGTGGCCCGATGCTACAAGAGAAGGCTAGGTCTTTTGGACATTTGTTTGAGCACAAAGGCTTCAACCCCCTCAACGGATGGGTCGAGTGGTTTAAAGACAGCCAGAGAATTAGCTACTAAGTTATCTCGGGCAGAAGTGGGGAAATTGACGATGCCAGTATTCAGGCGTGGTTTCGCATTCATCCCAAGATGCATTCCGCGTACATGTACAAAGACATCCATAATGCCGATGAAGCTGGTCTGTCCTCCAACATGCTTCCTGGTCGCACTCTCGCGATAAGAGGTGAACCCTGTTCTGGCCGCGAGGTCACAAAAGAACGTGTCACGGTTTTGGTTTGTGAAAACATAGATGGCTCCGACAAGCTCACTTGTTTATCATTGGGAAAACAAAACGACCCCATTGCTTCAAGAAGCGAGAATGTCTGCCTGTGGTACACACAGCAAATGGAAAAACCTGGATGACCAAGGAGTTTTTTTGCTAGTTGGCTGAAAAGTTTCGATGAGGACATGGTCGCGGAAAAACGGCGCCTCATTCTTATCCTGGACAACTGCAGTGCTCAACTGCTAAAAGCCAGCCTCTCGATCAGGGCGTCATCGCTACAATCAAGGCGCCCTACAAGAAGTGCATGTGCGAAAGAGTCGTCTTGAAATTGCAACGAGAGGAATCATCAAGGTTTACTTAAAGGGAAGATGAGGCACTTCTGTATTTGAGAAAAAAACGCTTGAATTGCGTTCATTTGGCTTTTAGAATAACAGATATCACAATTATGTTTCAATGCGACGCGCCAGAGAGCCACAAGAGCAATTTCAAAATAAGGCTGAAGCCCCGCCTCCCTAGCCTTGGGCAGCCAAAACATCTGTCGACGTCACATACAGCGACTGTCCTTTGCGTTTTCTCGCGTTTTACGCGCGCTGCAAATGGTTTGCGTATTCGGGTTCACAGGGTAAAAATACACTAGAATTCACTTCTAACTGTTTTTTTTTTCAAGAACCACGTAGTTTCCCTTTAAGGGGTGCCATCGACATGATCACTGTGTCAAGGTGGGAAGTAAAAGCGACAACCATCCAGAAGTGTGCGCGATGCCGTGAATTCGGAGGGCGCCGATTGGCACAGTGATATGATTGACGAGGCGATTGGCGCATACGACGTGTGGTCCAACCTTGTGGAAAACCACTTTGTTCCTGCAAACGGCACGTTTCAAACTATGTAGATGAGGATGAGGATGACTGTAATCCGTGAGGAAGCAACCACCGATGAAGCTATTGTTGCAGCGGTGCAAAGTTCTGGGGCGAGTCCACCCGAAGATGAGTCGGGCGATGACGAAGAGCGCACGCAGGAAGTTTCAAGTAAAGACGCACTGGTATTCTTACAGAAACTGAAAGTTTACTGTGAGCAGAACTCCTTCAGTGATCAGATATTCAAATGCCTTAGCATTATCAAAGACAACGTCATCCGCAACGCCGTTAAAAGGCGGTGCCAGGCAAAAATCACAAATTTCTTGCAAAATGCGTGACACGCTTGAGAGAGAAGTGTACTATTCTAGTGAAATAAGAGCTTTCCTAAAACTGAGCTTTATTTTTTATCTAACATAAAATAAATTGTTTTATTAGGTAAGTTGTCTCATGGCAGATAACTTTGACCTGAAAAATTGATGTTTTGGTTATAGTGCGGATTTTCGCAACTCCCGTGACATACCTTATATGCGGTCTACACTGTATATCCAGATAAAAAGAGATCCAACATGATAGCAAAAGTTGCGGTACAGTCAAACGCCTTCTTACACCGACACGCGACACTGACGTCACGCCGCTGCAGTGGCGCTGCTATTGGCAGGGTGCATGTGCAGACACTTCACTTCATGCGAATCTGGTTCCTGCGCATGCGCAGTGGCCACACTTCGTGTGGAAACTGCGCATTTGCCCCCATGGCGGAGAGCGACGGAGTGAATCAAGGGGCCGTGGTCCACAGCTCGTGAGGGCTTGTTTGTAAACAGTGCATTGGCCTATAACGAAGTCCGCCAGACCGGTGGAATTTTTTATGGTGCAGGTAACTTCGTTGAAGTAGTAGTTGAGCGCAAAAAATCGATCACACGAAACCAAATTTGTGCTCTCGCACATTGACGTACCTTTGCAACATTCAAGGTGTTTTAGAAAAAAGTACAGTGCCAAATACAGTATGTGTGAGCAACATCAGAAATTAGGTTTTGTACGTTGACAATTGACTTTTGTAAAGAACAGTGGCCGAGTACCATAGACTGGCGCGTCGGAACTCGCTGACGTGGGGCAAAAGCTTGCGCTGCAGAATCCAGGCATCTTGCTCTCAATTACCAAGTCTTTTTTTTTTTTTTAGGGGCAAAGCTCCTTAGGGTCTAGCCTTGTCCGTCCGTCCGGCGTTCGTGCTCACATAAAAAGAAAAAATGTTTGCGCAGTGGCTCTCAGATGTGGTAGTAACTCAAGAGCTGGAGTTTCTGTCATGGATGAAACGCTGCACGTAGCCGCTCAACGTCTATACAGGAGAGGGCGCTGCGGTCAAATGCGTATATAATCACGTTAAACTTTGCATGCATTGGCTCAACGTTTATAGATGAGAGGGCGCTGCGGTCAAATGCGTATATAACCACGTTCCATACCACACATTCTCTTTCTGACATGAACCGTTGACCAGTGGAGATACATTTCCACGGCTTCTAGTGGATCCAAGCTGATCCGCTAGAACCACTGGCCCTGCACTTCACCGACCATAAAGCAGTAATAATGAAGTCGAAACGCAACCCGTAACTCACCACTACCTATGAGCAATAAAACAAAATCAGCACCATCAGCACTACCTATGAACAATAAAATCAGTATCATCAGCGCCACCAGAGCTTCGCCCCAATCAACATCATTCACCACATGGAGATGCAGTCATTTTAGTTTTTTTTATAAATGAAAATTGTATTATCACACGTTTCTGTACTTACCACTGCATAAAACAATTTAAAGACACCAGCTAGCGGTCGTACCACAAGTACCGCCACTAGCAAAATTTGCCATCTACAGCCGAAACACCGGCGCTCCTCGCTGTAGGCTAATTTCCCGCTGTCCAACCTTCCACGCAACTTAGCCGACTCATCAAAATATGAATCGCAGCATTCACTAAGCCAGCAACATCGACCCCCCGATCACTCAACGAATGAGAGGCATTCGCCAACCCTGTAAATTCGGCCTTTCCTAAGTCGGCCAGTGGCTTGCGCCGCCACGTGTCGCTTGGAGGAGGCTCTCCAAGCGGCGCAGCGAGCGCAGCAGTACTACTTGTAGCAGTGCAGCAGAATGGGTAACGCACTCTTCACGCGACAGCTGCAGTGGAGCGAGGATGGGGAGAGGTGCACAGCGGAGCCGTCCGAGCACTTAGATTTGGGCGTCTTGGGTAGAGTAACAGGTGACATCTCTTTGACTACATATTATCGCTCCTCGATTGCATATTATCGCTTCAATTTGAAGCTCGGATCGAGCGAGATTAGGAGTCTTGGATCCCGATGAAGATTAGCGCATAGGTCAAACTAATACCGAGATGGCATAAAAAAGTTGTGACCGCCCACGGAAATAATTTATTAACTTTTTTTTTACATACTCTCATTTGCGCGGGTCCTTTCAAATTGCTTCGACGTACATGCAAAATAAGAAAACAAGTGTGCCCATTGCCCAAACGGAGAATTGAAAAAAAGCTCATCTTGCAGTGGAGTGGCGCATACAGTTGAACCTCAATTTAACATAATCCAATTTTACAAATTTCCTGATTTAACGAACAAATTCGGATTATAACGCACAACCTATGCCCGCAAAACGACTTTCTCAATTTTACGAAGTTCCCGACTATTTCACTGCATATGGGCTTTCTGTGCAGCAACAAATTCACATAGTGCCATCTAGACACAAGGTTGCACACTAACAAATTATCTGGACCCAAAAACCGAGAACATGCTGCACAGCGACGGCAGAGGTTCGCGGCGTAGGCGGCGCAGTAGCAGTGTCATCTATCACAGTATTTCTGTTCTTTAAAGGGATGCTGAACCGAAATTTGGATTTCACAAAATAAGGCTGCAGAAGCATTGAACTGGATGCTGTGAAACTCCCAAAACATCACTCTTACATCAATATCTCAAATGAGTGGCTGTACTTTTAGAAAAAAAGGGCGCGATCAAGCGAGGTCTTTGATGTCATTGTCCTCCGGGAGAATTTGAGAATGAAGGGATGCGTCCTCGCTTCTCTTCTCGTTTCGGTTCGCCAGCTCGACAGGACGTAGCGAGGAGGAGAGGGAATGGGAATCGTGACGTGACTTGTCTCGTCAACCTCATCGGCTGTGTTCAATTGCGCACTTTTTTCTAAAAATACAGCGATCCGTCAGAGATATCGCTGTACGAGTGATGTTTTTGGGTTTTGCAGTGTCTCGCCCATTTGTCCAGCCTTGTTTTGTGAGCTCAAAATTTCGGTTCAGTATCGCTTTAAGTGCATCACTTGAGAACGACAATTTATGTATAATTGATTAATTTTTGACTGAGAAAATTCTTAATTTAGATACCGATAATTTTTGCTTCGTTAAACATAAATATCTGTTAAACAGGAACTTGTTGTAGTAGTCAGAAAAACACATTAACCTCATAGGAGATTGGCCCAGGACTTTATTTTACATTTACTTTGTTGAATGGCCATTCTCATAGTGGAGGCGTTCATTATAAAGGCATTTCGCTGTACACTGAAGTATCGCGTTTTGCCGTGGCTGCTCTGTCCACATGTTGCATTCATTTTTCTGTGCAGTCTGCCCTGGACTTCATTGGAAGGAACCACATGCTTGCTGACATAGTGGCTATAATTGGTGAGAATTCACAAGCCTTCTTTCTACCTTAGCTTTGTCGAAATTTGTTCGGAGGTTGTACAATACAAAGTCATGCCCAATGCTCAAGCATTGATTTATGAACAGTTCTAATGTCCTCGACATACGGGCTGTTTCAGCGAAGGCTTTGAAATATCCATAAAAAAAGGGTGGTTGAGAAAAAAAAAGGAACTCTTTCTGGGAGCAAACTGCCAGCCAAGGCGGACATTAAGGATCGCAAAAAAACATGCTAATTAGCTAAATAATTCATCAAAACTTACGAACTTACGAAGAGAATGCATTTATTAGTGAAGGTAAACATAGGGTTCAAATGAGAAACTTGCTAAGCTAAGCATCTGCAAAATCCACGAAATCATCTCAATTTAGAAAGATACAAGGCAGGGGCAGACAGTTTGTAACACATTCAATTCTGGGCACACTACACTTAGGTGGAAGTGAATGTCAGTGGCAATACGAGCTGGCCCAGGCTAGTGCTAGCCAAAAGGGGTGAAACGCACCTTGGAGTACCTCCGGGATGCTAAGCTCTAAAACTGACTGCCACATTGCAACTGGTGGTGATGTGGCAGTCCAATTTAACACTTTTTTAACAGTTTCACGGTACCCAAGGTTCCCGACATGGCTTTTTTGCTGCCCCAGCCAGAACGTTGCTGGGCCAGCTCATATTGCCTCACCCTGTACATTCTTTTCACCCTTTCACAATTTCATTGTGTGCCCTATGAAAGTGCTCATTTGTGTGCATGTAACCGAGACATCACCAATTTTGCCATGCAGGTACCCTGGATGTCGTATTTGGAGAAATTGATCGCTAGCTGGCAAGGGAAGCCATAGCGTGTTCTCGAGTACTTTGTGGCATAGTAGTTATGCCTGCACATAGCAGCACTGCTCTTTAGAGGCTGCCTGCAAGTGGATCTAGAGGCCAAACCTGTACATCTGGAGGCAATGCAGTTATAATAAAGGCTTCTTGAGAAACATTTAGCTCTATTTGTTTAATTATATACTGTGCACCCACACCCAATGTGAGCAGAAACACTCAATGTGGCCCTTTGCAATGACTGCGGTCTCCGAAAAATCCCTTTATCCCCTCGATCCATCAAATAGTTCAAAACATAAACTTCCAGTTAACATCCTAGTTTGAACCAGAGCATATGTAAAGACTTGCAAGTGCAAAATAAGCATGCTGGGCTGTTCACACTCATGTTGTGCGGTAGGTTATATGTGCTGACAGACTGGTGCTTATCAGCTCATGGCCACTCGAGGAGCTTGGGCACTGAGCGTGCGGGGTGCGCTTAGTAGTTACGCTGTGAAGCATGCTACTCTTGCAAAACTATAATATATCTTAAGGGGGGGACATGAGCCTAAATTTAAAATTGTTTTCAAAAGATTCATTTTTTTATATTTTAAGGTTTTTTGGTTTTAGAAACTAATAATACACCCTTACACTAAATTTGATAACCATATGCAAAATAGTTATGTCAAGATAAAATATTTTCAACACATTGTGAGGTCGTCCCAGAGTAAAGGAGTTCAATGTTTGAATGCATTTTTCTGAGTTCCACTTTTTGCCGCAAATTTCATAGGAAGGAATCTTTTGTTTGAAAGTAAAAGTATTCCGATATCATAATCAAGATGCTTCTGAACTGAAATTTACTGGGAAATCGGTCTATCTACATTATTTTGTTTTAAATTGAAGTCTTCACTGAGAAAAAATGTTTTCAAAAATTGACATAGGACAAATATGCATCTCATATTTTGAGGTAATAACTTTTCCTGAAATATTTGTATTAGCATTCAATTAAAATGCTGCTTAATAGCTTCATTTGCATATCATAAATTTCTTAACAAAGAGCGGCAGATATTCTTATGCAGATATGTAAAATTGTCCCCGAGAGCTGAAAGTTTGCACAATACACCTACATCTTATGTTAAATCTCCCTGCAAATTTAATTTTAATCACTTGAGTATTTCATAAGTTAAATCTCTAGCCAGTGTCCCCTCTTAAACGGTAACTGCAAAGAAAAAAAAAAGTTTTTCTAAACAGCCTAATTGGGACAAGCATGTCACAAAACAATTTTTCCGCAAAAAAAAAATATTTTTTACAGCAATGTTGACTGCACAAGACTGATTTTAGTTTGTGGCTATTTTGTCGGTTTTAAATTGTGCGCCATAAAGTTGGTATTATACGTCGCGGAGTGCGATAGCAACTCTTCTCATTGGCTAAGAGATTGATCGACAGCTTAGATTTTGGTTGTTAAATTTTTGTGATATGTTGTAATTTCCTTTTGAGTAGCATATTTTTATGTTTAAAGAATAACCCATGTAATGAGAGTTACTATTATTCTTTACAAAGGGTTTACAAGACGTGCAATTTCGTTTGGATTCATGTCATAACAAACGCTTCGCCATTCTTTCCATGGCCGCCGCTTTCTGCTGCCGCCTGTCTCGCCTACCTCATGTGATCAGAGTTTCCTGTTGACCCAGGTGCTTGAGTAAGACTTCCTACAGTGAAGTAGCGTGTGTTTAGCAGCTGTCGCAGGTGTTAGTGATAGGAAGCGACACGGGGTTTTTGGCTTTCATAGCGCGGTTTGTTACTTTCATTTTTCTGGGGTCTTCTCTTGGCTTGAGTAGCGCATTTACTTTGCTTTCTTAGCGCTTTTTGTTTTTTGCTTGCACGTGCAAATGTTTTTTTTGGAGATGTCGGTTCCTGTAAACCGGTGCCGTTGCTTTGTAAAGTGCTACCAGATTAGTGATGTCGACAGCGAGTCTTCCAGCGGCCATGTCGCCTCGAAAGATGACAAGCTGAATGCTATTTGTCTGGAGGCAATGGGGCGTTCGGGTAGTGACAAACGTGTCCAGGTATGTTCTCGTCCTTTTGCTCCAGAGGCCCTCGAGATCTGCACCGGGTGCACGAAACGTCCGCGACGAAGCCATGGGGTAGTCCCGACGCTTTTCCAACCCAGCGTGCCGAAGGCTCAGGCTTGCACTTCAATTCAGGGTCTATTTTGTGCACAGTTTGCACAGAACACTAAAATTACAAAAGGCTGTGGTACGCACAAAAGACGCACTGGGAGTTGAGATGTTGCACAAGTTGTTCAACTCCGCAGCCGAGTCAATCCAAGAGTAAATCCTAGAGCGAGGGGTGGGGCATACTTCTCCGCGCGGGGAAAAAGAGCGGGAGTGTCAGATGTGGAGAGGTTGCGACTTCGACTAAATTACGTCCTGCAACAAAAACATTGCTAAAAAATTTTTTTTTTTTGTGGGAGATTTGTTTGGTGGCATGCTTGTCCCAATTACGCTGTTTACAAAAACACTTTTTTTGCAGTTATCCTTTAATAGTTGCACAACTCATATTTGAATCAACATAAACTTCAAGGCCCATTCGCACACTTGCAACCGAGCACGACCAAGCGAGACCAGACTGGTTTTTAAAACTCTTGCAATGACTTACGATAGGATGCACTGCTGCGGAGATGGTCATAAGCTGTTGCAAGAGGCTTAAAAACAGGTCTTGTCACATTTGGTCGTAGTCAGTTGCAAGTGTGTCAACGAGATTTAAGTGTAGGGCGTCGCAGTACTGTAGAATGCTCAGTGCTTGTGACCTTTTAAATTCCCTACACCCTTGGACAAGTGTCAATAGCTTCAATACAGTTCTGTGCGGCACACCAGTAAAAACTCTTAGCACTGCATTCCATTTCCACCGAGACTGAAGATCTGTGCCACCCTTGGAAAAGCTCCGAGCAATTGCACCAAGCCAGAACACAATGGGAACAGTGATGAATGCGTTGGGATAAATGTAAATCATTTAATGCCACTTTCCTTTCCTTTGAAAGTTAGAGGACACAAGAGTGCAGATTTGCCAGTGTGGAAGGTGCTGCATCCTGACCCGTTCTCTGCATTGAATGTGTAACTACTGTAGGCACCGGTTAGTAGCAAGCTTTCTCAGGGTCCCAAAACAGCCCGTGCCAACAATACCTACTTCTTTGGCCATAGCTAAGCCCAGCATGCCAACAGACAATACCAATGACAAACTTGCATTTCTAGCTTTGCTTAAAGTGCAACAGTTCAGTACCTATAAAATAAATGTTGATTTGTTTTACCTTTTGTATTCTGTATAATGCTCACCATACAAATATTGTTGCTTTCTACTCCTGGGATAACTGCTTGTAAAATCCAGGCAGAATTGGGTGACGTCTGTCACAAAATCGGTCCACAATAGTGTTGCTGCATACTTTAAAGCGGTGTCCTATTTTGGCGAATAAAGTACAGGCAGCCTGTTGCTGGATTACCACCAAAAGAGTCCGAAAAACGCCCGTCCAAGCCATGACGTCTAATCACTCCATTGACCAATCAGGAAAGGTAGTAGCACCTCAGTAGCTAACTCTTTGCACGTCACGAAGGAACAATGGCTGGAGGCAACGAGGATGTGGGAGGAGATCCTGGCACATTCCTAACTTGCAGTCGACGATAAAATGGTAACAATTTCAACTTTCAGCTCTTGAATGGCATGTGAAGCACGAAGCAACTATGTACATATTAACCAACAAGAAACCCATAGAAATTCTGGCAAAAGGCAACATCTTTAATCAACAAAGTTTTCAGGAACAATACTGAGTATTAGCCAGCAAAACATGGCTTATCTAAACAAGAACTACATTTTGTATAAAAAAAAAAGCTGAAAATGCCGTAACAAATCTGCCTGTACATATGACGGCAGAATACTGCTTCTTGGTTAATACTAGAGCACTACAGCTGGTCGATTATGTTCTCTAGCGAGGTTGCAGCCACATTCGAATTGCACAACACATCATTAACTGTTCAAGTCCTTGAGAAGCTGTTCCCACTTCTGGTGGGGAATGCTGTTCTCATTCTTGCCATGATGATGATGGCCTGCAACAGAGGAGAATTGCCACAGAATTCATGCATTCCGAGCACAGCTCAAAATTGGCATTCAAGTCGGGTTGTAACATCACAAACCAAAGTAAATCATATCTGCTCCAATTAGTGCCTACTCTTTCTGAATGAGGCTCATGTGTCTAGTTTTCTACAAAGGATGTGAATAGAGATTTATGGAACGAGCCGAGCAAATTGCAAGGCCTACAAAATGTTTGTTCCTGAAAATATGAGCTCTGAAACTGCCATCTTACGGGCAATGCAACAATTTTTGTATTTTCAGTAAATACTGCAGATAATTATTCCTCAACATTCATAACCTACGAAACATGCATTCGTTTTTTTGTACACACAATGACAGTTGCAGGAGCAATTTAGAAATGAGCAGCGTTCACTCCCTCAACTCGCAGCACGACAGGCAGCCACGTGATCTGGAGCCAATTTTGTGCCGCCAATGTTTATCATAGCCACGCGCTGGGGTTGGCGAAACACTGGGCACGTGCCATGTTCCACACGTTAGGTTTCGGCTATTCCCAAATGCATGTCGAGAAATTGACTGTCGCAAGTTGAATGCTCACACAGTGTTAGTGTCCACTGCATGAGCTGCATTTAAATATTGTCACCACGCAGACTGCAAAGCGTGATGACGAAATCCTGGGGGTCGCATTGTGGATGACGCCAACAACGCAATCCCCCCAACTTTGTCATCAAGTGGCGTTGCGTGCAATCAAACTTGGGTCCCTCTTGTGCTAGTAAGCTTGTGTAAAGTGAGAAACATTTCCACCCAATATTGTTCCACGGCCCCTTTAAACATCATGCTTGGCATGGCAACACAGACGGCGTCTTTGCACGAGTAAGCTTTATCTGCATTTTTATTTTCTAGGCTCCTTCCAGAAATTGTTCATTGGCTGTCCCTGTGCTCTCTGGGAGAGTATACGTTTGGGCATTGTTCATAAACATTAACTGTATTATTAGAGTATATACAGTGTCAAACTCTCAGACGCCACAACTCCTGCTGAAAGTTGTCAGAAACATGGCAAGTTGGCGACCATAGCACTCTTCGAAAAGGTAGGATTTTAGCGGCAGAACAAAACACAAAACCGCAAGAGAAGCTGGATTCACGCTGCATAAACATGAGTTGCCTTACAGTCTTAAGAGGGTGCAACTTGGGGAGCAATCACTACAAATTAATTGCACTGTACAGGGGCCCTAGGCAGGCTCGTTAAACATAAAGTTTAAGCTGAAAGTTTGCGGAGTGCGCCCCTTGCACGACGGCGACAAAAGCGCGAAGGCATCGCCGTGATAGTCTAATCGGCGTGTTCCGTGATCTTAGGCCCCAACTTTGTGTTTGACGAGTCTAGAGCCCTGGGTCCGTCTTATGAAAAGTGGGAAACTCGCCTTTCTTTTCCTTTTTGTGGGCCTTGGTTTCACAGATATTTCCAGCGCAGGTCCAATCTCCACCAGTGCACACACTAAAAGGAAAATACAAAGCTCTTTATTGGCCAGTGCAACTTTGCTAAAACAAGCCTGCCAAGCTCCCACACTACAAAAAAAAAAAAAAAGTCGGCTGCTATTAAATGAAATGGAAAAATTGGTGCTTGCATGTGGGGAACTGAAATTTTCATAGAAGCCAATTTATTCAGTGATTATAAAGTTTCACTTGGTTAACTTTCGAAGTGAGCTTTGTTCCTGTGAAAACTGACTGGAATCTTCTGGATTTTCAAAAGATGGGCTAAAGTAAAGATGATGCATGATTATGCTTGCAGCTGTTATCTGGACTGTCCGCTACCTGCATTCCAGTTTTGTCTGATAGTCTTGGCACACCGTGCCAAACAAAGCACTCTAGCTAAATATACTCAAAATTAGGCCAACCAGGAGCCTACTAGAATGACAACCATAGTGGGATGGATACTCTTTAGAAAGAATGCATTCATCTTTTATGTTTGTTGTTTCCAGCATCAGCTTCAGTCCAAATAATTGAACAAAAGTTGTATTCCACAAGAACTGCACTGATTATCACCATGAATGCTGCAGCGTTTTCTGAATGCTGAACTCAATGACATGTGGTGCCATTTGATTACATGTAGTAAACATGAATTCTACCAGTTCACACTGCATCCTACCACTCAAAATAGCACACATTTCATTCTCAAATTTAAAAGACTGAACTACGCTTTGAAAGTTCCTGCGGTGAAACCGATCACTAAAATTCACCGCCGACTAAAATTCCAGCTCGTTGAGTGCTGGATCAACTTCTACGGCTCAATTTATAGCTGTTGGAACGCTCGGCCCATGCTATCATACTCTTGTCATTTAATGTTCCATCTGATCTATATGAAATCGCAAACTTTAAAACTTCACCATGGGATGTACAAGAGTTGGTGGTGTACAAGATTATAAT
This sequence comes from Ixodes scapularis, assembly GCF_016920785.2. Taxonomy (NCBI): domain Eukaryota; kingdom Metazoa; phylum Arthropoda; class Arachnida; order Ixodida; family Ixodidae; genus Ixodes; species Ixodes scapularis. The sequence continues at coordinate 33,701,983 of NW_024609835.1, read as the reverse complement.
TGCCACCTAGAATGAAAAACTCACCAGATACTGCAGAGAATGACAATTTCTTCGCCATCTTTGTAGCGCTTGCCGTCCAAATGGCACTCTGCAAAGCATGCAAAAGTGAGCTGCTTTACCTCTCCATTATGAAAGAGTTATAAAATCATATTTAAGCTACATTCAAGGCAAAACAATAACACTACAATTCAAGATGCTCCACTGAAGGACTTGGGATTAAAATTTGCCTTGGGATCTAACATTGGGCAAAATCTTGGATACCATGATCAGTGTGCAGAACGGTGGCAAGCTCAAAGAGGATTGCTCCAGGCTAGCTTGTGTTACCTCAAAACTCGGCAAAAAAAGCAAGAGAAGAATTGTTAAAAGGAAGGTCCCAGCATTATACATGGTGTTAAAGAAGTCAAAATAATTTTGACAATTTAATTATCTTGAGAATTAACTTGTGCCACCTCAAGACTGCAGAATAGAGAACAGTATTTGCTTGCTTATGTATGTTAGTCTAAAACAATGAATTCAAATTATTTCCTGTAAACAACTTTACTTTCATGGGCTGGACGTTTTGTGAAGTGGGTGGTTTCAGGAATATTTCACAAGCACAATATTTGGTGCGCAACATATTTGTAACCATGGGGTGATGTATTTCCATGATTGCTGTTTTGAAATATTTTTCAAATCTTGAATTTCACAAAAATTAGGTCCTCGCAAAACTTAAGTTGTTTAGAGCAGGGGTCTCAAACACGCGGTCCGCAACTCTTTGGGGTGCGGCCCACAAGCGTACCGCAATTGCGAACCCCCATTTCTCATGCCTCGAGCACCACATGCGCCATAAATAATAGTTTTATATTGTCAATTCACTTCCGCTTAAAAAGGAGCCCTGCTCTGTTCACGCAGTTTGCACTTAAACAAGTATTGCTTCGTCTAAATATTTGCTTCTAGGCCCTTTTTCATGCAAATCAACCGGAATGGCAATACCAATACTAGGGTATACAAGTGCGTGCTCTTTGCTCAGGGAGGCACCTTGGCTGCGTGAACTTGTGCACAGCAGGAGCTACGAGCTCAAGCTTCTAGCTGTCAGACAATACCTTTAAAATGAAAGTATTTTCTTATAATGCTGCTTACGAAATACTTCCACCTCTTAAAATTTATCTTTGCCACGCTGCTTATTGCAGAGGACCTATCTTGTTGCGATACCCCTCACTTTATAGGATATATGCGAGGTATTATGCACACTTTTTCTGTCAAGTTAGTGCAGTTGCATATAAGGCCCTGTTAACAAACAAAACAAAAAAGATATAATATATTAAGCATTTCCAGACACAATAATGTGCTAACTACAAATCAGCTTCAATAGCACAACGAAGCAATAAGAATGAAAGCCAAAGACTTACCCTTCACTGGTGCACGATAGTTGGGCGCCATGAAAGCCTGGAACTCCTTCATTGTTAATACCCAGTCAGAGTTTCTGTCGGCAACCTCGACCATGGCATCAATGCAGAGTGTCCTACAAGTAGAAAGTCGCGAGGAAAACATGAGCATGGAAAAATGTACTCTTGCCAATGGAGCATGCATTAGTCCAAGCAGTCCTTTTTAACTCTCTGATCCATGAACTCATATTCCTGCCCAGGGAATTTTTTTTATTAGGGGATACTAAATTTAACGGCAGTTTTCAAAGAATGCCAGAGACCATAAGGAATATGTATGAAGTCTCGGAGGCAAAATTTGACAGTCAGCTTTGGACAGTGCACACTTCCCATGCTCATAATTATAAGCTGCTGAAATAGATGATGCAGCCAACTACTTGTTTTCTCTCCTGGCACTGGCTTTCCCACAGAGCAGAGCGGCAAACTGTAAGACAAACTATTCTTTATCTGTTGGTGTCTAGCAATGGGATTTTTAGCATACTGAAACCTGAACATGTTAATATAGAGCAGTGTTTGTATTACTAAATGAAGAGTAATATAAACAAAGGCTTATGTTCAAAAATGGTATTTTTCATCGGAAGGGATACTCCAATTTATTTTGGGATTGCAAATATAGCACAGTGAGATATTTTGAGGTCAAAACCAAACTCAAGCCAGTTTCATGATGTCCTAATAATCACTAATATCAAAAGCCATTCTAGCAGACGAAGACACAAAGCACTCGGAAACTATAGGAAAACAAAACAAATGCAGACAAGCTACGGCAGATTTGCTGAGTCTCTTAATCTAATCTCCGATTCAACTTGGTGGTCATAATCGTATCCCTTTTTGCCTCATCATTCCACCTTCCTCCTGGATGCCAGGTGTGTACATGCATATCCTTTGAGACTGCCAAAGCAGACCAGTTAACCAAAATGAGCTGCTGGGCGAGTTGGATAGACATCTTGACTTAAACAGCGCAAAAACGTTACGTAAGGAAGAGACAACAGGAAGGAAAGACCAGTTAAGATTCACAAAGAAACAAGTTAGTGCTGCCACAGTTGGCTTTTGTTACCCAATCACAAGAAACAACTGGGGTTCAAATGTGAAGTGCAAAGCACGCCCGCGCTTACCCGACCGATTCCCCCCTGTGTCCAAGCCATGTGTGGAAGGCCGTGTGGTTTCGTCTAATGCAACTCAGCAGCTCATGGGTGTCCAGAACGTCGTCCGCATCCCGGTCGCAGTTCCTGAAGGTGCTTGCCACCACTGATGTGTAGTGCCTACCTGATGTCACCTGCAATGATTGCACATTCATTTATTAATTTAACAATACTGTGCCCCCCCCCCCCCCCCCGTTAGGGCCCCAGCAGGTGTGGATACAAAGCACAACGGCAAAGACACAATCACCACCTGCAAACGCACAATATTTTAAATAATTACTGAAATCATCTTAATTAACCTGGCATAAAATACATCAGGTGTAGGGCTATTAACAGTGTCTTTTGATAGGCAGTTCCATTCTATTATTGTTCTTGGGAAAAAAGTTTATTATGAAAATTGTTGGTGGTTGCTTTGGTACAGCTTCAAAAGCCTGCCACGATTAAAATGGATATCGCCATGTGAGACTGTGTTCAGATAAGGTGGTGGGGATCCAAACTTGGATAATTATTGGTAATGAGGTACAGTGATGTAGACAGCTTCGTTCCCCCAAAAAAATCGCTCATACAGTTGTCCATTTTAATGAGACAAAAATGCATGCATTTTCCCAGTTCGTCCCTGAAAACGGTGTTCACGTAGCGAGGTATCCATATGAACCGGGTCTAACGAGACACAACTGTATAACAACTTGTTTTTTTTTCGGAAGGAGCTCAGTGGAGAGTTGTTTACCGAGTATGCATCATTCAGAATTATAGTCAACGAAGAGGGTGGGTAAAGTGGGGAAAGGCACTTGCTGAACATATCTTTATGCCAGAAATAATTTGGGTCAAAGGTTTCTAGAGCATTTACTGACAGACTTTTGCAATACTAGTTTTGTATAGCTGATCAATGAAAGTGATCACAGTGACACTCGACAATTCTGAAGCTTTTTTTCAAACACAAATTCTCTTTGCTGGTGGGGGAACTTGACAGAGTGTTCATCAATGATGTGATTGTTGCGCCAAAGTGCTTACTCTGCTAGATCCTGCTACATTTTGGCAAAATGTGATGAATGTGTGCTAACAGATAATTTTGGTTTATTAATACTGAAAATATAATAGCCGACGGCCCGCTACATGGCCAGATCATTATGGTAAGTTTGTCAGAATCTTCGGAATGTTAGATTATCGCCTCAAACAAGTCACTACTCAATGACTCACAGTACTTGGAAGCCACGCCTTAGACTTCATGCGCGTGGTCTGTTCCGGTGAGTTAGGTAGCTTCATGCACCAGTGTGCGCTCATAAGCGCACACTGGTGCACTGCAATGAAGCGAGAATTGCAGAGTAGGCATCACAGTTTTGAGTATCTCGCTCTGCCGCAGCACAGCTGCGAGCTAAGGGGAAAGCGCTCCTCCAGAGCGTGACATTGCACACACAAACATCAGGTATATTTAAAAAAAAAAAAGAACTAGATAAGTAGTGTATGTGGCAACTCTTCAAAAGAGACTTAGCAAGGATACTTTTGTACTGCGGGAAGGTCTATCGTACGGCCCATAAGCTTATATTTTTATGTCAACTCCTTGTTTAGTGATCCCCTAATTACCTTCACATAGGTTTCATCTGTATGATGGCACAGTGAATGGAATAAATTAAAACTAAATTAGCTTGAGCAGAGGCAGGAAATTTGGGAGTTACTAACCTTAATGAGTTCAACTAGACTATTTCTAGTTTATTTATTATTCACAACATGCCGAGTTTTGTTATTAGTTCTACATATAAAATGTAATTAATGTCTATAACCAAATGACAAAAGCTTTGTTTTTTCCTGAATTAATTTCAGTCTTATTACAACCTTTAGGACTTCGCATAGAGTTATTATAATGTACGCTAGAGGTTCAACTGGCGCTAGTGTCTATGCGACTTCCGGGAGGCAAATTGAAGCAGACAGCAACCAGTCTACTTTTGCGGAGCTCCTGTGCATTCCTATGGGAAAACGCGCTTGAATTTTGTCTCTTCGCCGGAAAATAACATAAATAACTTTTATTACTTCGGTTGTACCGGATAGTATGTACCTTTACTAATATTGTAAAAGTGTAATTGCTTTAGTTACAGCATTTTTCTTTACCACTGAACGATGTTAAACGTCGCTGTATTTCAGGCCCAAATCTCTGTACCATGGCAGGTATGTAAAAGCGAGCGACGATTCTGAGCTAAATAACGACCGAAAGGAATGTAGAGTGTGTTCAAGGTTCGCTAGCATTCCGGATGCGCTTATATATTGCTAATATGCCCGTCCTGTCACTCTATGAATATGACTCCGTCGTGCATCTTTACGATCGGTTAAAGACCATTCGAATGTAAAAAAATAAAGTATGAGGGCTACGAAAGGTGTGTCTTTTTATTATTTCCTATCTCAGGCAGTTTTTATCGGGCACCTGTTCCCTGACTTCTCCCTACTTGTAAAGATTTGAAGCATGCGGTTGATGATTTGAACCCATAACGATGCATCTTCGCACATTATCACGAGCATAGAGAATAATGTAATACTTATTTATTGCAAATCGGACTATATTGCATGGCTTGCAATTTATTTTTATCGCCTGCATATGCACGCGGAGTTACTTATCCAGTGGTACTGGGTAGTTTTTGCCGTCTCTCTTGGTTTTCCACATGTCCTTCGTTCGTTTGACACGTATATACCCCATGGCGGAAAGCGCCGACGCCGTGTTCGCGCTAACAGTGTCCGACAGTGCACACAAATACGTGTACGAAACGGTTTTAGCACCGTTTTTCATGCCACGAACTTCAAATAAAAAGGCCGTAACTGACCAATTATTTTGTCTGCGTGACTGAGGAATGTTCCAATGTGCCTAGTACGTGCGAAATGTTCATGATATTTGCTCTTGTAATCGAGCGCAGAGAGAAAATGTACCCGCTTTTTTCCATAGAAAAGCATTGCCGGAAGTCAATTTCCGACTGGTTGCTGTCTGCTTCAATCTGCAGCAGCACACTAGCGCCAGTTGAACCTCTAGCGTGCATTATAATAACTCTATGGGACTTCGATAAGACATCAATTTGGGCGCTCACTATTCTGTTCTAACATTATTTTCGTGGAATATAATTTGGTTTACCTTTTGCTTAGCATATTTTTGTTGCGACTGGTGCTTCTACTCACAACTGGAGAGCTAGCTAGTTCTGTGTTTAAGGTGTTTGAGGGAATCAAACCTGCCATGCAATTCATGCCAACAGAAGGTTGCACATAAGTGGGAAGGCAAATAGACAATGTCTTTCGATAGACAGGCCAAAGCATGAATTATAACATATGACATAGAGGGTATTCACTGGACATCATATTTGAGGGAGATGTTGAGAGCACACGCTCAGAACAACCTCACATTAATAGGATGCTAAAACCGGCAATCTTAATGGTGCAGAACGCATGTTGCAAAAGAATGTGGAAGCTCGCTATCAGCATGCGCTCATCAGATGCGCAAACAGCTATGGCTGCCAGTGAATACTCCTTATTTCAGTGGTCGGAATGAAAACGAAGTGTGTGCTTATGCTCCAAAAGTTCCCTTTACTGCTCCAAAAAGCATTCTAAAATGCCTCAGACCAATCACCATCACCATTCATTTTCTCCAGAATTTCGGACAAAGCTTTATTTGCAAAGTGGGTTGCATTGCTTTGTTGAGAAAAAGTGAGAACCATCAATGAAAAAAAGTTAAAACTCCTGAAACTTGCATTGAGTGTTCAAGAGAGATGTCACCCACAGCTGAATCCGACATAGCAAACTACAGGATATAGAGACATGAATGTATCTCTTTCCTCTCCCACTGTACACATGGCACCACCAGTGTTGACTCATTTATTGTTTAATTATTACCTGGGCCTAGACAGGAATTGTAGCAATTTAAACCTTGTAAGCATTGTTGAATATTGATGTGCTATATGATGCAACAATAAAGTTAAGCAATAATGGAGGTAAGCCAGTATAGGTTCATAATAGACAGCCAAGACTGAAAAACACAGAAGGTATGCGCAACACACAAGTTGTTCTTTTTGGTTACCTCCCCCCCAGTCACGGGTCTCCATCATAAGATTAAATTTTTATCACTACTTCAGTATCTTATAAAGAATATATTTGTAGTCACCCTCCAGGCCGTTGCGCCATCCTTATCTTAATAAAGCGTAACAACAAATATGTAGTCAGTGCATGCCCAAATCATATTTAGCTCTTCTAGACACTTCATGCAAAACATTATGTGCAATGACTGTAGATGTACTATAAAGGTATTATTATTTGATTGAAAGTGGCATAAACGTGTAAGGAGAATATAAATAATTTACCTGCCATCTGCCAGAAAGCAAAAGAGAAAAAACAAAGGTCAGTGAATAAAGCAAGCCTAAACAAGGTACTCTCTATTGAAGGCACAGTAAATGATGTTGCAGTCTTCAAACATAGGCAGCCCACATTAACAAGTCCAGGAGTCAGAAGTAATGGGAAGTCAAGTCAATGAAAGGAAACAATCCAGGCTAATTGACACTAGCCGTTTAGTAAATGATATACTATGTGGCCTTTTTTGAAATAATGTTTTATACTGCCATGCACGTCTGCTAAAAAATTATTTCAAAAACAAGCATTATGAAGACCGCCCAAGATGAGTGTAAAAAGGAAGATGCATCAGCTTTTTTCTAATATTAGGTTTCACGTAGTTACTTATGTGAAGCATTCATAGCATGCATTCAAGAATGTAGGCTGCATAAGTGATGGTAAAAAAAGACTAATGAAATGCCCAAGATTTGAAATAACTGTCAGGTTAGGAATGGATATTTGGCAATGCCTACACATGCCTTACATTACATCAGCTAAGGTTATTCTAAATTACAAAAATCTGCCGTGTTTCGACATGTAACAAGAAGTGTCCAAATGCTTACCTTATCCTCCAGCAACTCGACAAATTTCCTGCGGAGACTGTCTCTCTCATGTTGGAGGCAAACAACTGCAAAGAGAGAGCAGACAGTCATTTTAATGACACTGTACTCAAAAAGCTCATCTGCGTAAACTGTTAAACATCCCACCTTCAGGCAAAGGTGAATTTTGGGCCTCCACTACCTAATCACAAGTCAACCGACGTTTCCTTCTTTGTTTGGGATTCATGCTTTGCCAAAGGACTAAAGATATATGTACCATATTGTGAAGATCATTTAACATCTTGAAGTCATTTGTCAGGTCATACATGGCAAATACTAAGAATAGATTCTGGAAGAGGCTCAGGCACTAAAGCACACATCTGAGTGAAAGCCCCGCTGAACTGAACTAAAACGAAAAAATAAGCATACATTTCTCTTAAAAAATTTGCACAGTGAGGAGGAACAACGTTATAGGGTTTGCATCTCTGCACTTGGAAGCCTTAAATGACACAGAACTCAATTCACATCTTTCCTATTTTCTTTCCAAGGTGCCTCTAGCCGCCTAAATCAATCCAGTTTCCCCAAGTACAACTGTGAAGGCTAACACGACCTTGCATATAAACCTGCCCTTACCACTTTGTAATGACTGCACAGGAATAGGGGTAAAGTCAACTTTGGGTATTTTACACATTAAACCAACAAGGGGTATCTGGCACGCCCCAGCGGAGAACCAAGGATTAATTTTGACCAACGTGGGGGATCTAATGACGTGCAATCGAAATCTGTTACATGGTGTCTTTTCCACAACAAAGCATCCGTCAAAATGCGGGCACCTTGGCCGGGACTCGAATCCACCACCTGCGGTTCTATAGGCCAGATCTTTGCCTCTGAGTTACCGAGGAGAGTATTGTAGGGGTGAATCTGATTATTAGAAAGTATAAGCATGAGGGTACACATCGAAACTACTTGCTACCATTCTAACATACACGCCAATACCGAACTCTGGGTGCAACATTTGCTAGCCCCATTTTAGCAAATTCAAGGGAGTTGCTGATTACAGCTATATTAAACCAGTCCTCACTCCAATACCTTTGGGCCATGACAGTGTGAAAGTAAATAAATATGATACTAAATATAGCCTTTTCATCTGCACATCCCATGTGCCGAGAACTGTCACTTTTGATAAATAAATGGGTCCTTTAGTGACAAAGTTTGATTTTCGGCTAAAGAAAGGAAAAGTGAATGGAGTCAATTATGTTTACCTGGCTTCTGTGAATGCTTGTGGTGAGGTGGCCTCACCTTTGCTGTAGAAAACAAACAGGGAGATATCAAGCTTGTTACAGCACAGTATCAATGGGTTCGGCAACACACAGAACAGGTCTGGTTGCCGCTTGTCACATTTTAATGAAAGACTCGTGGTAGGTTTCACAATAGCTGCCCCAACTTAAAGGCGTTCTCACTCAAGGAAGTGAAGTGCTAAACAGGATTGAAATGTTACATGGCACATACAGTCGCTAAAACTTTAACGAAAGGGTGTTTTCAATTAAATATTTGTTCAAAGAAAGGTGATCACCATATATTGATTTTTACTCCTTTTGTAAGCAGCTCCTTGTATTTTGGATCCAGGTACTGTCAGTCAAGCCCAGCTTGTCAGGCCTGTCTATACATTGATATACCGATTGATTTACTGGTAAAAAAAGAGTTAGTGTGAGAGATATATTGGGTGACCCAAGTCACCAGGCTCGATCTCAAATGGGCCGTAAAAATAGATGCTTGCATGTAGCAATCTAAACTTTTTGTCAAAGGTGTATTTCACAGGTCGGTTTTTTGCTGTAAAATTACTAAGTGCAGCTCTCTTTCTGTAAAAAATAGGGCCAAGAAGCTTGCCACGGTATACGGAGGGCGCCGACGCAGCTGACCAAGTCCAGTAGCGGGGTGTGTTTGGCGTTTGTATTGATAGATGGCGCTACGCCCTTATCGCGACGGCTCGCAACCACCGTGGTTTATTAAAATGAACATAATCTTTTTGAAATGTGCTATTGGTTAAAAAATAAATGCAGACAATAAAAGCAAAGCTTTAAAGTAAAAAAAAAAAAAAGAAAGAAGTAACGACGGTGCTTTTGCTGCCAACAGATTTTGCCTGCGTGTCGTCTGCACCTTCGGACGCTGTTCCCTACGCCATCTATCAATACGAATGCCAAACACACCCACCTACTGGATATGGTCGTCAGCGTCGCCGCCCACCATAGACCCTGGCAAGTTTGTTGGCCCTTCTTTTTACAAAAAGAGAGCTACGCTTTGTAATTTTACAAGAAAAAACCGACCTGTAAAATACACCTTTGACGAAAAGTTTAGATTTCTACATGCAGGCGTCGATTTTTTACGGTCAATTTTAGATCGAGCCTGGAGACTTTGATCAGCCTATATTATATGTCGAGGTAAATAAAAGCTGAATACTTTGTTTACATAGAATACCTCCGTTCCCCTCATTTTACGCCGTGGCAACATAGGAGAGAAAACAAGGCACTGGTTTTCTTTGGAGTTTATGATCATGCTCCCGTTACAGACACAGAAAGTCGCAGACTCGCTAAGTAACAAATTGCTTACATCTCTTGCAGAGCCCCTTGTGCTTGATGGATATGTGGACCTGCCGAAGGCAGGCATCTCTGTGCAGCAAGCAGTGGTTTTCGTACGAAACTCCATTGCTACCACAAACGGGCTTTGTTGTGGCGGGACAGTGGTGAACACACTGGCAGGATGGAAGCCCGTTGTCGAGTATCTGGCAGGTCCTACCGGGCCTGCACACCACTCCGCTGCAGATGTCCAAGTGATTCTCTAAATAAAAAAAAAAAAAAAAAAATAATAATAATAAAATAAATAGCATACAGAACTAATGCAAACTTCGTTGAACCGAACTCGATTTAGGCGTGCGAAGCAAGCAAGCCGAAGCTTCATGAGAACCAATTTGCCGCTCGCACGCTTGCATCCGCCCAGTTTCCTCATGTGCCAGCTACGTAACGCAATGAGCGCGCGCCGCGAGGCACTGCTCAGTGTAACGTTTGCACGATACTCACCAATAGCTTTTCCTTGCACAGTTATCTACAAAGAAATGAAACATCGATATAGTTGGTTAGAATTCAAGGCATTTCGCAAGAATGCGCCGGAAGCCGCGCACGAAACGTGAACCGTTCTTGGTGTAAGATTCCAAGTCTTACAAGACGAAATCGACAACACCTACGCTGAATCTAGCAGAGCTTACTAAAAGGAATACGCGAATAAGTCCGAACACTTCAAACCCAGAATAGAGCGAAGTAAGTAATACTTACTGTCGCAGCGCAGGAGAAAACGACGAGCAGCGCGGCGGCCCACGCCTGAAAAGCGGTAACTCGTGAGGATCGGGAATAGCGAACAAAGTTCGCAGTAAAACTTTTCTCGATAACCCGATGTTGTCAGTGAGCACCGTGATTGTATGTTGGCAAAGAAGCGATACTCACGGTCGACATAGTCGAGGAAGTGTCTTTGGAAGCCGCAAATTTGATGGAGAATCCGCCAGCCGAACACGCGGCCATCAACGGCAGAAAAAAAAATATCAGCACCGCCCCGTCCCACCACTTGACTGTTGCGTTACCATTGCTTGGAAAGGAGGAAAGGCTGGAAAGACGAGAAGAAATTGAGAGGGTGACTAATGCACCTAGATTTGAGAGTAGTTCCAACTACTCAATCTAGTCACGTCGATGAGTTGCGAGGAGGTGGCACCGCGAAAGCGACGAACGTTGAGTCAGCCTACTTTTATATTTAGCCTATGCTACTTACTATGCACTGGCGCACGCACGGGTACGTCAAGAATTTAAATTTGCTATTTAATGGCTTCCGCCATTAAACTACAAAAACTCTCTAGAAGTTGAGTTGCTCCCTCTCTTAAATCTTTGCTGGCTTTTGAGTCTTGACTGAACAGTGGTGTCATCTAGGAGCAAAAATGGCGCCAGGAATCTTTTTTCGGAAAAGGTAGGGAGGGGAAGGGGGGGGGGGGGGGGGGGGGGGTTAAGGGGCAGAGATGGCTAAAATGCCCGTGGCCTAGGGGTGCAGAGGGGAGGAGGGGGTCAAAATGAATGTGTTGGCTGGATGTAGTGGGAGGGGAGGGGGGGGGGGGGGGGGGGGCTGAAGTGGATGAAACCACGCTGGCCTCTCCCTGGATAGGCCACTGGTGCACGAGCCTGGCATCGAAGTATTATTTTAGCGCAACTATACTCTGTTGCTGAGACTGCATCACTGCAGTGCTTTGGTTGCACGTGCTTGCGCGTTCACACTTCTGCTCGAACGCGCTCCTCAATTTCAAATTTCAAATTCAAAGTTTATTGATTTCTCTTCACACAAAAAGAGGGGACGTGCATCTCTCGCGCGAGTGACATAATAATAATAATTATTATTATTATAATTATTTTTATTATTATTATTATTATTGCTCAGGACAGCCGCGACACTGTAGAAAGGCCGATGGGCCATACCGTAGAGGTCTGCGACGCCGCACAATACTAGGTTGAACTATTATGAATTTGTACAAATGGCAATGACGGAATGGTATGATGACGATGATGAATACAAACAGACTGGGCCCCCGGGGGGTGGGGGTGGGGGGGGGGGGGGGGGATAGGGAGCGTAAAACTCTATGGGAATACACTTGAGGCCTGCCGGCAGTGGGCCCTAATGTCCTCGGGGTCAACGGGAATGTCTAGTCAGCTCAGGGGGCAGAGAGGTAGATAGCACCAATTCCTGGCTGCGCGCATCAAGCAGGACTCGAGGTGGCGTAGCGTACGTGCCAGGAGAGGCTGCATCTTTCCGGTGCGAGCGTTGAAGCGAGGAGCGTCTGAAGGCTTCATGGAGGTTCTTATGAGGTTGCAGAAGAGACGGATGGAAGCTACATACATCTCTTCTGTGTGCAAGGCTGTGCCAGTTAGCTCCCTGTGGGAGGGTGGTCGTAGATATGTCCCTGTAGGGTGAAAGCGCGGAACGAGGGACACTGCGCCTGCAGAGCGTGTAAGCAGCCCTGCGCTGCACTCTCTAGGGCTTGTTCGAGCGATTTCTGGAATAGGCTCGGCACAGGTGAGCAAAACTCTAGGTGCGATAGCACCAATCCCGTGTAGAGGAGCCGGAACGCGTTCGGTGGCATGCCACGTGTGACATGCGTTACAAAGCCTAGTGACCGACGCGCCTTTGCCATAACGCCCCTTATGTGGCCAACAAAGCTCAAATCTGGCGTAGACAGGGGGGGGGGGGGGGGGTTGGGGAGTGGAGCCCCCCGCTCTCCCCCCCCCCCCCCCCCCCTCCCCCCCCCCGGACCGCTGGCTCCCCCCCGGACCGCTGGCTCCTCTGCACAGGCAGTCAGTTTTGCACGGGGCATGGAGTAAAGGGGGAGCGCGGACTATCTCCAACTTATATGCTTTCGGGACAGTGTTTGTGAGGTAGAAAATGCTCAAATAAATGGAAATAGGCAATATTGCCGCGCGCGCAGCTGGCCAAGTAGGCAGCGCGCGCTGAGAGCCAGGGTTCGATTCCTGGCCGCGGAGGCGCATTTTTGTTGACACTGTAATGTGATGTTCTGGTGAATTCGAGAACCGGGGTACATAAGGGATTCCGCAAGGCGAGCGGAGTCAGTCTCGCCCCAGCGCTCGATCCTGCGGTTTCGCCGACTTCGACGCCCGCGACGCTCTATTATTACCTTTTGTACTTTTTTTTTTTATTTTTGGCACAAGTTCGCCACATTAAACGTTTATTTCTTCCTGTTTATCTATTGTTTTTGGTCACCACCCGTGTCAATATTCCTTTATTCATGTTTAGTTGATGGGATGCAGAACTTGATCTCAGATATATAGAGAACGGATATTTCAAAACGCTTGTGGGGTGAAGGATGGCAATTTCAAGGCCAAGTATAATAAACTTTCCTCGCTGTAATACACAGTTAAGTCAAACCCCCAAAGCGAACATAATAAAACGAACACACGAACCCATTGTGATAATAGAAAACAATGTCAGTGATACAAGTAATATTAAATGAATTGTAAAAACAACTGCACTGTGAGCAACGTGTGGCGCGCCGCTGCGCTCGCGCACACCTTGAGTACTGATCAGAATTACGTGCTTTCGACTAAAATTAATAATAAAGATTTTATTTTCATCGTAGGTTTATGGTGGCGATAAAGTGAAAAAAAGGTGTGTGGCACAGCTTGACAAAATCCTTGACAAGCCAACGAAAAAAAAAAAACATTTACAAATCTTGATTACCACCATTTAACAAAGCGTGTTTCGGACATTATATATTTTATCATCGGCTATAACAGGAAAGTGACCTATTTGCAGACAGAAGTTATGAGACCCCAAAAGTTTAGTTCATGCTCAGGTTTATTTGCGGAGAAAATTGGTCGAATTTTTCTAATAGACAATGTACTGAATGAACATCTTTTATCTTCAAGTAAGTTAAGTATTTTTAGGATAGTATGTTTAAGGCATTTGTGTGCCATATAGTTCGTTCTTGGAGTGACCACCTCTCAACATTCTGCACGACGGGTAGAATACGCGTGAAAATTTTCGGAGAGCTTTCCAAGGTGTATCAAAAAGTTTGTACCCCCTAACTTGTTCTAGTTTTAGACTGGTGGCAAGTCTATGGCTAAATAGAGCATATATTGATAACTCGAAGCTTTTTAAATAAACTAGCTGTGTGGCTTAAAAAGCCCCTGAAAATAAAAATAAAAATGTTTTTTGACAGCCGGGTAGGGACACACGTGACAAACAAGTTAATTTTACGCGAAAACAAAATTTTTAGAGTAATATTGACGGCGCAAGACGCGATTTCGGCAGTCACCTCCTTTCCACTTGTTTGCTCTTTCGGCATTTCGGGCGCGTTTAGGAGAGGTGGATCGGCTCCTCCTTCACGACCGAGATGGTCATTCCGGAATGACCCGTCACGTAACGGACTGCGCGAGCGGAATTTCAATTAAATCTCTCGCCGTCATAATTGCTCTAAAAAGTTCCTTTTTTTTTTTTGTTTTGTTTTTTTCGCGTAAAATTTATTTTTTTGACACGCGTGTTCCAACCAAACTGCTAAAAAAAAAGGGGGGGGGGGGGGGCCTTTTAACGCTTTTTTTTTTTTGCAACAATTATATTTTTTCTTGATTCGTTGACATTGTTGTACCCCAGGCTAAGTTACAATAGTTTATGTGGGAGTAAAATAACGAATTGTATAATAATAATTTCACCTTTTTCTGGCAACATGCACCGGCGGCGGTTTATAACTCCTACTGCCTGTGACAGCTTAGAAATAAGGTAGTTGACATGACTATCCCATGACATATTCTCGGTAAAAATGACACTTAAGAGCTTGAAAGAGTTTACAATCTCTATTTTGGAAGAGTTCAAAACGATATCTCTTGTATTTGTGACTAGCTTATGTTTTGGGCGAAAAAGCACTGCTTTTGTTTTTTCGACGTTGATTTGTAGTGAATTAATACGACTCCAAATTGTTAATGCAGATAACGCCTGATTTTCCATGGCATATAGCACATCGACATTTTCAGCTGAAAAAAAAAAACAAAAAAAAAAAACTAGTGTCGTCGGCATAGTGTGCAAACGTTGCATCAGAGGTAATATTCACAATAACATTAACGTAAATATTGAAAAGAAAAGAACCTAATATACGTTCCTGAGGAACACCAGTAAGAATACGTTTCGAGCTTGACGAATATCCATCAATATAAACTAATTGCATTCGATGCTCTAGGTATCTACACTAGAGCACTGCACGGGCCGGAATTTCTAGGCCCGGCCCGACCCGGCCCGGTGGAGACACGGCCCGGGCCCGGCCCGAGCCCGACAGAATTGTAAATTTCTAGGCCCGGCCCGACCCGGCCCGAAAGAGACACGGCCCGGGCCCGGCCCGAGCCCGACAGAATTGTTAATTTCAAGGCCCCCCCCCGACCCGGCCCGATGGCTGTAGCCCCAAACAACCCATTTCCGTTTGAACCCGTCCTGTTTCGACCCGCTCCCGAAACGAGCTCCCCATTTGAACCCGTCCTGTTTCGACCCATTCTTTAAACACCCTTCCCATATGAACCCGTCCCGTTTCGACCAGTTCCCTAAACGCCCTTCTCGTTTGAATTTGTCCTGTTTCGACCTATTCCCTAAACGCCCTTCTTATTTGAACCAGTTTCCGAAACACCCTTTGCGTTTGAACGCGTCCCGTTTCAACCTCCTTTTATAAGGCCCTGCACGTCGCAACCTCTTCGCAAAAAGTCTCCATCGTTCTAAGCCTGGTATGCGCACCTTTTCTGTTTAAGACTATGTTCTGAAGTAGCTTTACATATCAACGCGTTCTTAAAATATACAACCCTTTCAGGGAAGCTTAAGTTTAATATATTCCTAGTTAACCCCTTAAAACGTTTTTTTCAAGATGGTTCCCAAAACGTACAAGCGCGGAACGGACTATGTACACTGCGCGACACTGATACCGCGAACACGACGTTGGCTCTTTTTTTCGAATTTTACTTCGAAATGGTTTTAGTAGGCACCAAAGTATACCGCTTAGGTTTGTAGCCCAGATGAGCACTTCTAAAGACACTAATATTTTTGGAAACAGCGTTTTGATTCTATGAGATAAGCATAAAAACACGACGATCGCTTGTTCGCGCAAATATAGGGTCGCGCTCTGTGCAATAAGGGAGTCTTAGAATAACGTACTCAAGCCATTTGGGCAAGCTAAAATTAGCATCGCCATAGGTTTTACATCGCAACGCTATTTTTACGGTACCCAAAGCGCTTGCGTACCTTTTTCTAAATCTTCCTAATAGTGAACTAGATCTTTTGAGAGCGATGAATCAGACAGTTTACAATTTATAACACAACCCTCACTGACACGGAAAAGGCTTGAAGGCTTTCTAGCTTCAAGATGTCTTTTAGTTATTAGTTTAACGACGCTGTAGTGAATTTGCACTTCGCTTTTTTTTGTATTCAATGAACCTAAAAGATGAATGAGCAAACGTCTTGCTATCAACAACAATTTATGATTTACGGCACAAAATTGCCCAGGCACGGCCCGGGCCGGCCCGGGCCGGCGCGGCCCGAGAACTTTTTTGTTCAAGCCCGAGCCCGGCCCGGGCCCGAGAAAATACGTGCTACCCGGCCCGAGCCCGGCCCGCGGGCCGGGCCGGGCTCGGGCTTTCGGGCTGGCCCGGGCCCGTGCAGTGCTCTAATCTACACTAACTGCACAGCGCGTGCCCTCAAGGCTCGAATCCCATATGTATCCAATTTCGCTAGTAAAATTTCATCATTGAGGCAATCAAAAGCCTTTGTGAAGTCTACAGATGCTCCAAGAACAAATTTTTTTCTTCGAGATTTTGCAACATGAATTCTTTCTGGACGAGTAGGGCAGCCTCGGTAGATTTATGACTTATAAAACCAAACAGCGAAGCAGTTATCAAGTTATGCTTAGTTGAAAAATTAGTTAGGCGCGTATGAAGGACCTTTTCAGGTGCTTTAGAAAATACTGGCAATATAGAAATCGGTCTGTAATTACCCATATCATGTACACTCCCCCCTTTTTCGTATTACTGACACTTCGGCTATTTGCATTCGTTTAGGAAAAACACCAGTAACAAAAAAAAAATACTTTTTATCCGTTAGCACTGCCGCTAATAAATGCACAAATACTTAACAGGCCTTATTTTTAAACCATCCACGTCACAAGCTCCACTATACTTAACTTATAAAATCACATTAATGATCTCAGGTTCTACAACCATATCTAAAAAATTAGAGCTGCTGTTTCTATCATCATCAAAAACAAAAGACTTTACAGTATCAATCCAGCTTCCAATGTTCACACAATGCTGGTTAAAACCGTTACGGCGCACTATTTTATTAATTTAAATAGATGAACGGTATGGATTTAAAGGTGAGTTTAACTCCTTCCACCTGGTGTCCGTACACCCCTCTGCTGCCTTGAATACCTTGAAGTAGTAGCGTTTTTAGCACGCCGTAAATTACCACGAATAAAAGAGTAACTGTGACTAATTTTTCAGAAAGCAATACAGAGGCTCTCTTGATCATCTCATTTATGCCAAGCGACTACACATTAAGATGCAGCCGCCTACGTGCACGGCAAAAAAATATCCAGGACGTCTTCCACTTGAACTTCAATGTTGCGGTGAACATTCAAAAGCGCGAAACCGAGCAGTCGCTCATTCGAAGTGGACGCTCTCAGGTATGTTTTCAACCGTCGAAGTGAAGAGAACGAGCTCTCAGCATCCGCCGTTATTACGGGCAGAGTCGCTAGGATCTTGAGGAGACGATGGACGTTTGGCGACCGCCTGTAGCGCACACGTGACGGGCGTTTCACGTTTCTCCCTCTCGCATTTGGTAGCCCATATGAGCAGCACACATTGGATTTCAGGAACTGAAATCAGGCCTGAATAGAGCTCCAAAAACTCGTATTCGACGCCGAGAACTGCCGCGCTTTTCAAGATCTTTGCAGGCAGAAGCGACGAAAGTAGGTGTAACGTACGCCCGGTGCTTTTCAAATCTCCCATCTAACTGTGTGATCAGGTAATCCACGAAAGGAAAGAGCACGGAACAATTAAAATGCTCTTCCGTGCTTCCAGCGGGAATGTTAGAGCGGTGATGTCGCCCGATTTGTTCCTCGCGGCACCTAAATTTCAACTTCCGCTGTATCGGCCATTTTAATGGCGGCTTGAAATATTGCCAAGTGCTTGTGCGTAAACGTTTGCTCTAATTTTTTTTTTGTTCCTCTTTAATTTTTTATGACAGTAGAGTTATTCTTTTTGTTTTGTCTGGCCGGCACGCGTTGGTAATGCAGTGGTACCTCAAAAAGCGGAGGGAGTTGTGCACTGTGAGGGAGCTTTTAAACTTGGGTTGCCAAAGGCATGGTAGCACTTTTTTGAACGAGGACAAAAGAAAGACAGACAAGACAGACACGAGCGCTGCCATTACCATGCCTTTGGCAACCCAAGACCAATACCAACTAGCCCAACATACAGCTTTGATGAGCTTTTAAAGCTGGTGGGCCGCAACGACAGTAGAACAGTGAGCATTTACGCCCGTATTCCTGTAAATGAAGCCTGCTTTGTTTTGAAAAATGGCAATGCAGTCTTACCAGTTTTATCTTAAAAGCGCCTCCCTAATCTTTGCGTAAGCGTCCGTACCGCCAAGCTCAACCTGTTTCGTCATTAAGGGGGGGGGGGGGGGTGAACCCCCCCCCCCTTCCTCCCGAAATAAAATTCTGGCTACGCCACTGGCTCAAATGGTTGTTGAAACTCACCCCCAGCAGTGTAGTGCTCTGGACCCGCTGGAGGGGAATGAGAGCCCAAAACAAGGGGCGGGGAGGTCGGGCTGTTTGTACCTATATGGTGAATGTCACTGTCACACTTAGCGTTGAGTGGGAGTAGGTGGCGTACAGACCACATGTGGCATGCATCCAGGTCGGCTTGAAGTTCGAGGTAGGACTGGGGCGAGTTTAGGGGCTTAATCAGTGTCAGATCGTCGGCGTACAGAATTGCTGTGGAGCGCAGGACTTTCGTGATCTCGTTATTGTAGATCGAGAACAGGGTGGGACCAAATACTACCCTGAGGGACCCCGGTTCCACGGCAGAGCCGAGGAACAGCACGCGCTGTGTCCTCCCAGTGACCATGCTAAGCAGCCGTTGGAGCAGAGAACCCTTAATACCTGCCTCAATGAGTTTCTGAAGCAGGAGGGTGATCAATGCGGTCGAATGCCTTCTCGAAATCCAATAGACCCTTTCCGAAATTCAGTGCCATCTGGTGGCTCGTAAAGCAGTTCAGGTTTTGCCATATCAATGGCGGAAATGAACATGTATCGGCATCGTCACTTTCGCAAGTCAACGGCACGCAAGGAATTGTTCAGTGTGAATTCTTTCTCGATCACTTTCAGTTCGATGGTGACCAAGAACCTGCATTCAGAACAAAGCTCAAACCCACTCAGATGCCTCGAGAAAATTCCATACACCAAAGTGCTTCAAAGCCGATTGTGTGCCGCCCACAGATTGCTGAGTTATTAGAAATAAACGCTTACGTTGCTCTTGTGTTCCATTCCTACGTCGCGTCGTACTGACCCCCCGAATGTACAGGCCTCGCATCATCCACTTAGAAGCATTTTCAACGTCTTCCTTTATCAGTCACTAGAAGGTCGTCATTGGTATGGCACACATGCCGTTCCACAGATGATGATAGTGATCAAAGTGACCAGAATGAATTTCGGAAAGGGTCTATTGCACCAGTTCACAGAGCGAGCAGTTGTCAAGAGACGCACTCGCAGTGCGAACCTCGACACCCAGCGCTGCCTCACAGCTCCTTCCGGGCCGAAGGCCCGAAACCCATGTTGGGAGTCTGAATGCTGTTTTCCTCAAGGTGGCACAGGATCGTCATGTTAAATATTCGCTCCAGGGTTCTGCAGACGACCGATACTGAAAGAATCGGGCGGTAGGACTCAATGACGTCGGTGCGCAGTTCACCTCTTTTGTGGACAGGGGTGATGAATGCCTGTTTCCATGAAGAGGGAACATAGCCTGCGTCTATGATATTTTGAAGCATCCTAGTTAATACTGGCCCGTGGTTGTGGACCGAGAGCTTCAGGAGTGAAGGATGTATGGCATCTGGTCCGGGGTTCTGAAAAGGGTGGAGCCTGGATAGGAGCATCTTCTGTCGCCTTCTGTTATGGTGATAGAGGGTAAAGAGCCTTTAGTTATGCATGGGGTTCCCTCGAGTGCTTGATTTTTCTAAAGTTGGTGAAGCTGCCAGGGGAGTGCTGCCACTAGACCAGCTAAGGCGAAGTGGGCTCCGCTATCTCCGCAGGAAGAGCGACTGGTTTGTTGTTATGGGTAAAGTAAGGGCTCAAGGATGTTTTACGCTGCCGCTTGGCATTGGCCCACAAGCGCTTAGGTTGCTTGAACACCAAGGCCGCAATGTCAGCTACATACTTCTGGTGGGCTATATGGAATTTCCTTTATATATATTATTCTGCGCTTAGGTTGCTTGAACACCAAGGCCGCAATGTCAGCTACGTACTTCTGGTGGGCTATATGGAATTTCCTTTATATATATTATTCTAAAGGCGTTTGGCTTCTTCAAGGTAAGTCTGGGAGTTCTTCTTTTTGGCTTTCGCGAACAGCATCCGCTTTTGCCTCGAGAGAATGATTATATCGTTTGTTATCCAAGGGGTTTTCCACTGTTGGTGTGAGCGGGTCTGGGCCGATCTAAAGTCTAGCCAAGCCTCATACATGCCGTCAGTTGTGGCTTTTTTTAGAATCATGGACCACGGGGCAAGGTGGAAGTACTGCAGGTGCGAGCTGTCCGTTTTCTTGTACTGGCGCACAAGTCGAGCATAGGGTCCGTGCGGTGGGAGGGACGTGTAAGTTCGTAGAAGGATAGCCTTGTGGTCGCACCTAGGGAGATTCTACACGACACCGCACTCCACTACCAGAGAAGAGTTCTGTACAAATACCAGGTCAAGGTGCGACATCGTTCCGGACGGTGACGTGAATGTGGGCTCAAGGCATACCTGGGTTAGGCCAGCAGATTCAACCAACTCGAGTAACCAGTCCGAGGTTCTGTCTAGGCAGGGGCGGATCCAGAGCTCCGTTTTTTTGGGGGGGCGGAAAAGTTGTAAGGATACTATTACCCCATTTTTTCGTGTGCACCGGGGGGTCCACCCATGTTAAACTGCCCTCCGAAAAGGGGGGAGGGCGAAGGTTGACTTTGTTGGGGGGGGGGGGGGGGGGGGGGGGCGGCCGCCCCCGTCGTCCCCCCCCCCCCCCCCCCCCCCCCCCCAATTGGATTCGCCCCTGCGTCTAGGAGGGCAACCGGGGTGACTGAGTCACCCATGGATCAAGTAGACGTTGGCGTATGCCGCGCGATTATCAGAAACAAGGTCGAGGGATCTCCCTAGAGCACCGTAAGCTGCATCGCGCGTGTCGGGGGGCAGTAAACACCTGAGACTAGAAACCGGTCACGTCCGTTTTTGACCTCTACAAAAACTACCTCGAGTGAGTCACCCTCGAGGTCACTTCGTCGACGGCACGGGAGATGAGCAGGGACTAACACCATGACCCACCCCCTGGGTATCCGAACCGATCCCTGCGGAAAATATGGAACCGGGCAGGGTGTCCGCGATTTGTCTGTCACTTGTGGATAAGTCCAACCAGGTCTCGCACAACGAGGACACGGTATTAGGTATCAAGCAGACCGTGGAAATCCGGGAGCTTGTTTCGCCGCTCAAAAAAGGCTGGTGGTGGTGTTGCCATATATATTCGCTCAGAGCTATCATACAAAATAGTACCTGAATACAAAATTATAGACGACAACATTGAGTGTATTTCGATCCAATGCTGTGATATTTTGTTTGCTCTCTTGTACCGTCCTCCGTCTGGATCCGTAAATGACTTTCTGCATTTCTCAGAAACGCTGCTTGAACACAGCATAGAACTAAAGTTACAGGTGGTTCTCGTTGGTGATCTTAAAGGGCCCATGAAACGATTTTTGGGTTGGGATAAATCATTTTAGATTGGGATTTTACTAATAGCACATTGTTCAGTGGACCAAAAGAAAAAAGGTAGAAAGTCAAAAGCCTGACTTTCAGTGCGAAAATTTGAAAACAGAGCGGACTGTTTCGTACCTCCTCCCCTTCGCGACCTCTCTGCCTTTTCACTGTGATACATCCGCGGTCCCAAAAGCGCATCATCGGGTCCAAACTGACGTCACACGCAACCGGACCTCACTTATTCCCTTCACCCCTAAGCTGACATTGTGGTGGAAGCTACACGCTTGCCGGACCAATCAGCCGCCTCCTTTTCATCACCTGACTTCATTCTCTGCAGCCACATTTGCCACGCTCACGTGGCATGTGTGGCTGGCCCAACGATTACGTAGCTTCAACAGCACTGTCAGCTTCGGAATGAACGGGGTGGGGAAAGCAACTTTTGTCTGAATTTTGAGCGACGGGCTAATCTTCTAGGGGGAGAATGGATGTGTCCGGATTACACAAACGACAGTGCGAGAAAGAGGGGTCTCCCCTTTTTCGTCTTGTTTAACTCTTTTGGTGGAATGCGCGATTTATGAGTTGAGGAGGAAAGCTAAACAGGAAAAAGTTGGAAAAGCGTTTCATGACCCCTTTAACATAAATGCTTCCGCTGACAATGTTTCATATTTGCGCTTTCAAGATATATTTGAATCTTATGGTTGCACAAACACAATAGCTGAACCAACTAGAATCACCTCGACTTCCGAGACAACCCTTGACCTCTGCATTACAAATCTTCCTACTGAGAATTTGAAATCAGGTGTATTAACGTGCGATATCAGTGATCATTTGCCAATATACTGTCTAATGCCTGTTAACCAGCTGCGCAAGAAAAACGAAAAAAAACTGGTTAGAGAATATTCGGAACGAAATATTCAATATTTCAAAGATCTTATTTCCTGCCTAGATTGGGATCGTGTTTTGAGAGAAAATGATGCAAACACAGCCTATGACGTTTTTTTATCCTGCTTTCTGTCCGCGTATAACACCTCTTTTCCCCTAAAGACGCGAAAAAAACATAAGAAAACTCGAAAACCATGGATATCTCATGAATTATATGCAAGAATTAAAAACCGCAATAAGCTATTTCAAATATTTCTAAAAACTAGAAGCGAAATTGACCTTTGCATATTTAAGAAAGTCCGAAATAAACTAAACTCTGATATTAAAAAAGCAAAATGCGAATATTATATGAACAAATTTTCAGAGAATATGGGAGATCCCCGAATGATATGGCAAACAGTAAACGAGATCATTTCTAAAAATACCTCGGCAAGAAAAGTTCAATATTACAATGAGGCGCTGACGGATAAACAAATAGCAAATTTGTTCAATGTTCATTTTGTGACTGTTGGTGCTCCTTTAAATAACTGTGCAGAAATACCATGCGAGCAGTTCATTTCGGCAAACTGTGTTAATTCCCTCTTTCTATATCCAACAGACCAGTGTGAAATAATGGAGTTAATTCTAGCATTAAAAAATGATTGCGCCTCCGGGCCGGACGACATTAAACCAAAACCGTTAAAAGCCGTTTGCGACAGAATCAGTATTCCACTCGCGCACGTTTGTAACCTCATGTTATCTACGGGTGTCTTTCCAGACAAAATGAAGCATGCACGTGTGACGGTTATACACAAAGGTGGCCCAGTTAGTGACTTAAACAACTATAGACCTATTTCTGTACTTTCAGTTTTTGCAAAGATAGCCGAACATATTATAAATAAAAGACTTGTTAAGTTTTTGACCTTCAATAACATTTTAGTAAAAGAACAATTTGGTTTTCAGAAAAATAAATCGCCAGAAGTTGCACTTCTTGGAATTAAAGAACAAATTCTCGAGAACATAGAACAAAAAATATACACGCTTGGTATATTTCTAGATCTTAAGAAGGCTTTTGATTGCGTTCAGCATGAAATACTTTTACAGAAACTTCCGTTCTGCGGAATACGCGGTATTTCCTTATCACTGATTAAAAGTTACCTCACTACAAGAACGCAATATACAATAGTAAATGGAGTAAAGTCAGACGTTCAGTACATAAAGTATGGGGTTCCTCAGGGGTCTATTCTTGGTCCTATATTATTTTTGTTATATATTAATGACATTGTAAACATACATGGCAGCTCAAATATAGTCCTATATGCAGATGACACAAATATTTTCTTTTCTGGCTCGGACATCGACGACCTCTTTGGAAAGGCAAAACAGTGGTTGCGGGGATTAGACTTATGGCTTAGATCTAATAAACTTTATTTAAACATAGAAAAAACAAAGCACTTACTGTTTAGACCAAAAGGAACGATACCACCTTCCAATTTGCAATTAAAATTCCAGGACTCTTATATTAAACCATCTTCAACCATTCGATTTTTGGGGGTTTTATTCCATGAAAATCTATCATGGACGCCACATATTGATTCTTTGAGAACAAGTCTTTGTCGAGCTGTTGGTGTCTTAAATAGATTAAGATATTATCTTCCAACAAAAGTGAAACGTCAAATTTATTTCGCTCTTGTGCAATCCCGCATAAGTTACTGCCTTTTAGTATGGTCAACGACATCCCAAACAAATCTAGACAATATTGTATCCATACAAAAGCGAGCATTGCGAGCAATTGGTAACATACAACTCCTTAAAAGTGCCACACCTTATTTTAGGACATATCAAATACTCAACGTAAGAAATCTACATCAATATAAACTATCACTTGAAATTTGGCGGCAATTTCAGCTCGATAAATTGGTGTTCTATGCTAAGTACCACGCGAAAGATAGCCCGTATAATTTAAGGCGTCATTTATTAATAAAATCGCGTTCGCGAACGAATTATGGAGACCAGAGGTTGAGTTTTTTTATACCAGACTATTTAAACCAATACCCATATATTTTAGCTTCATTGGAGTGCGTGCGATCACTCTATCAATATAAAAATATTGTAAAAGAATACTTACTCACAGGGGAATAAAACCGTATGTGTTTTAAGCAAAATGCTTGGAATGATAAGTAGCAATTGTCCTTTCACGTCACATTTTGTGATGTATTTGTTTTGTTTTGTATAGATTTTTAGTTTGGAGTGAAATTGTGTCATTCCTCATTTATTTGTTTTTGCTACCGTTGCTGCCAAAAGGGTGGCATGGCCCCGTCAGGCATTTATGCCTTTTGCCATGTCACCTGGGACATCTCTGTACAGTTATGTCTTAAATAAAAAGTTATCAATCAATCAATCAATCAATCAAAGATCGAGCGGAGATTTGCAGACCAAAAGTTTAGATTGCGGGAGCGTCTCGGCTGAAGGAATCGGGATCGCTGAGTCGATGAGCTAGAATCGGGTGGGCGTTGCGGAGCGACATGAACGGGACGAGCGCTTGGTGTATTCATGAAGTAATCATCACTGATTTGAGGGAGCCGGCAGGCACCGCATTCCCACAGGTCGCCGCGCATCATGAGTCGACGGTACGAAGGCATGAACTGTTCGCACTTCCTGTGAAACCACTTTTGACACGCCTCGCAGCGCGGAGCACCCACATCCCTGCGCATTGACGACATAAGCGTTGGCAGTGACACGGTTCAAGGTTTGGGGAGGCATCGCCGGCACAGAGCAGCAGTGCAACGAGTAGCGTCCGGGTCTTTCGTAATTCATTAGGCCTAGCACTCCATGCGTCTGACGACGACGTGATCTAAGGTAAACGTGCAGGCGAATAGTGGTTTTAACTTTTCAGACAGGGACGGGCAGTTTTCCAGGGACTTACAGCGAATGACAATCGCGAGAGCACCCAGTACCCAGTAGTAACGGCCGAGGCCGGAGCCGTGGATGGAGCGCGCTAGACATGGCGCCCGGCGGCCGCGAGTTCTCGTGTTCAAAGCAGCGACCTTCACCTTCTGTGTTTGTACCATTTAACTCGAAATTAGAAACGGACGATGACGGCAATAAAATATATGGCATTTTTTTTTTATTTGTAAAGGCTTTGCATAGAGAGATCGGAAAGTAAGTTTCATTAGTTGTTTCAGTTCCTACCACTCTCATTCTGTCTACTCGAAACTCCGCACATTGCAACCCCTTGTACTGGGGGGAATCGCTTTTATTGTACCTTAATCTTACAAAAGAAATATTTTTTTTTTCTCAGAACTGCGAACATTTTGTCGAGATTAGGAAAACAATATTATTATGTGAGTTTGCCATAAAACAATAGCTATACGGCGTGACACTGAGGGAGAGGAGGAGCCGAGAACGCGCGTGGACGTCAGAACACCGAGCTCTGGTTGGAATGATTAACGGGTAGATGCTCATTCGTCTAGGATTGCATCTACCCGCTAATGATTCCAACCAGAGCTCGGTGTTCTGACGTCCACGCGCGCTCATTTCACATTCTTCCATACGCAGCTTGTGAAAATGCTCGAGCTGTGCACGTGTCAGTTGTCTGACCTATGCGCCGAGAAACAGAGGGAGTAGAGGAGACGAAAGCGCGCGGCGTCGTCAGCTCAGGTCGGAATGATTAGTGGGTAGACCTAAAGCTCTAGCTGCCCTTGTCTCCACATGCACTCGCGTTCGAATGCGAGAGCCAAACGCCGGCATTCCGCGTTCTATATAAAGCCTTCAACGAGCGCAGTGAAGACTAAGGCATGCCTTTATCTCCATTGCGCTCGTCTAACGCGTTCGAATGCGAACGCCGGACGCCGGCGTACCGTGTTTTAACGGGCGCGACGAGTACAGTGGAGACAACGGCAGCTAGAGCATCAGAGCTACCCACACTCTTAGAAAAAAGGCTATGGATAGTCCTCCCTTAGGGGAGGGTCTTGTAACTTGTGTTTCTTTAGAAAGGGAGAAACTTTCGTCCCTGAAGCAGGGGAGCAACTAGTTCCTCCGTCGCCTGCATTTCATTATGGCGGCCCCGAATCGAGCAAATCGAGCTCATTAAGGCTTAACGAGGACGCTACGTCTCTTGTACGGGACGAGAGGAGCAGCAAATAAAAGCGTACCACGAGCTTTCCGCGAACTGCGTTTATTTCCGAAGCCAGATTCCCCCCACAGGTACAGAAACTTGCATTTCGAAAGCAGTTACTCAGTCTTCTCGTCGACAGCACTGCGATGTTAAACGGAGACAACCGATATCCAGTTACTTCGTGCACTTTGCTTCTTACCTTTGGTGTTCCTCGAGTCACAATTCCTTCGTCAACCGCACATCACGGAGAATGGCAAACTCAATCAGCGAAACCAAAAGCCGCTCTCGTAAGAACAACTCGAAGCCGCTGTTTACCGCGTAGCGTAAAAGAAGGTTAAATCGCTTGCCACCAGATGGCAGGGTCAAGCAGAGTAATTGCAAGCAGCTAGGCTAGATGGCGCTAGGTACCGCCCAATTCATGTTCTACAAAAATAATTGTTTTTTGGGCTGCTATTGGGCCTGGGATCCTCTATATACACACATTACTCATACTCACTGCTCATACTACAAACATCAGGTGAGCATACATTGAGCACATACATGGCACACACAAACATCAAAACAACGGAACACCACACTGACCCGAACACTAAAACCGTACTCTGCGCTTCCGTCTTTTATACTGGTCGTTTTGAACGGACGGAATTACTCGGTGACTGACTAAGCAATAAAAAATATTCCCAGCATGTTGATTTTTTCCAAGCAATATCATGCCTCTAAGAGTATTTTGAATGGCTCAGAGGATGAATCTCTTATTAAAAAGCAAGCGCTGGATCATGCCGTAATTATTTGAAAGCCAATAAATTAAGCCGCTCCAATGCGGTTCGAAGCCATGAGTTTGTTTCCCCGCACGGCACGTCGTAGCCTACATTTCTATTGTAGTGTTTGTTTTTCAATTTATGCTGTTCGCGCAAAGCTGCAAATGCCGTCTTGAATTAATCTCTGTAGAGCGGATATTCACTCAGCTGGAAGTGATGCTTCACGGGCTGAGAAATCGCTTTTCGATCAACTTGAATGCAGTCAAAACCGCGACTTGCGGCAGGTGTTAAGTGTAGGGAGCTGCGCCGTGGCGAGCCCGAAAACTTCTAGCGCTCATCCCAGTGCGCCACTTGGAGGGCAGTTTCTCCAGGAACCGTAGTATACTTAAACAGCAAAATAAAAGGTAGCTTTTTTTTTCGATTTTACCTACTATTGTTTTTTAAGGCTAAAATTCCACACTGTAAATATACGTACTTTCCGTCACGATTTCGTACTGTTGTCCTTGCCCCAGAGCGCAATCGCTCTCGGGGACGAGACAAATCCAACAGTCACATTGGTCACTGTACGATAGGAGCTTATACTGTTCAGACCAGCGTCCCAACATGTCTATCCGCACGTTGATCGATTGCACGTAATCCCTCAATTGGTATAAACTTTTTAATGTAAAGCGGAATGCCAACCTGCGACTCCCCGCCCCCTCCGATCAAGGCCCGACCAGCGGCATCAATGCCCGACAGTTTACGATCTCATCTTCTTGTTACACCACTGATACGCGAACACACGGTCACATCGGCGATAATTCCATTCTGTTCACAACCCACAACACTGCCATCACGATGTTGCAGCTATGTTGCTGACACGCACAAATACAGAACCACGTTGAACGCCGGTTGCACTCGGCATCGGAAAACAGAACCGAACTCAGCACGGAAGGCGCCCAGGCAGCCGGCAGCAAAACCTGCCTGTCTTGGACGCAGTTCCTGCGGTTTCCATAACATCGAAAACGTCGACACAGTTCCTTGTGGTTTCGCTGATGCAGTTCCGTGGTTCCGTGCCGCGCGAGTCCCGCAATCCGGAGACGGCCATCCCCCAGTGTACGTGCGCTGCTGGCACTGCTCCGAAACTTCGCTGCTTCTAGCGGCTTCGTTTGCTCGTTTGATAAAATTAGTTATAAAAACGTCAATGCAACCGAAATGTTCTGCACGTTTAGACTAGAAGACGGAATTACAGGCGGCCTTTGCTGCCGCTGAAGCTCAATCAACTCAACAGTTATTTATTAAATAACATACGTGACCTGCTCGAAAAATGAAACCGAAAGGAGATGAGTCGGGAGGGCGAAAGCTTTCTCCCGTCTGCCTGGAGAAGGAGGAAAACGTCTCGTTCCTCCCCTTTTCTCGTGTCCGCTTGGAGGCGCGTCAGTAGAAGGGAAGAAGACGCGCCGTTGCTACTTTTTTCCTCCATTTTTTTCTTAGAGTGTAATTCCAACCAGAGCTCGGCCATCTGACGTCCCGCGCGCTCTCGTCTCCTCCTCTCCCTCAGTTCCTCGGCGCATACTCTAAACTTCGGATACTTTTTATAATGATACTTGGTAAAACTTAATTTTAATGCGTCATCATTCATGCCCTGGTACCTAACCTAACCTAACCTAACCTAACCTAGCCTAGACTAGCCAAAGTTCGCAACGTCGCCAGCTGGTTCCGCCACAGCCACTCTGGCTGTAGAAACTAGGGGTTGTCGCGAACCAGCTGCGGTCGAGTTCGACCAGGTTCGACTTTTTCGAACTTTTAGTGGAAAGTTCGACCAACCTTGTATTGAGGTTCGACTCGTGTGCGCATGCGCGACAGGCTGGCTAGTTGGCTTCAGATTGGATGGTAATGGCTAAGAGATCAATTAAGTGCAGCGCTGATTGGTTATTTTAGTTAATACAGTACTAAAAATTAAGTTATTAACTTCTTCAGTGATTACAATTAGTTTCTTTTAATTGCAGCTGTTCACAATATAAAATAACCCTTTGCATCAAAAAAAAAAAAAAAATTCTCCAAACCTAGGGTTGGCCACACTGTCCACAGAGTCGAACCGGTCGAATCTGGTGAAAAGGTCGAAGGTTCGTCGAACCCCGAAAGTGCGACCAAAAAATCTGGGTCGACAAAAGTTCGCCTAGGAAGCACCTCCTGCACGCGCCGACAGATGGCGGGCGGGGTGCGGGGAGCATTTGGCCAATGGGCGGAGCTTGTTGTCCGCTAGAACCAGCGGATTTCGCGATAACACTAAATGGAGTTACTTCTTTGTCTTCTTTATTCCTGAGAAATCGCGTAGAGTTCCAATGAGTCAGAGCCACAAAATGGTGGACGGAAGTAGTCATCCCCCGGTTGTCAGACTACGCTGCTGTGGTTGCCAGGCTGTCAAAATATATTTTAAGAAGGCCAAACTCTCTCAGTTGGCGCGTTAAGTCGGCGCTCCTTTACTCCTACTCCGACGTTCCGAGTTTCATACTGCGAGCGCAGAAACTAAACGACGCACAGCGTACAGAGCCATAGCCTCCTCTATACGGATAAAAGAGGCTATGACAGAGCGCGACACACCTAGGCTGCGTTCCAAACCTACTCGTAGATCCACAGGTGGTCCAAATTAATCCTCAGTCCTCCGCTGAAGCGTGCAAGATGCCCGTCGTAGGTTTGGCACATAAAACCCCCAAATTTGA
This sequence comes from Ixodes scapularis, assembly GCF_016920785.2. Lineage (NCBI taxonomy): Eukaryota > Metazoa > Arthropoda > Arachnida > Ixodida > Ixodidae > Ixodes > Ixodes scapularis. The sequence goes on along the minus strand of NW_024609835.1, from coordinate 33,671,539 downwards.
CTTTTTTTCAGACCTACTCGAATGGATCCGAGTTACCCTGGCGGATTATGTCACGTGACAACAAAAATAGAGACACGCCGGACGCGGTTAGGTTTTCGATAATCACGTTTACCCTAGAGTTAGATCAAGTAAGTTTTGAAACACGGCCAGAAACTGTCGACGGGCCACGCAAGCTCCTTCCGACCGTGGATACGGGTGGCAGAAGCCGAAAATATTTTGAAGATAAATAATTAGGCCCGTGTGGAGGGGCAGTGTCTAAAGCAAAAGAGACGTCTACGTTATGAAGTTTCTACGAACGTCTTAATATTCCTGAAAGGTTTGCAGACTCGCTTCGTGCACATAAGTGGAAGGTTACCTTGACCGATCTATTTATTGACCATGTATGCTGTTCCGATTTAAATTAAAGCAACGTTCTTGAACCCGGTCGTCGACGCAGGGAACCCACAAATTTGTCAGAGATTCCGTGGTTCCGTCGGTCCCGTCTCGCAGTGGGACGGAAGCTACGCCGATACAGGCATACCGTCTTTCGATAGCACGTCAATCCGTTTTAGGCGGTATGCATGAACAAACCTTTTAACTGGTGCTTCGGCTTTCCAATCTAAGTATCTTTATTCGCTGCGGCTGGGCTAGGCATTTCAAGCAGGGCAGCGGTCTGACTGTCTTTTAGTCACAACTTTTCTGTCGCCGAGCTATCGGCACGCTCGTTCGATAGATCAATTCGTTTTCAGGCAAGACGCACGAACAAACCTCTTCCTCACCGCTCACTGATGTTTCGGCTTTCAAATCGAAGTATATTTATTCACTGGCCTAAGCATTATAAAAGGGACAGAGCAGTGAGAATGTCTCATCTCGACAACTTTTCTGTCGCTGTGTTATCGGCACGCTACCGTTTGATAGATCAGTTTCTTTTTCAGGCGAGATGCACGAGCAAACCTTTTTCGGCACGCTAATTGATGTCTTGGCTTTCAAATCAAATCGTTTTTGCCTGCGGGATTAAGCACTAATCAACTGAAAAGGGGCAACGGTCCGGCTACGTTTTTCGTCTCGGCGGTCTCAACAGCAGCGCAGCCATCTTGTTTGTTTACGTGACGTCACGGAACGCGAAGAAATCACTCGCGCTCCGAGAAATTTTCGGTGCACGAAGAGCGCGCTTGAGTGTCAGTCTCCGGTGGCACTCCTGTCCGTTTAGTGGAAGGAGCACCAAGCTCTCGCGCTCCAGAGCACGAACTTAATTAACGCGCCCAGTATAAACGGCTCTGGGGTGCGCGCTTTGGACGGCATCGGAAGCTTCCGCCGCCGGCTGTGGAGACCTGTAGAGGCACACGCAGTGGCGTAGCAACGGGGTGGCCCTGTCGTCCCAGTTATGGGGGGGGGGGGGGGGGGGGGGGCACCTTTCGTAGCACCCCCCTCCCCCCCCCCCCCCCCCCCCCTTCCGGTTTATGCTTTGCTGGTTGGTTGCGATCTCGAGGAGTGAAGGGGGGGTAGTGAAGGTGCTACGAAAGACATAAGGGCCCCGGGTGCCGGATGGCCTAGCTACGCCACTGCGCACACGGGCTGCAGTTCTGTTCTTCGACTACGCCGTTCTTGACGCGCAGCCCTCTTACCACGCCACCGGGTCGTGTGCGCACGGTGTCGTCGCCCCTGGATGCACAACAACATGCGCGGCATCGTAAGGCCCAAGAGGTTCGACGACGCCGTTTGCACGAAACCGCCGACGTTCGGGAGCAGATTTGATCTTCAGTTGCCACGTACTGTACATGACACATTCAAACGGCGGCACACGTCGCGTGCTTCACATTGCACAGGCCGCTCATTGTCACGATCTTTCTCGAACGTGGACGAAGGGGCCGAAGCACCCGCCGAGAAGAGACGACACGCAGCCTGGTTGTGAGGGTGGACGATGACTGACCGGAGCACGTGTGCTCACGGTGTTTATTAGCGAGGTGAACAATGTTGCCCGCCGAGCCTGGCGGCCGCAGACGGGCGGACTGGAGGGGGGCGCCACTAACTTGTTACACTCCTCCCCCCCAGTTTGTTTTTCCTAAAAACAAAATACATGAATAAACACACACGGCCGACACCATCTCGGTGTCTGGTCATGCAAAGTCCCGGCCTGTCGACGATGAAGGTCACCCCGGCGAGTAGCGGTCAGGTGGCCTCCGCTGCCGTGCACTGCGCCTGGGCACTGGTGTCGACGGGCCAGGTGTGGCAACGCCGGGCGCTGCCTGTCCAGGTCGCGCTCCACCCAGTGGAGCCGCAGGGACTGGATTTGGGTGTGGCACCGGTCCAACTGGTGCCACAGGACTGGCGACACTTGTCGCCTCCGGGGTGGATGGCGCTCCGCCGGCCACGACTGGTGCTGTTGTTGGGCCCCCTGCAGGCTGGTCCTCCGAAGCGACGGCCGAGGGTGGATGCCAGGTCCCGAGGCGAGGCCTGACATGGTCGGCGTGCCGGTGCCAGGTGGTCCCGTCGGGCATGCGGACGAGCAGCGACGAGGCACTCTCTGGTGAAACCACACGCCCGGCAGACCAGGGTGGGCCAGGACGAAAGTTCCTGGCGTAGACCGACGCTCCCGGCTCCGGCAAAGGCCCGGGACGGCACCCTCGGTCAGCAGCCAGCTTCTGCTTCAGCTGCTTCAGGAGCGCCGTGGACCGGAGGTCTGGATGCAAGACGTCCAGGGGGGTCTTGACCATCCGGCCCAGCAGAAGCTCGCAGGGGGCACGGCCAGTGACCTCATGCGGTGTGGTCCGGTACTGAAACAGTACCCGGGCCACCTGCGTTCGGAAATCCCCGGGCTGGCTCCTCTTGAGCTTGTCCTTGATGTTCTGGACCACTCGCTCGGCCGCACCATTGGAAGCGGGGTGGTACGGCGGAACCAGCATCCGGCGGATTCCATTCCTCTGCAGCCAGTCCAGGTACTCGGCGCTGGCGAAAACGGGACCATTATCAGACACGATAATGTTCGGCAATCCCTGCGCCGCGAAGACCTGCCGCAGAGCCGCAATGGTCGCGCTTGCCGAGGGACTGGTGACTGGCAGTGCCTCCACCCACTTGGAGTAGGCGTCCACTACCACCAGGAAGTAGTGGCCCTTGAAGGGTCCCGCATAGTCCACGTGTAAGCGGGACCACGGCCTCTGTGGGAACGGCCAGGGGGTGATCTCCACGTGGCGCGAGGCTCGCTGGTTCTCCTGGCAGACCTGGCAGCTTTGCACCTGGTGCTCGATGTCCTGGTCCAGGCCAGGCCACCAAACGTGCGACCGTGCCACCATCTTGGTCTTTTCGATGCCAGGGTGCCCCGCGTGCAGCAACTGCAGCACCTTGGCCCGGAGACTCTGTGGAATCACCACCCTGGAACCCCACAGGAGGCAGCCTTGCTCCAAGCTCAGCTCGGCGGTCTTGTGGCTGTACGCCTGGTGACGCAGCTCCTCCCCTCGGGCAACCGCCTTGACCACCTGAGACAGGACCGGGTCCCGGCTGGTCGCCTGCGCCACCGCAGTCCTGGTCAGCACCCCCGGGTAGGCCCGCTCCAGCAGGAAAACGTCAGCTGGCTCTGGAACGGCAGCAGGCACCTCCGGCAGGGGCAGGCGGCTCAGGGCGTCGGCAGGTCCTAGGTCCTTCCCAGGGCGGTAGACCAGCTTGTACCTGTAGGCTGCCAGCGTCAAGGCCCAGCGTACCACACGAGGCGATGCTTGCACTGGGACTGCCTTGTCAGGTCCCAGCAGCCCCAGCAGCGGCTTGTGGTCCGTGACTGCCTCGAACTGCCGGCCCCACAGGTACTGATGGAAGCGCTGGACCCCGAAGAGGAGGGCCAAGCCTTCCTTGTCGAGCTGGCTGTAGCGTTGCTCCGCCGCATGTAGTCGACGAGAAGCAAACGCCACAGGGCGTTCCTGACCATCCTGACCCCGGTGCGACAGGACGGCTCCTACCCCGTACGGCGACGCATCCACGGTGAGGACTACAGGCTTGGCCGGGTCGAAGTGCACCAGCACTGGAGCCTTAACGACCAGCTCCTTGCTGTGCTGGAAGGCCAAGTCCTGCTCCTTCTTCCAGGCCCACTGCTGACCGTCACGAAGCAGTCGATGCAGCGGCTCCAGATGCGTCGAAAGGTTGGGCAGGAACCTCCTGTAGAAGTTGATGAGGCCGAGGTAGCTCTGAAGCTCCTTCTTGCTCTTGGGCTTCGGCGCCTTGAGCACGGCCTCAATCTTGCGGGGTGCCGGGGCCAGGCCAGCCTGGGAGATGATGTGTCCCAGATACTCCACGCTGGGGGTCAGGAACACGCACTTGTCCAGCCTCAGCTTGAGACCGGCGTCCTGTAGTCGTGTCAGGACTTTGCGCAGGTTCTGCAGGTGGTCCCCGTCGTCGGTACCGGTAACCAGGATGTCGTCCAAGTACACCGCCACGTGCCTCATGCCCCTGAAGAGGTTGTCCATCTCTCTCTGGAAGATGGCTGGGGCTGAGGCCACGCCGAACGGTAGGCGTGTGTACTGGAAGAATCCCATGGTAGTCGAAATGGTGACATACTTCCGGGCGGCATCCTGGAGCACCAGCTGCTGGTAGGCATCTCGAAGGTCGAGCTTGGTGAACTTCTGTCCCCCGGACAGAGCCGACCAGAGATCTTCTACCCGAGGCAGCGGGTACTTCTCGACGGTAGCGACGGGGTTGATTGTGACCTTGAAGTCCCCGCAGATCCTGACGCGGCCGTCTCGCTTGAGGACTGGGACAATTGGTGCAGCCCACTCGGAAGTCTTGACGGGCACCAGGATACCCTCTCGCTGCAGCCGTTGCAGCTCCTGGGTGACCCCGTCCTTCAGGGCGAACGGCAGCGGACGCGGCTTGAAGAACCGAGGCCGGGCTCCCTCGGGAACGTGGATGCCGACCGTCGTGCCGGCGAAGGTGCCCACCCCTGGCTGGAACAGGGACTGGAAGTCGGTCAGGAGGCTCGGGACGTCCTTCACCACGTGCAGCGCAGCTTCTTGGTACTCCGGCAGCCGAACACCCAGCGAGTGAATCCAGTTCCGGCCCAGCAGCGTCGGCGACGACCCCTTGGTTAGGTAAAGGGGAAGGACTGCCTCCCTGTCACCAAGGCGAACGCTGACTTGAGCCCGACCCTGGACCTGGGAAAGCTGCCCGGAGTAGCTGCGCAGCATGACGTCAGACGCCTCGATAGACACGCCGGGGAAGGTCCGCTTGAACAGCTTCCCGGGCATGACCGACACGCTGGCCCCCGTGTCCAGCTCCATGGTGATGGGGTGGCCGCAGATTTCGACTGACACCAAGTAAGGTGGCACAGACGAAAGTTTATTCAAATGCCACACGTCGAAAATCTGCGGGTCCTCGGCCACGACGTGGACCCTGGCTGAAGACGGACCCGGGCCTGGTGCCGCTCGTCCCCGCCGCGTTCTCTTGCGACGGCCACCCTGGCCGCGGGCTTGGCTGGAACCCGGGCTTGAACCAGGCTGCCGCCGCTGCTGCTGCTGGCCGCCGCTCGTCCTCCCCCCTCGGCAGACACGTGCGAGGTGCCCAGTTCTCCCGCACGTGAAACATTGTGCGTGGACGAACTGGCACTGTGAGGGGGAGTGGGCAGCACCGCAGCGGCTGCAGGCACCGCTCCATGCCGCCATCTTGTTCACCGCCGTTTCCGTCGACGGCGAGCCGGCCGCACGCGCAATCTCGCTGGCGTCGTTTGCTGCGGCTTCTATCGCCAGCGCTGCCTTCACCGCGTCGTCCAGCGAGGGGTCGGGGAGCTCCAGGAGTCGCGTCTGCATGGCAGGGTTGTTGATGCCGCAGACGAACCGGTCCCGGAGTAGCGAGTCCAACTGGTCGCCGAAGGCGCAGGTGCTCGCTAACCCTCGTAGCGCAGCGACGAACTGCCCGAGGGTCTCCCCGTCCTGGCGGCTCCGGTTGTTGAAGCGGAACCGCTCCATAAGCGTGGACGGCGCCGGGCTGAAGTGCGAGCGCAGCGTGGCGAGCAGCTCACCCAGCGTTTTAACGTGCGGCGTGGCCGGCTTGAGGAGGTCGAGCAGGAGGCTGAAGACGCGGGTCCCGCAGCTGGCCAGGAAGATGTCCCGTTGTTTCTCCTCCGGCGTGTCGTTCGCCCGGAAGAACACGTGGACTTGTTCTTCGTAGACCGGCCAGGCGGACCCATCTCCCTCGAACGGCTCGAGCCTCCCGTACAGCGGCATGGCGACAGGAGCGGGGTGCGGTGTTCCGACTCTCTCGGCGGCGTGGGCCGACCCGTGCACGTTGGTGGGCTCCAGTGCCACGGTTCCTCGTCGCCAGTGTCACGATCTTTCTCGAACGTGGACGAAGGGGCGGAAGCACCCGCCGAGAAGAGACGACACGCAGCCTGGTTGTGAGGGTGGACGATGACTGACCGGAGCACGTGTGCTCACGGTGTTTATTAGCGAGGTGAACAATGTTGCCCGCCGAGCCTGGCGGCCGCAGACGGGCGGACTGGAGGGGGGCGCCACTAACTTGTTACACTCATGTGCATGATCTATATACGTCGCAGAATTAAACCCGCTTTCGCGGTGAATAAATTCCCACAACGAAATGGCTCTGTCATTTTACGCGCATCGCGCGCACGTGCTTCATGCACAGGCTAAGTGAACTGATCTGCCTACACCAGGGAGAAAGGGGGTTTTGGAAATGTTCACCCGAGGAAAATGCTGAGAGGCTGCATTCACCATACTTTGTTATATATAACCGTTGCGCGTTTCTTCAAGAATCAGCGTAGCAGCAGCAGCCATTTTCTTTTATTACTTCGTACACGCATCTGTATATTTTTCTGGGGAAGGCAGTTCCTCGCTTCCCTGCGGTAGTTATGCTCAAGATGCTCACGCGACATGTCAGTAGTGTGGCCCAAGCAAAACTAAAAGGCAAATGAAATAGGCTGGACGTCAGGTGTAACCCACGGAGCCTTCATTCAAAGGAGGTCTAACTGCTGCATTCCGGCATAAGCACTACCAATTTGCGCCGGATTGCTTAAAATCAATGGCCATCCGCTAGAAAGAAATCACAAACAAAAAGCAGCAGCCTTCGACCAAGCCTGCTCTGCTGACATGCTAGCCGCTTTTTCCTATGCACACTTTCCGAACTTCGATTCGCGCCCCGGCGTAACTATGACGACAAGCGGAAGGCTTCAGACACAAAGCTGCGTTTGCTCTCTCGTCGCGGTGCGAGAACTCGCCAGGTTCAATCGGTAATAAAGAACATAAGTCTCTTCGTATGGCGGCCCCTGTCTTGTGGGATTCTGCGGCAAGGCTCCATTTGGTTCTACTGTGTTCGGTGAGCTTAGCGAGTGCGAAAGTGATTCAGGGAGTTTTGGAAACTTCAGAGGTAAGCAACGTTTTCCTGAATATAAGTCCGAGTAGTAATGTAGACAGTTGGGCGAGTTGGTATAGACTGAATATAGTTATAGTTGCGCACAAAATGACAGGGTCGTCTACGTGTTCCTTTTCTCTGTTCCCGTCCTTTTGTGCGCAACTGTAACTATGTTCAATAAGTCCAAGTTTCGTCCCTTTGAAGTATCGGGTAGTACCCCAAATTATTGGCTCATAGAAGGCTTCACTCGGCGGAAAGAAATAAAAGGAAACAATGAACGTCCGACTATATTTATACTATGGTTACGGAAATCTCTTTAAAATACACTTATTAGCTCTCTTTCTCTCTCTCTCCCGTGGTTGCGGAAACTCAAGAACACTATTTCGTTTCAGCGTTTCAGCACGCATACGTACACGGAGACTGACACACGACTGTCGACTTTTTCCTGTTGGCCTCACACAGTTGAAAGCATTTTATGAAAAATACCAAAGAAATAAATCGTGTTCGCGAGCGGCACCAAATCAGGGGCGGACTTATGGGTCAGGCTTGCGTTTGTCGTGTCGATGTCGTGTTTGCGCTATTTCGTGCAGTACACATATGTGCAGAGAAATTACGCAGATACATATCTAGATACCTTTGAGCTATGTATATGTCAGTTGTCTATATTACAGCTGAATTACCTCACATTTCTGAACTTCTTCGGCTAAGAGATTCACAGTGCGCGAATGAACTATAATTGACTTATCAGAGTTACTGAGTTTCACACGAAGTAACTCTGATAAGTCAAAGAAGTGACTCCTAAGCAGGGTTGGAAAAGCTAATTAAAAATGTACCTAAGATACTGTTCCAGTTACTTATACAAAAAGGTACCTTGGTACATACCTAGGAACTCGCTTAAAAATGTACCTAAGTAGGGATACAGTTACTTCAAATATACTTTCTCTATTTATTTGCCACAAATTTGTCGGAATATATTCCAAGTAAAGCTTTTTATACTAAGGATACACACAAAAACGAGTTCGATACATGCGTTTTATTGGTGTCAGTGTGAGAAATAAGGGAAACCGTATTCACGTGAGCATTCCAGGACACGCCTTTAATCGCAGTTTAGCAATGGTTCCTCCTACGCTAAAAACGCGCTCCACCACCGCACTGCTTAGAAGTCCAGTGTTGAACTTTAACAACACGCTTTTCAGCAGCAGCATGTGCTTGAGACACTCCAGGCTTCTTTTTGGAGCAAGTTTGGTGTACTGTACAAATTTCTGTTCCCATGATGCAAATGAGGACGATGTTTCGAAGTTAAAGAAGTGCTCGCAGTCTTCGTTGTCACCACTTTGTTCGCCTGACGACACTTTTTCCATAGTTGATATTTGCATAAGTTGATTCTTTAGATAATCCCAGACCCGCTTCCGTTCGGCAGATATTATCAAATGTTTTTTGTTCTTTTATACCTGCAAACCTCTTGTCGATCTCCGTGATTAAGCTATCGACCACCGGGCGGTAGTAGCTCAAGTCCTCCGTCAGCAATGTGAACATCTTTCTGCTGAATGAACCACTGCAGGCAGGAGATAGGCCACGAACATTCTGCTCTTGCGCTGGAGAAGAATTATTGCTTGTGCCAGAGGTGTCAATACCTTTACATACTCGTCAATAAAGTCAATGTCTGACTTGCTGAATCGCAGAATTTCGAAATTCTTACAAACTTCCTTCAGCTTTCTCTCACTCTGAACAAGCATTCTGTGAAGTGATTTGAGGCAATCGTATGTAGAATTCCACCGCGTGAGCACAGGCGTCGGCGAACACCCTTCACAGCCTGAAGAAATGGCTTCGACAACCACATTAGACCGCGCTCAAATGAACACCGCCATTCGCTAAAGTGTCGTTCGATGAAACATTATGGGCGGACTTCGTTCGCTAAAACGTCTTTCGATCGAGTCAGTGGCTCCAAGGTCGTACCCAACTCAACGTTAATCACCGCACATGGTAGTATGTCAATATTTCAAGATTTATAGATTCTGCCATTTTGACGAAGTGAATAGAAAAGTACCTGCAAAAAGTAACTTCACCTAGTTACAAGTTAATGGAAAATGTGCCTAAGATAGAGAGTCAGGTACCGAGGAATGAAACTACCTAGGTTTGTATGTCAGGTACAACAAAAGTACCTAGATACCGATATCCAGATGCTTGTACCTAGGTATATTTACAACTCTGCTCTTAAGTTACGCACGGCCATGAAGAAGCCGGCATTGCATAGTCGTGCCAACATCTCCATATCACCTGGCATATTTAGGAAGGATAAGAAATGAAGTGCGGGTGGTGCATGGCAGAGCGCCCCCCTCCCTCACCCCCCCCCCCCCCAAACACACACACACACACAAATAAACGAAGTTGTTGCTCAGAATACCGAAGAAAATGTTTAGGCAGGCACAGATGCAAATATTTGATATATGTGCCAGATTAAAAACAAAAACAAAAATCTACGAAGGGGAAGTGTTGTAGTGGGAATGGGCGCGAGTGCAAGCATTAGACGCTGCTTCTCTGGCGCGAACATTCGTGCAAACCGATCATTGTACAAAACTATAGGCCCGGGCGCATGTGAAATTAAGCATAATTTGCATATTCTAGTACTTTTATCAAATTCTTTTTTATCTACATGCATGCATCGAAACGCACATCATGAGCTCTGACAGGCATAAGAAAACACCTTGCTAAAATTTCTTTTAAAAGTGAATCTTAACATATACAGCTGTTATGAAAAAATGCTTCGTTGTTTTGATACAAAACTAAAGTCAATGAAGTAAGAACAAGTAGATCGGGGAACATATGGTGGTTCTTACTACAAACGAAGCTAGTTTTCTTACTTTTCTTTACGTACTTTTTTTTTCTTTTTTTTGCCACGAGTATAAAATTTGGCCCTACTCCAGAATGCCCTCAAACTCCATATAATATTTACTACGCGAAATATTAGCATGATTTGTTATGTGCGCTTTAATAACTTAAAAAAATGGATATTTCTCCGTTCTCAAGTTAACCGCAGTGGAATCAATCCGTTCTAAAAATTAAAAGCACTTTTTTTTTTCTTCACAAATCGATCGCGTTGTTTGTTTTATTGACCTCTGAAACTGTAAAGTGCTTTTTAAACACATGTATAATTCTGTCCCCAAAAGTAGTATTTATAAATGGTCATTGCTGAATGCGAGTGGAGCAGTATCTGTAGCGGCTTAAACTGCCCAGTCACCGGGAGCTAAAACAGATGACCCTCAACCAGCTTACGCGCATTATCTGTGGAGCCCGTCACCTGCAAATGTGCTTTGTAGTTTGTATAAATAAGTAAATTTGTGAAGACTATCGGAGTTTTAATGTCTTCACAGTGCTGTAAAGATACGGAAAGTATTGTACTTGTAAGGGAGCATATCTTAACAGTTTTGGAATACATCAGGATATACATTCCAGGTACTACTTGTGCTTACTAAGACAATCGCGGCCACTTAGTACATATCAATCTTTCTCTTGAAACATTCGCTAAACACAAAACGATGCCTCGACAACTCAGACTCACAATTGAGAAAATCAATTAAGTATGAATCTGATAACGGCGTTCATTTGTTCCGGCTCTACTAACAGCCCACACAGTTTATAGATTACGTAATCATGTACCCCGGAGCACTGTGCAAAAATGCCCGTTGGTGTTTTATAGTTCAAACAGCTTGAAAACGCTGTTTCACGGGACTTAGTGTCATACGATGGTCTGTTGAAAAAGTGCCTTAACATTGGTTCGAAAGTATTATAGTGTATGTAACTTGAATTATGTAATACATAATTTTTCATGTTGCTTACGCTCTAAGTTGTTTAAGTTCAAGCGCATTTTAACTTCAAACAGTTCTCCAACACGACGATAAGAAGATGTGCCTCACGACGGGGGCAATTTCGTGAATTATTATGAATATCTGCGAAATTATGATTGTTCAAACGTAATGACTTTAATGTTTGTAAACGAACGTAAATTTCTTCGTGAATTTCTAAACAAACTAGTGGGTCAGTTAGCATGATTTTTTTCTCCTTTTCAGAACTGGGCATTTCTTACAAGGTTTTGCTTTCTCTCAAAGCAAGGGCATTTCATCTACGAAATTGAGTACCCCACGGTAAGTGATCATACGAAATAAATAGCCATATTGAAAATCCCAGCTCGCCTGCACACTTGATTTAGTTTCTTGTCGTGAAATCTTTTTTATGTTAAATGGTTTGTGGCAAAACGTTTGCCAAGATGCTTCTCAAACACGGTCGTTACTAACGCGAAGTTTCTTGATAAAAATAACGCATTTCAGCGGAAGTGAAGTTGGAATTCGTGCAGCCGTACCGTCGTCACCAGACATTACATCATCCGTGCTTCCCAACTTAACACCTCCCGGATGACAAAGCCGTGGTGCTGAATTTCTTTGTGTCACTAAAGAGGGCCCGGGTTCGGCAAAGATTGGACACGTTGTCTATGGCTGTGTTTACATGAGTACTCTACGTTGAGCAAGTGTTTCTAAACGCCTCCTTAGCGCATCGGCGCACAAGGACAGGAACGCCAATCCGCCTCCAAAGCAACACAGATTTTTGGCGAAGCACTGGCCAATGACTGGTGAGGATCTTCTGACGTGGCCATTCATCCGCCAACGCTAGGCCGATGACTGATGACCAGTGGCTATTGGCCAGCGCCAGATAAAAACCAGTCACCGGCCAATGGCCACTCTTTGACCACTGAGACCATCGGCCACTTTCTGGCCACTGGTCAAAGGACCATTGCCAGCCATTGGCCCCAACGATTGTCCAAATCTGTGCTACTTGGTAGACAACGCGCAGGGAACGCGCGATGACGAGGCGGACACGCGTGCAATGTCACTGGTTGAAATCGGGGAAGGGGGGGGGGGGGCAAAAACACGTGGGCGCATTTGGAGGGTAAACAAACGCAGGAGGTGCTCAAAGAGCAGACCAACTTGTACGCCGTATTCGCCCCAAGATCCAGATTGAATTGAGGGGAAACGTGCTCTTAATGTTTACCCATCGATCTCTATAAGTCACGTGATGAGTACCTCTGTCCAGAATGCGGGAGGAGACAAAGTATCCATACCAGAGGCGTGTATAGAGAGAGTTTTTGTGAATGGGAGGCGCTGGTAGAGCCAGGGCGTGCACCAGATGCAGAAAGTGGGCTTGACATGCTATCTTGGTCAACCAGTAGCGTAAAAGAATCCCCTAGCGGAGGTAGGGAGAAACAGTTTTAATCATAAGTAAATGTTGGTATATGGTTTTAATAAGCGCATAAGAGTGAACTGTAGTAACCCTTCATGCTTGAAGATAGCGTGCACGTGATGTTTCGTCATGGTCATGCAGAAAGATGTAAGAAAGGAATGTGCCGCTCGAAGTCTGCTTTGCTCAGGTAGGGTGTGATCGCTCCGACTGCAGATTCCCGGCCCTCGGCGCTTGGAGTACAGATTATTTCGATCGTTTCGCTAGTCGCACCCTTCCACTGTGATATTTTGTATGACCATGATTGAAACATCACGTACACCCTATTTTCAGTCACCGAGAGTTACTCCGACGCACTCATTACGTTTGTTTCACGCGACCACCGCCAGGGTATTATTTCCGGATTCTGGTATGCCACATTCGAATTTGTGAAGACGCCCTGGAACACGCCAAGCCCGCTTTCGGCCAATGGCGCCTCCTCATCTGTCTCCTATACTTTCCAACGAATGGCCAAACTCTCTACATATACGGCTCTGATCCACACCAATGGCACAGAGCACGGGCAAGGGTATAGAACACGAGCTCTTTGCAGTTGATTCCAGTGCGCGAGCGCTGCATTGGCGCCTCCCGTATGTTCGACCTCACGTGCGTTGCACTCGTTTTGCTCCAGGTAAGTGTAGAACAAAGTATAGTTCTGCTTTTACCCACATGAGGCGTGCTGATAGAATCTCGAGGCGAATCAAGCAGGGACCAATGCCACGTATTCTGTCTCTCCACATTTACCCATCTTCTACCAATCAAAATAGTCAAATCTCGATTCGATGGCCTACGTGGCATCCCTGTAAACGGGTGTTCGGCTGAGCCCCGTGTTCTCGCTGATTGGACACGAGTTCCAGCCGAACGCTGACGCAGCACCCGTAGCCAATCCGCGTGCTCTACGTGGGCCTGGTTTAGTGACGCAGAAAATTCAGCACTACGGCTTTGTCGCCTAGTGCGTGTTTCCCCACATCGCTCTTTCTTTCACAAGCTGTTCGTCACAGGACGACACGTCAAGACTCACTTCGTGCACCGAATTGTGCCATACAGTACCTCGCGCTGTTTACAAACGAGCGATGTGTGGACGTACGTACCGTTCCCACACGCTGCCCGTGCTCAGAAACCCGCGGAAAGCATCTGCGCATGCGCCCTGCTCATAGCCGCGTGACGTCAGGGTCACGTGTGCGCCGAGAAACTAATAGAGATAAGAGGAGACGAGAGCGCGCGGGGACGCCACTCGGAGCCTAAGCTCGTAAAACACAAAGTTGGAGCAGCCAAAACTTCGCGGAGCGCGCCGATAGGACGCCGGCGACAAAAACGCAAAGTCATCGTCGCGATAGTCCAATCGGTGCGCTCCGTCAACTTCACCCCAATTTTGTGTTTGAGGAGTTTAGAGGGGGGATCGGGCACACCCAGCTCGACGCGCGTGAAGCGAAAGCTCGCGCTGCAGAACCCAGGGATCCTGGGTTCGAGCAATACCACCTAGAACACAAGGCCTGCGCGTTTCCTCCTCTAAACGTCATCACTAGTAGATCCCCTCAGCGCCCCCTAGCTAACCCGGATGAGCAACATCGTCTGCTACATCGTCTGCAACATCGTCTGCTCCATTGACTGCTTCAATGGTTTGTGTAGCAGGTAATGAAACAGATGCTCATGTCGAGTGTCTTTTGCTATAGCATACGATGAAGTTAGACGTTCACGTGGAGCGTCAAATGCATGAGTGAAAGTGCCTTACTGCTGTGCGAAGGGCCGCAAAGCCCTCCGCTGGGCGCTGGACGTTGGCACTGGACGCCATTTTTGAGGGCGCTGTTCATACTCCGTTCATTCCTAAGCAGAGAACGCAGCCAATGCCACAAGCACGAGAGCTCGAGGTGGCTGCTGTGAAGCGTTCTTCGGCAGAACGAGCGCACGCTCGAGAAATGCTCGTCCCAAAGCTAGGAGCGCGTGCTAGCCGGCGCTTCTAGCCGAGGGAGTGTTCGCATGCACGTTACAAATGAGCTGCAAGCTCGCTATCAGCTCGCGCTCAGCAGACGCGCACGCAGCTATGGCCGCAAGTGAATGCGACGTAGTTGGCCGTGTTCCAAAATTTACTCGATCTTACTCCAGGATAAAGTGTTTATACCTTGGCGTTCTAAAACCTACCCGCGTCCAGCGTTTTTCAATATCTGTCTTGTCACGTGACACGACCCGTCGGAGTAACTTGGATCCGTATGGGTAAGATTTGGAACGCAGCCGTAGTTCTGAAGCGGCCCATATATACTCTCGTCAAGCTTCGGGGTGTTTGCCGCTTGGGGCGGGTCGGGGATCTACTAACGAAACGTCATGCGCAGGCCTTGTCTTCTAGGTGGTATTGGTTCGAGCCCCACCCTGCCCGTTTCGATCTGGATGAGCATCGTACCGCCGTGCGGTCGTGTATCACTGCGTGGTGCACGTTAAAGACCCCAGGCTAGCGGTTGTACTGCACTGGCTAAATTGCTCATCTACAGCGTGTGACTCGTCGCAAATTTAATGGCTGACCAACTACACGCTATATAAATATCTCCATAACCCAATATGAGGAGTTTAGAGCAAATTCGCAACTTTCAGCGATGGTGGTACCGCCGTGTGAGAATCGCGCTCCTTAGCTCCTACAGATGATTGACTTCAAAATAAAGCTAGGCGCTTGTTTACAACCTCCTGACGCGAAAGTGTGACGTAAGGCTTTCATATCGCTCGTATTTGATAAAATAAAAATTACTTAAACGTCACAGATCCAACCTCGTTCAGCTGTTCTACGAGGAACATCCAGACGACAGCAGTTTTGATTGGAAGCGGCCCTGGCGGTCCCTACGCGGAGCGCAAGTTTGTCTGCTTCTTTTTCAGGAGTTGTGGTGACGTTGGAAGGCCGAACTCTGATTGGCTTTAATCAGAAGAATAGTGGGTAGACCTCAAAGCAAAATGCCTTGAAGTCTACCCGCTATCCTTCAGTCAGAGCCAATCAGAGCTCGGCGTTCTGACGTTACCGCAACCCCTGCAAAACAAGCAGACAAACTTGCGCTCCGCAGAGGCCGTTAAAAGTTCCCATTGATTAGTGGATAGACCTAAAGATAGCAGCCTTTGTGTCCACCGCACTCGTCGAACGCGCTCGAATGCGGAAGCCAGATGCCGGATGACGGTGTTCCGCGTTCTAACACGTTCGACGAGTGCAGTGGAGACAAAAGCAGCTAGCTTTAGGTCTGCCTTGGGGTCTACCCACTAATCATTGCAACCAGAGCTCGGTGTTCTGACGTCCATTCGCGCTCTCGACTTCTCCTATCCCTCAGTTCTGACGGAACCGACGCTACGAGCTGATAGGACCAATCAGAGAGCGTCAAAAGCGCACCATCATGGCGTTCATCATGTTTCTGTACGTGTTCTATCATCGCTGGACCAATCATAAACTGAAAAGACACAGCGACTTGCACGTTTGACGCTGCTTGATTGGTCCCATTACCTCGTTGCGTCGGCTTCCTCTGTAAAGCTAAAATGAAGTATAATCAATTACGTCGTAATGAAAACGAGAATATTGGCAAGCGCGACAGAAAATAAGAAAATGACGAGGTCTCTCTCTGAGTGACTCTGCGGTTTGAGTTAACAAATCGTGAATTAACAAAATGCATTGTATAGTGAAAACAAGCAAAAAGAGGGACAATAACAAATTGGTAACAAACATTACATGTTGCGACAAAATAAATAATAAAAAGAATCATTCTGAGTAAGCACGACGATTTCCTTCGCGTTGCGCCCAGATGCGCGCATATATCACGAAAGCATCTGCGTTCGAAACGTTTGGGCGATCGATCAAAGGAGCGCCTTGAATTTTTATTCGTATCATCAAGCGCCGTCTAAATGGGGTCGGTGCATTGTCTGTCATAAGTTATTAATATGAAAGTCTCATGGCTGAATCGAAATATTTAATCAAAATCCGGTATTTTTTTTTTCTCTCGATGGATTAACCAGAAAATGCGTTAAAGTATGGCTTTTTGTTTTTTTAAAGATTTTTGCTCGCAATTTTATGCGGAAATCAAGTCGTCTGCTTCTCGTGCAGGAGTTGCGGTGACGTCACGACGACACCGAGCTCTGATTGGATTTTGTGTAAAAGATAGTGGGTAGACCTCAATGCTAGATGCTTCGAGGTCTATACCCACTATATGTTTTCGATACGCCAATAAGAACTCGGCGTTCTGACATCGTCGCAAGTCCCGTGCAAGAAGCAGACGAACTTACGCTCCGCATTGCAGGTGTCAATAGACTTGCTTCAAGATGTAGTCACGAAGCTTCAGAATGGCAACTAGCTACAGGACTATGAAGAAGCTCTTTCCGAAACTTTGGCTGTCTCCTAAGTTTTCCCTTAAGGTTTCTTTTTTTTTTTTCAGTTAAGTTTCTCTCGCCAGTTCTTGCTTCTTCCAATAATGGCACGTGATAAGTCTCCAGTCCTGTCAAATGTATACTCTATGCATTGCCCTGCTGGGAAACAGAAAAATTTCACCTTCCATATAAAAAAATGAATTGTCATAGATACCAAATTGTGGAAATTATTTATTGTGACGGGAAATAAAATAATATCCTACTAACCTGCTAGCCCTGACGCCAGCCCTGGAACGCGTCCTCGACTGGTGGCTATGCTGCGACCTCTATACTGAACCCTCAATTTCCACCCGATGACGTCACAACTGGGGAGTGCTCGCCGCGATCCTGGCGGTAGTACAGCGGCGGAGTCGGACATGTGGTGACGCCTGCTTTGTTTTATCATTGGGCTAGGGCGTTTATATACTAGGAAAGTTCGGCGGCCCTTTCGGAAATGCCAACAGTGCAACCGCAACTGGGAGTCTGGCAACCGGGAAATAGTATGTTTTTTCCGCCATCTCGTGTTGCTGAAGCATAGCAAACCATATGACTTAACCGCTTCTCGATAAGATAACGCGTCATGATGTGTTATCCCAAAGTTGGCTTTTTCGGGCAGGCCACAGGCTTCACCTATTGGCCAAATTCTCCAAGCATAAACGGCTTTGGACTCTACGACCACAGCGACACCTGCATCCATGCTTGTTTTTAAGGCAACGGAACAACCCGTACAATAGCCAGAAACACGGAGGCACTCAGCGTAAAATTTGTGGGCGTCTAGTGTATCGTATATGTGTTTGCCCTATCTCGGCGAATAGTTAAAATTATTGTACATATCAAATTTATCACAAAATAATGCATAGCGAAGCAGCGCATATGACATCAAGTACATCAATATTTACAACGAACCGAAGGATTGGAATCAGACGTTTTTAAAAACAGGTTAGCGATCTAAATGGTTACTGAGAATGACCACAACCTATAGCTGCAAACCCTATAGCGGTCATGGTTCTTCCGTCGGGGTTTTCCACGATTACCATCAGTTGAGCACCGCGCCCGTTTAATAATTTGTACGCTCGGCATGTGCCCGAGCGACTCTCCGGGCAATATCGAGGAACCCACTCGTCGTATCGACCGTGTTTGGCCTCTTCAGTTTCCACGACGTGGCACCCTGCAGAATCGAACGTTCCTACTTGCCATCGATTGCTTCCAGTCTCAATGCAAAAACTGGAAATAAATTCAATTTTTTTTTTTATCAGAACGTACAGAAGATGACTCTCTGAGGGTCGTGCAAACAAGCGAGTTTACGCAGATGCTCGTTCTTTTTCTTTGACGTGGTGTAGTTTTCTGTGACCCATGAATGCAATTTGCATTGGAACACCGGAGGTTGCCGTGAACCGTGCAGGTCTCACTATACGGGTAGAAACTGATGGAGAGGAGGGAACGAGAGGGCTTTGGGACGTCAAAGCGTTGAGCCCTGGTTGGAATGATTTGTAGAGAAGGGTACGGACGACCCTCCCCTCCTTCTCCTCCTCCTCCTCCCCTCCTCGTCCTTTTCCTCCCTCCTCCATAACCTCTCCTCCTCCCACAGTTTCCGGCTAAATTTAGTTGGAAAATTGACGCCACGTGACCTCAACGCCAATTCGTTTCCCGCTAAATTTAGCGGGGAAAATGACGTCGCATGACTTTGTGTTACGTCACCTATGAACAAATTCAGTTTCTCCGCTACATTTAGCGGAAAAACTAACGTTACATGACCTCAGCCCCAATTCAGTTCCCCGCTAAATTTAGCGGGGAACTGACGGCGACGCCACGAAACACGGTAACGAGCGCCTGAGAACTGCGCTCTAAACTTGAAATTTTCTCACAGACAAAACTAATTGTATTTGCAATTAAATTAAACGCACGTTTCATTTTATTTTATTTTTTATTTTTTTCCCTGGATTTTAATAGGAAATGGCTCGCCATCAGTTTCAGCACTTCAAAACGTGAACTTTGTGTTCGTCCCCTTCTGGTGTTCCTGAGTCTCGGGTTTTATTACCACAAATACTTTTTTTTTTTCATTGAAAAAGTACACCGCTTTTTTAACTGCGTACATAAGTAATGTTCGGCATCTATCTTGAGAGTCTTTTTCGTGTCAGGTTATTTTTTGACACCCGCCGTGTTCCAAAATTTACTCGATCTTACTCCAGGGTAAGTGTTTTGTACCCTTGGCGTTCCGAAACCTACCCGCGTCCAGCCTTTTTCAATCTGTGCTGTCACGTGATACGATCCGCTGGAGTAACTCGGATCCATTTGGGTAAGATTTGGAACACGGCCTGAGCTTCCAAACGTTTTTGTTCGATGTAACCCAGTATATTTGTGAACAAAGTTGGTTCATTTCAGGTGCAACCCGGCCTCTCTTTAGCGGACATCTTTTTTTAAAGAAAGCGTTCAGGTTTCCACTTAATTCTCAGAGAGCAATTCATAATAGTTGTTGACCAACCTTCTCCGAAGTTCAGAATATATTTCTGTTTTCAGGATTACCAAATCCAGAACTTGCTTCTTTATTACGATGAAAAGCATCAATGGCCAGCGGTGTACAAGAAGCCAAAGGTGCGTACGCCTAGAGCCAATTTTTTTCTTTGGTGTAGCGAGCTTTGAACGGTTAATTACCGGAGAAAGTTTCATTATGTCTTTTTTAAATAGTAATGTTCTTTATATAATCTTATAATAAAGCCTCCAAGTGCCTACCTTCACAATGCTCATTATTATTTTTTTTTTTTTTGCCTAAGCGCGCTGGATTATATAAAACAAATATACCCAAAATTATGCAACGTTAATCTTCAAGCTCAAATTAACTAATTGTGACGCCGTGGACATTTTCTAACCTTTTGTAATATGCTACAGGGTGTGACCAAATTAGCGCGAACAATCAAAAAGGGCTTTTTTCCCCTCCTAATCAAGAGATTCTTATTAAAACCAGTGAGGTGGGATGTGATCATGGGGGGCACAACATCCGAGCATTAAAAGTTTGTCCCGCCAATAGCCCCTCGGAGTGAAATACGAGAACCTCCTAAGCCTTGTTCGCGTTAGTAGCATCGCGCATTGTAATACATTGTAGGTTTTTTTCTTAAGCGTAGAACACAAATTTGGGCTCGCGTTACAAAATCCGGTGACAGGGGAAAGTGTAACGACACACGTACGTTCACCTTTTTACCTTTGCCCCCAAGTTACCTCGGCCTTCAACTCTACGGTAGACAATATTAAAACAAAGCTTCATAAATCTGCGCCCGGTGCCCACACGGCATGAGCGTCATGCTCCCTCAAACCAAGAACGTATTCTATCATGTATTACCACACTATAAAACGTCCGTGAGTTCACTTTCCTGCAGAACATGAAGACAGCCGATCACGGCGAACAGAAAAGACAGCCGATCACGGAGCCCAGCAAAATGAAGAAGCTCAAAATATGATTAGAATACAAAATTCCATCATTCAGCATTGTCATTCGCTGGGATAACCTCATGTGTTTCGCAATGATTGGCTGTCTCCATGTGTTTTGAAGAAAAGTGAACTTATACGGGCTTTTTGTTTAGAACGTATAAAACGACGCTAAAGCTTTTTTCTTTTTGAATGCGATAGCGTTAAAGGTGCTCGTGTTGCAGAAAATTGGTGGCGTGACAGAAATGCCAGCTTCGGTGGAGTGCCGCGAAAATCCTGATTGGTCGATAGGGTCATGACGGCACAGCAACATGACCTCGCGCGGAAATTTCATACAGCCCACAATGCTCACGGGAAACGTGACGACACGTGTGGAATGAAAGTGATTAAAAAACATGGCGTATAATGCGAATCAAAGGTCGCCGTATGCCTTAAATGATTTCACTCTAGAAAGTAATTCAATTTTCCTCTAAACAATTTTAAAAAATTTAGGCGAAATTCGATTTTGCGATTTAACTGGGCCACGCAGGGCACGCTTGCACGGTTTGAGGACGAGCGGGAGTTTATAAATTTATATATTTTGCTATCGCGTTCCAATCTTAAAAAAGTAGCTTAAGCGTCCTTCAAGATTTTTTGTTAAGTGTGATACGTTTGAACTATTAAAATTTAAAGTTTAACCCGTGGTTGAAACTCCTGGTTCCAGACGTGCCACCAGAAAGAGCTGGTGCTCAACGCGGGCCACGGTCAGATTTTGAACTTGACCAACTGGTACTACCCTGCCGAGTGCAGCCTGGAAACTGAGGAACGTAAGTCCGTCTTCCGGTGCGCAGCTCAGCGGCGCTTCAAATCCGCCAGGGAACGCTGGTGGTTTATAGCCATCAGCAACTGTAACTCCAGCAAGGTAAGTATAGTCACGGGGGTTTCCGATTTTCCGCCTCTATTTCTGACATAATTGCACCGAATAAATCTGAGTTCGTTTCCTTTACATAATCGGCCCTCTCCAGAAGTCCGTCAAGCAACATTGGCGGTCGCCATTGCTTAGACACGAAGCGCGTGATTGGATCCAAGTCCTCGCCGAACGCTGACCTCCGCGCTCGCGTCCAATACGAGCTCGGAGTATGTGAGCAAGCAATGGCGGACAGGCGCCTGCGCGGACTTTTGAAAAGGGTCCATTTCGATATTTCCACGTGCTTATTCTGGATGGACCTGACGGAAAGTCATAAGATCTGCAAACACGCATAGGGACTGTTAGTAGAACGTTTGTGCGTTTCGATACCGATGTCCTAAAGCGATCTTCTAACGGCGCCTTTGCGCATGCATTCTATCATTGGAGAGTTTTAGGGAACCGTATTTGCACGTCCGATACGATGCGATGGGCCTTCCGGTACGCACTGCGCATATGCGAGTCTCCCTAAAACTATAGCGCCTGGATCGCGTCTTCGACTGGTGTGTTTAGCGTCCTATCCCGCCCATACATCAAAAGTGGTCCCCAAGTGGCAACAAATGACGTCACAGAAGCCGGAGTGTCATGCTGTTGCCTGTCGCGATCCTGGCGGTCGGCCGTAGAAATGCTGGCGAAAAGCACGAGTGAACGCGAGTGTCGCTGTCGTCACAGCGTCCCAGGCGTCCCAACTTCCGGCTGCTGTAGCTTCCATGGTCTGTCACAGTGGAGAGCGACCTGCAGCAGAACAGGCGTCTGCCATATACACCACAACTGTTAGGACGCCGCCAGGATCGCAACCGGCGACAACATGACACTTCTATGACGTCATCAGGCGGAAATCGAGGAACCACTTTTTTGGCCGCGGTAAACACACCAGTCGGAGACGCGTTCCAGGCACCATACTAAAACTCTCTCTAATCGGGTATGGTTGTTGAAGCGCAGAAACGATATACCAGAATTTGTATTGACGTAAATGAGCGAGCAGCATGGTGCGCCAGTACGAGAGGAATTGCAGCGGTATGTACACATGAAAAAAAAAATGTTTGTTGTTGTTTGACCCGTTTTAATTGTCGTCAAAAAGTCTACATTCTTAATTTCCTTAGGTGTATGGTAGGACTTACCAGTATATCAGGAACAAAACTATCATAAACGCCGGACGAGCAATTCAATGTTCGCGCTAACGAATGCGACGTCACATATCCAGTGAATTTCAAACAGTTTCAGAGTGAAGTTGATCTGCCTTTAAATAACGTCTCGTATCCTCTATAGGGGAAAATTTCTTGACATGGCAAGAAATGTTCCCCTATCGAGGAAGTTGTTGGCGAAGCATTTACCGAGCGTACGCACGCCGGTACCGTACGTCACCCGTTCAAACTAAGAAAATAAAACAAAATCTTGTTTTGTGTCAAGAAAAAACAACACTATATGTTATGAACTTGACCCCCGTTCTATCAGGCATTTGTGGAGCATGCTTGTCGATTCTCGGCGATAAGTTTATCTCGCCATTACTATTTTGTTCCAATGTATAAACTGTTGTACTTTGTTTCACATTAGAGAGTTTTAGGGAACCGTTTTTGAACGTCCGATACGATACGATGGACCCTCCAGTACGCACTGCGCATGCGCTGCCACAAAAGACTCGCACATGCGCAGTTCGTACCGGAGTGCCAATTGCACCGTATCAGACGTGCTAAAACGGTTCCCTAAAACTCTCTACCAAGTCGGACCGCAGCCAAAGAAACGTGTATGCGATATCTGATGGAGCCATTAAAGCAGTGCCAAAAGTGCCTCGTCATGGCACTTGTCGACTTTGGGCGTTTTCAATCACCGGTTTAAAAACCAATCACGCACAGTGAATGCGGCGTGATTCTGCACTTTTTTTTTTTGGTTGAGGGGGGAGAGGCGTAATTGGTTTATCTGGTGAAAACAACTGCACAAAGATGACATGCGCCGTGAGGACGCACCTATGACGCTGCTAAAAATTACCTTCGTTTAATCGCGGCGTCGACTGTGCTCAGTGTAATTTGTTGTTTATGCGGAGCGCGAGTTCGTCTGCTTCCTTTGTAGGGGTTTCGGCGACGTCAGAACGCCTAACTCTGATTGGCTCTGATTGAAGTATAGTGGGTAGACCTCAAGGCAGCCTGCTTTGAGGTCTACCCACTATACTTCAATCAGAGCCGATCAGAGGTCGTCGTCGTTCTGACGTCACCACAACCCCCTGCAAAAGAAGCAGACGAACTTGCACTCCGCATAGTACCGAGTCGACGGAAGAACTTGTCGTGTTAGAAAACTCCGGGGAAGACGACAAGTGAATTGTATTTCGACGCTCTGAAATACTCGAGTAAACAAATCTGTGATATGTCACGCTTTTTTTCATTTTTCTTGCAGGGGCTTTATTTGAAATACAAGCTCGGTATGTTCAACCACGAGAAAGACTTTTGGTACAGACAATTTTCTGCGGATGAATTTTGTACGTCTGAACGTTTCTCCGTCGTACAATTTGATTTTTCTAAGTATAGAAGAGCATCGTACTGGCATGGAGTTCTAGGCATATACAAATAATTTGTGGGTGAAAGTGATATCTCATGGAGTAGACAATTTTTTCCGGGTACACAATCGTCTAATTTTTTCGTTTTTTTTTGTCACATTACTGAAAATGTGTCTTTCAAGTCGATCAAATGTTACAGAATGTGATCATGTGCAATGCCGACGTGAGCTGCAAAGTTCTGTGTTTCATGCCAACGTAATAAACCGTTTGCTAGATTACCGACACAACGAAGAGAATGCTGGGAACATATCTACACGCGGCATGCGCTTGAATCGTTTATAAAATATTTTGAGCAATTATATTATATTGAGCAATTATATTAAAGACGAGCGTGCCATTTGTCTGAGGCATTTGTCTTCGAACAGTTACTGCCCCAGACGCAGTTCGTGCAGCGCGTGTACACAGTACTCAGCGAAGACACACACATCATGCTTCTTGGTGCTTAAACAATTTAGCGAAAGGTCTGCATGCGTCCAAACACATCACTCGGGAAAACTGTCGTTCGATGTTCATATATGGTTGCAGAGGGTGCGTTAAAAATTTTCTTTGTGTAAGCGCTTTTGAAATGGTAGGGAGAAAGAAAGAGAGAGAGAGAGAGAGAGAGATAACGCTATATCACATTCTGGCAATAAATGAACTTGAAAAGACATCCTAATATCAGAATGTGGTAGGCCACCAAAAAAGGTTTCGGTGTTATGTGAAGTGTCAAACTAAGGCCTCGAGCTAGGCAGATATTTAACAAATATAATGGTCATAATGTTAAAAAACAACACAGAATGACTATTGGTGACTCCAGCGACCTGCAGGGGTCGCCACTTTCGGGAAAATATGGCGGTCTTAATTAGGTCGTGCAACACCTCTTAGATAAGAAAGCCCAAGTGCTGAAACTTCCTGCGTCACTAAAGAAGGCCACTCTAGGACAGAGATTGATTACGGCGTCAGTTTTCGGCTAGGAGTCGTGTTCTCACTCATTGGACACGACTCCTAGCCGAATGCTGACGCCGTAGTCGTGTCCAATCTCTGCCCTACGGTGGCCTGCTTTAGTGACGCAAGGGAATTCAGCACTCAGGCCTTTTTATCTAGGAGGTGTACGGTCGTGCCGGTGCCATACGCTTCTCAACGCACAACGCACGAGTTCATAGCCTCCTATACACTGACAAAGCCTGGCAGATCGCCACGGAAGGCGGTCGCCGAAATGGAAAAGGTGGAGCGGCAAATAACGGATGAGAGGAGAGCCACGTGACTGGCGCCCCGCTGCGGCGAGACGCCGAAACACAGTTCTCCCGAGCGAACAAATGTGTTTTGGGTCCTTGCCGCTGCAAAAGCTGTGCGCTGACGTCTAGGTTCCCCGAGAAATGGCTCTTTGATGCTCTGTGCTACCAGGTCGTCGCGCTTCAAATCTGCTACCGGGTACTCTATGGCTCCGTCGTCAAACTGCCAGGCTTTGGGAGTATAGAGGAGGTTAGGACGAGTTTCAGAAAGGAAGCATTGGACTCAAAATTGTTTTCCCCGATTTTTATTCACTACGTTTCAAACCTGCGGCGATGTGTTGGAGTAAGCGAGCTTCAAGAGGCTTGACCTTCTTTGGGGAAGCGATGGAAGGACTGCGGGTCTGATGAACGTTGATAAGCGCACAATGTCTGAGTTACGCGGTAGCGTATATATCAGTTGCGTTCGCTGCGACCTGGATAACACGCTTATGCAACAGTACCAACGGAGTCACCAGTACAACTATTCCATCAAGCCATCCGCCGACAATATGTACTCGCGGAAGCCAAAAGGCACGAGCAGAAATCGCGAAAGGAACTGTTTCGTTCAGTTCAGTGTTTTTCAATTAGGTGCCATCCGTTTTGCTGGAGTCGCGAATACTGATGCAGATCAACGTAGCCTCGTTCATATTTTCGTTTCTTCTTCTTCTTCTAGATATTCTTCAAACAGACATCGCAGCTCTGGTATTGTACGTAATAGTCTTCATGGCGAGCTGCTACGGGGCATGTAAGTGCAGCGAATTCTCCCTTTCCCATTTAAGGTAGTTTAGAACTAGAGCAACACGGCTAGGAACTTAACGATCATTGAAGGTTATATAATCCGCCTTAATGGGCTACATAACTTTTAGGAAACTTTATTTTACGCTTGTACTTGCTGTTACGAATAATAATAATAAAAAAAATAAAAACTTGCTCAACACTCGTAGGTGTCGTCTACAACACAACTGCTTCAATGGCCACCCAATGTATGTCAGAATTGCTATACTTTTTAATTGAATAAACTTAGTTATTTAATTGCAAGTCATGCGCTCCCGGAATCCATCACACCACAATGAAGATAGAGGTAGAACGAAGCACACCCTCAAAAAGACGCAGCCTTTTTCTTGATTATAACTACCGGAGCTTGACAGCTGTCGCTTTCCTTTTCGACTGAAATTATCACAAGTAGGTACATTATTGACATTCCAAGTTGATCGCAGGAGAGTATATATATATACACACAACAGGCAACTCTGAGGGTGCGCAGCCGTGCGAACATTGGATGCCGTCACCTCATTATAACTCTGCACAGACTTTAATTTAGCATTGTGCATTAGACAGAACGGCTTGCAGACATGCCGCCTTGACAACAGTGTCAGCCTTGACACCAGTGTCAGCCTTGACACCAGTGTCAGCCTTGATACCAGTGTCAGCCTTGACACCAGTGGCCAGTCTTGACACCAGTGTCAGCCTTGACACCAGTGTCAGCCTTGACACCAGTGTCAGCCTTGACACCAATATCAATATAAAATATGTCGATTAATCAATGTGTGGTATATCCACTTTCTTGCTTTTCAGGCGTGCTGTTTTCGCGCAACTACCTGCACACCACGTACAAGATGTTCATCGTGTCTGTTCTCTGCCAGATGCAAAGCCTCCTGTGCCTCGTCGTTTTTTACGCCTTGTACGCCGACGACGGAGTTGGAATTCCCCTCTTGAAGCTAATGGGTATGTCGGCAGCCATTTAAAACCCCGAAAAAGAACTGAGCGTGTTGCGACCTTTAATATTTGCTCCACTGCTGCATTGGCGGATTTAAGGATCTGCTTAAAATGTTATTTAAGGGAGTTCGCGTGTCTACTTATTTAGAAGACACACGGAAGGCCAACCATTGCTGGTTAGTTTCATTTAAAATACAACACGCGTGTCGGGGTGGCTATTTTGATTCGCATAAAAATATGTATACCAAAATATACTCCCATTCCGCAATGAAAAAAAAAATCTTCTTGAAATTTGTTTTAGAAAAGCTGTTTTTCTCCACAAAACGCCTTGAAGTGGAGCAAAGTGAAACGCTACGTTTAGGCTGCTTGGTGTTTGCACTCAATTCTGTCGGTTGTTATAAAGAGGTTAAAAGGATCGTAGTAAAAATATTCTTGTTAATTTATGACGAATGGCCTATTTTTAGTTCTAAACTAAACTGCTTTGGCATATTTTATGCCAAAAATAGGAAATGCCAGACCGGATCTTTGACGTTTTGGTGACATGTTTTGAGCCTTGTAGGATTCATTATACATTTTGCTTATCAAATACTATATTCCTGTAGGCCTATAGATATCCTATCGACTGTCACTACTTGAGTTTAATTTATTCTGACAAAATAATTTATATATATATATATTTATTTTTTTCATTTAATCAAAAAGTAAATTTAGCCTGACATGGTAACCCAAAAAACAGTAGAAAAGCGAAAAAAAAAAACCCGGTAAACATGGGAAAACAAAGCACCAAATATTTGTCCGTCCTGTTTTTCCCCGTTCCTGGGGTAACCACGTCAGTGTTGAATAGCTCGCCTGCACGCATGCTTTAGTTTAAATTTAGCCATGATTTGAGCCCACTTTATTAAAGAAAGCAAATTTTTTAAAAATTTATTAAATTTATTTCTTACTTTTTTTATTGTTCCCAATGACGTTAACATCCTGTGTGTATCAAAGTTCCACCTTTTTTCATTTTGTATTTTTTGTAGAAGCGCTGAAACACAAATACGTGCACACGAATCGGCTAAAGGTTGGCTTGACGGCAAGGTTTTTTAGGCTTGAAATGATAAAGGCCAAGGGGGGGGAGGGATCGGACGTGTGTGGCTGGGGAAGCCTCGACGAACTGAGTGAGCTAAGGTTTGTATTTATTTTTTATGGAGATTCACCTGCCTTGGCCGAGTTATCCTGAGTAGGTGAGGTCGTGTCCTAAGTAATCCACCAGCAAAGCGAGGAGGGCTTTCCTGTGTTCTGATGAGCCTGCCTTTGGGCCGGGGCCACTCGGCTAGCGTCCTCGGTGTGTCATTTTTGTTGAAAATGCTGGTGGAGAGGGAGGAGGAGAGAGGGTTATGTAGACATACTCCCCTTAGGAAAAAGGTGTCTGCCCCTACCCTTGCGCTGTTGTGGCGTCACTGGCAACGCATGTTTTTTTTTTTTTTTTTTTTTACATTATTATTATTTAGGTTACGACACTTTAGTCCGGCTGCACATTGTTGTTTAGGTCAGTTTAGCATATGTAATATTTTTTATCCCTCAGCTTGTCTGTGTCTTCGGTTTGCCATGTTCTTTTCCTCTCAGAGAGTACACCGACTAAATCCTGATAGTGGTTAAAACCAGATGATATCTACAAATGGTAGACCTGGTGTCGTCGTTAAAATTTCAGGCCCCCCAGCTGCCCCAGCTTTTTAAGCTTTAACGTAGTTGTATGAAGTTTTAATAATGAATGACGTTCGCAAATTTGGTTGAGTCTACATACAATGGCCGACATAAAAGTAAGTCATAAAGTACGTTTTCCCCTTATGAAATCTCTCAACATGGAGCTGCTGAGCTAAGCTTTTTATAAGGTTCTTGAAGATCAGTTCTTGCTTTGCCATTTCGTCTTCGAGCGAATAGAAAAAAAAAAAAGGAAACGAATTTGGAGCAGAACACGTACTCTTTGCTTTAAGTTTATCTTAATTAGTTTAGATGGAGTAATTCAAATGTTGTAATCTCCGTTCTGGCTTTCGGAAACATCAAGAAGGACTCAAAATGAACCGCATCATGTATATTTTAATTGCGACTTTCTTGTCATCCCTAATTACGTTCATGGTATGTTTTATGTGTGGAATTTAAATAAAACAATGAAGTTCGTTCTTGTGCAGTACTCAGTGGCCAAGTCTAATAAAGAGACGCTAAACTATACCCGTACGGTAAAAATGTCACAATTTTTACGCACCAAAGTGAGTCTGTAGTTTTGTTCATGTTCACAGCCGGTATTTTGATGCTTAGAAAATTAAGCTGGAATTTCCGTAACGCTTGAAGAAATCTAAATGCGACTTCTACTTTATCTTACTTTCTTTTCAGCTCTGACTGTTGAACGCTTCTGTTATTCGCTGACAGGAATCTCGGTGGAGTCGTGTTTAGTCCGGCGCCAGGAATTCCTTCTTTAAACGTTCCTGATCATTTCATGCTTGGAAGCTACGCTTGGACAGAAACTTGAACTCTATTTACTCGCACAGCACGCAGAGTTTTCAGCCAAGCGTACGAAGCAATTCTGGCCAAAGCACGTTAGTATACCTCATTGCAGAATAGATATGAGGCGCCATGGCTGATCTCAGCAGACCTACGCCGAGGTGCTTTTCACAGAGAGAAAACGATGATATCTTCTTTTTGTATCGACCATTCTAAGGAGACATAATCAGATCTATGAAACACAACCATTGATAAAACCAGACATAAGCAATTTGTAATGTAAAAAGCTCGAGCAGGCGACTGGAATGATAGCGGCAGCACAAAGAGTGCCGATTGCAGTTCTCGTGTTATGGTTTTGACAGCAGAAAAAATACAGACGAGATGAGAGAAAAATAAATATGAAATATACTATAGTCGGTTACCAGTCAAGAAGGTAGGAGAAGCCCCTCCCACAAGTGTGATGCGCCCGTTTCAAATCCCTCCGCAGTCGAAAGAAGAGTTCACTGGAAACACTCCTTGTTCCGTTTCAATGGTTAGATAATGGCCACAGAGTGGTGCGAACTTGTCTTCGACCCCCACTTTTTAAAAAAGCGGCCTTCGTATTCATTGGAGGGGGAACCGGACCCCTGAAAGCAGCCTTTGTATTCATCGGAGGGGAAGCTAATCCCTGAAAGTCGTATTTGTTTCTATCGGAGGGGGGAAACTCTAATCTCCTTCTCGTGGCTTCCACAATGCTAAGTCAAAGTCAAAAGATAAAGCAAATATGTATAGAAAGGCAAGACCCTCCTCGCGCGTTGGCCGCGACGTCACGGAAACGATGAGACGCTATTGGATGCGGAGGTGGCGGAGGGATATATGATTCCCTTTGAGGGGCATTGGCCGCTACCTTCTTAACCTGTAACTTACTATAACTGAGATAAACAAAAATATACAGCCCGAATAAAGCGTCCTAACCAAATAATACCCCCCCCCCCCCTAGAATACAAAACTAAAAAACATGCGTAGTGGGAGGCGTTGGAACAGCGGAGGGGTAGGGGCACGCATTTTGTTCTAACGGGGGCAAGTTCGCACAACACTCTCCTATCCCCCTCTCCACCGTCACGTTCCGTCACCCCTTCACGCCCCAAACACTTCCGAGCACCTTGCCGTTAGCAAAAGGGTATGAACCTGGGCCAGTTGGTGGGATATTGAAGATAATTAAAAGCACAAGACACGAAGGACTAGTAGAAGGACGTTACTCACAGATTATTTAATGGCCCTTCGATGTTTCATGGTCTAGGTCAGCGTTGCGCAAACTTTGCAGGCTCGCGACTCCCTAAGACGCCAAAACACTGTCCGGTAACGCCCCCCCCCCCCCCCCCCCCCCCCCCTTAGCAGTAACAAAGCTGCTCGGCTTTCTTAGCCCCCCGCGACCCCCAGAAGTCGCCTCGCGATTCCCACTTTGCGCACCTCTGGTTCAGGTCTGGATTAAAGAATAGAGAGATGTTGAGCCTGCCGCCTCGCCAAAGAACCAGGGTGTCGAAGGTTCGCTTCTATTTCTGACAAACGCCGTGAGATGGCACAGCGTGACAGAAGCTCGAGAAACCGTCCTTATTGGCGCACGCGTTTTCAATGTCCCGAAGTGCGCGGAGCCCCAACTTGACAGTGCCCCTGCCGGGAGATGAGCGAAGCTCCACTGGAATTTCGGCGCCCTTTTTGTACTTGTTCCGTGGACTTCCATCGTAGTCTCGGTATTCGCAACGTATTCTGAAGCTCTTATCCCGCTGTCCCCGCAGGATCAGTGCTCTCTTCGGTCAGCACCCTGATATTCCTCCTGCTACTAATCTTGGTCGCAAAGGGTTATACAGTCACCAGAGGAAGGCTCAAATCAGGAACCTCGGCAAAGATAGGAACCTTCATGACAATCTATGTCGTCGTCTACTCAGCGCTCTTCACTTACGAGCAGCAGGTGGGTAGACACATGCTGATGAAAGTAGGTGTTTCGACTCTTCGCACCAATTCACTTCGTTTCATAACGTTTTTGGTTGGGTTGGAAACATCTCAACTGGGAAAGCCTCAGTAGCTCGTGCCAAGCAAAAAGAAGCACTTGTACTACGAGGCAGGAAACAAACGTCAGTCAATTCTAACCACTCCACAGCGGGTGGTGCCACACTACGGTCGAGTTCAAATCGGGGTTCACCTAAATCATTGGGGAACTCTCTCGGTGGACTTGTTGGAGCGATCCAAAAGATCTCTTTGCTCGCGCCTTTAGAGCGGTAAATGGTAGCAGGCACGTGCCATTCGCAAGAATCGATACAAACAAGATAAGTGATCCCAGTCCGCTCCCAATCCACTGAGGGAATATTCCCCAATATGTTAAAGTTTCCATCGCCATATCAAAATCAATACTGTTTGTCACTTTTAAATAGGGCAACTGATCTGACCATAAACTTTCCATGGAAGTTGACGCCGTTCCTAATACGACCTGCTCATTTTAAATGGTGCCTTAAGAACAAAAGCATGATGAAATTTCACTCAAATTAACAATCGTATTCGCCCGTTATTCCCTACGCACTATCGAGCTCCTGAACTATACCCTGTTTCTCATCAAGTCCGACTGCACCTGACTTCTAGGATCCGATATGGAGCCACTCAAGCAGCCCCAAAAGCGGATCGTCATGGCACTCGTCGCCTTTGTATGTTTCCTGTTGTATACCGGCTATGGGATCGGATCAGATCGGATTGGATTGGCTGCGGTGGGACCTAAGCTGCGGTCACACTGCTAACACATCACACAGTTTGCAAACACTGTCCGAGGCGTGTTGTTTTTTTCCTCGTATAACGGCACTCTGTTCGTTGGTCACGGAAAAACTGTCCGCAGACAAGTGCGAAGCATACGTATGTAAAAAGTAAACATGCTTAAAACGGGCTCCAAGCGCAAATCATGCTATACAACTGTCAATAGCAAACGGAATGCTTTCTCTTTTTTTTTTTTTCGTACGAAAGACGAGCAGGGTAACTGCGGCTTTAGGATGAAACGCAGTATCCACTGGCGCCGAGAGCCAACTTTGCGGAGAGTAAGTGGTCTGCTTGTTGCGCGCAGGGGTTGCGGCGACGTCATAACGACGCCGAGTTCCGATTGGCGTTGATTGGAAGGATAGTGGGTGCATCTCAATGCTAGGCGCCTTGAGGTCTACACACTATTTTTCCCAATCAGCCAGTGAGTGCTCGGCGTTCGGACATCATCGCAACTCCTGTACAAGAAGCAGACGAACTTAGGCTCCTCATTGGAACCGATGGAAGGGCGAAAACCGCTGCTGCGCGCTCTATGGAGTGGCGCATAACCCATCTTTTTCTTGAAGCGTTAACTGTGTCGCGCAACTTGGTGTATCTATTTTTTTACGCTCTGTGACTTTGAAGTACGTTGCAAAACTCACTGTGAATCGTCTGGCCATTCCCGCGTAAATCACATGGATAAGCAAACACGTTGACACATACCGTTTTCTTCGTAACTAAAAAGGACCTGGAGCATAGCGAATTGAAATAAAATTCACTCGAAGACTCGCGTATTTTTATAATCAAAATTTGTAATTTTTGTATATTTTAAGGTATTATACTGGCTTAGGCATCCATATATCGATCGACACGTGTGTTTACTTGGTGGATACAAAACTTGTGTGGTCAAAGATAATTTGAGTGTGCGCTCGAAGCGGCGTTGTATGTCTATTTTTTTCCCGAAGAACGTCCTTACTGTTTACAACAAACAAGCGTCTCTTTGTTTGCTCGTCTACCACTGCAGTACTTCGATCCGGGCGAAGTGCTCTACCTGTACGAGAGCCCCGCGGGTTACGGCATCGTGGCGCTGCGACTCGTCGGCTGGGGATGGTTCGTCTACGCCACCGTCTTCACGCTGCTCCACTATCCGGAGAAAACTGCATTTTACACCCGGCTTTTTTTGCTGTACACTATCTGGTGAGGCCCTCTTTTAAAATACGCCGATAAAAAAAGTATGCGAGACATCCCTACAGAACGCTGAGAGAGCCAATCACGGCGAGCTATACCGGATCCCACCGTATCACGAAACTCAAAATACACAAAAAGTCTACAAGAAAAAAAAAAAAAATTCCGAGGACACCTCAGCACTTCATATGAGTTGTGAATGCGAAAGCATGCATGCGGTTCTTCCGCTCCCTCCGTCTCCGGCGTATCTGGTGTGGACGGCCACGTTTCGCTACTGCCGAGGTAGTGGCCGACGGCCGAGCGAGCGCCCTCCTGAAGTGGCCGCGCCGCGCTGAGCTCGGCCGTGCATCCTTTCCGGAGTTTGCCCGTGCGGGCGTGTGGGCGCAACGTTGGCGCAACGCATGAGGCGGCCGGGCCGTTGCGTGCGCTGCGCCGCCATGGAGAGGGGTTCTCTGGTGGCGTTCTTTGGAACTACGCCGCGCGAGAGCCAATGCCAGCCTCGTTCGTTGAAACTATGACGCGCGCCAGCCAATGGGAGCTTATCCATCAGATTTCTGCTACAGACGATAGGCTTTCGCTCCATTGGGACAGGGAAAGGTGCTGTCTGGTGCGACTTCAAAAGCTGAGGACGTTGGTTCGCTCCATGGCACAGTTAATATTTTCGCATTAAAAAACGGTTTGCCCAGGGACATTGAGCAAGGGAAACGTCATGCTCATTGCTCTTGCGCACATAAAATTTGTTCAGTATAATCGTATTCTGAGCCTCGTCATTCTCTGGGACACTTCTATTATTCGCCGTGATTGGCCGTCTTTTTGATATACAGAAAAGTGAGCCATAGTTGTGTTTTACGTGAAACGTTTATAGGCTACGTTTTTAAATTAAGTAAAGCCTTAAAAGTAAAAAAAAAGTACTTGTACTTCACTTTGAAAGTACATTGTCTTTATAGTACTGTCTTCAAGTACACTGTACCCGGTGTATTTACTACATTTCTTGATGTACATAACTTCTCATTTACTTTGTACTTTACTGCAGTTACTTTTTAGATGTACTTTACCCAACACTGATGTGAATGGGTCTTTATTACCATTCCATAAGAAGCACATTGGCACGGCAATCAGTCCAGTGATTAGCTTAATAGACGTTGTTACCCAAGGTCCTCAAGCGCTTCTGAATGAATTTATGCGCGCCAGCCGAGTAACGCGCCGAGAGTGAGAATTCTCCTAAAGACATGTAACTGCAGAAAAAAATAGAGAGCTTTAGTATTGTGTATAGGAGCAAACGCAAGTGCTGTGCGTTTGCGTTAGAGTCACATGCTCCACACTAAGCCTGCGCGTCGTCGCCATGCGCCAATCAAAAAGCGCAGTTTGGGCTCCCCGCACGCGCGCAGTGCGGAACACACAACGCTAACGCAAGCGCACAGTGCTCACGCTTGCTCAAATACGCAATGCTAATACTTACTATTACAGTGAGACATACAATGTGTGGATTCTTGCGTAGCAGTCTCGTCCCGTCTTTTCCGGACTCTGTGCGTTACAGGGCAAGTTACTTTTAAATAGTCAATTTTAGAGCGTAGCTCTTAGGCGCCCGTTTCCGCGTTGAGCGGTGTTTCCGTCGGAGTCGGCGTAACCGTGCATTGCATGATGGGACGTTTCTCTGCTAAATTTAGAGGGGAAATTTTGCCGATAAATTTAGCGAGTAAGTTTTTTCAATTAATATAGCGGGTAAATTTTTTCTATTTTCCGCTAAATTTAGCGGAAAATGTTTCCGCAAAATTCAGCGAGGAAATTTTTCCGCTAGCGAGAAAATATTTTCGCTGAATTTAGCGGAGAAATTTTTCCGGTAAATTTAGCGGGAACTTTTCCCGCTAAGTTTAGCGGAAATATTTCCCCTCTGACTTTAGCGGGAGATTTAGCGAAAATTTCCCGCTAAATGGGAGGGCAGCAGGTGAGGAGGAGGGGAGGGTACCGAGCGGGAGAAGGGGCATACCCTCCCCTCGTCTTCCTCAAGAGCTGCGCTCTAATTCGGCATTACAGAGAACTGTAACCGTCTTTCATTTTTTCTCATAATTTACAACAACCTGTCATTTCCAATTGAAATAAATAAATAAAAAGACTACAAGGCTCTTCTTTGTTGATACCTTCATGTTATTTCGATAATTTCATCTGCCAATTAAAACCTCCTGGCACACTTTTCATAAAGGACGTCCAGCGATGTTTCATTTACGCGGTTGCGTTTCGTCAACAAGTCAGGATCGCACCGCCGCCCATGTGCGACGGTCCCGACAGCGATGTTTATCGTGTAGAAAACTCAGCAAAATCACTCGTGAGAGTTGGTTCACAGCTTCTCGAAATCGCGTGTAGTATATAGTGCATCGCTAAGCGCAATACCGGGCGTTCCGGTGAACTTCCTTTGCGCAGCAACACAAAAAAAAAAAAAAAAAAAAAAAAAAAAAAAAAAAAAAAATTGATATTTAATTTAATTGGTAACATCCCACCATCTACAATACGTTAATTCCGAAACCGGAAAGTGTTTTGGCAACAAACTGATGCCCGAAGGAGAGGGAAAATCCAAAAGTCGCCGAAAATATGGGTCTATAAATATCACTTTACTTCACATATTTTCACGAAAACGTGCTTTCTGATAAACCTATAGCGGTAATGAAGGCATATAAGCTTGTTAGGTAACCATATGTTATCTTTGGACCGGATAATGCAAACCGGTGGCGTCCAAACTCACAAGCACATCAAAATCGTACGAACTCCGACAACCCAGAAACAAAAAATTAATGCGCAGGTTTCTGTCTGCGCCGGTGATTATACTCATCGCTGCCTTCGTTGTGCCAAAGTGGATGCGTGAAAAAGTCATCAACATTGTGGAGCTCATGGTCATACTCTTCGCCCACATTGTTTTTCTGGTAAGTCTCTGACTCCTGTATGTTGCGCGCCGCGACAATAAATTATTCGTAGTTTTGGGCGGATGAGCTACTCGCCAACTATTTTCATGAGGAAAACAGAACTACGAGCAAGAGTCTTCTATTACCGCCAGTTTGATTGCGTTTGTTGTTATAGTTAGCATGAAGCTGCGAAGCTTGAAGTTCTTTGTTAATGGTGAGCATGACGCGAAACCTTGTTTGATTTACTTGCAGGTTCTAACTAGGCCGTCCAGAGCGAATAAAAACTTTCCATTTCACGTAAGGACGACACAGGTGACTTGCTACACTTTCTCTCTTATAGAGTTATTGTTGCTCGCTACGCGATGGGCCTTAAAGTATCATAAACATTGCGAGGTAGGGTATAAAGCGTTCGACACTACATCCTTCAGATCGTTTGTTCACGCCATTAACTTACAGTCCCGAAATTGTTGAAGTGAAACTTCAACGGCTGTCGAGGCGTTGGTTTTTGCAGGAAGGATGTATACAAGGTGTCATAACGTGAACCCGAAAAAAGGAAACCCGGAAATTTTTAATGAGTATTTTCTACTTAACAATTTTTTTATATGACACATAAAATATAACCAATTCAAGTAAAAAAAAAAAAAAAAAAAA
Source organism: Ixodes scapularis (assembly GCF_016920785.2). Classification (NCBI taxonomy): domain Eukaryota; kingdom Metazoa; phylum Arthropoda; class Arachnida; order Ixodida; family Ixodidae; genus Ixodes; species Ixodes scapularis. Next base: position 33,634,744 of record NW_024609835.1, on the reverse strand, counting down.
AAACATGCGCGAAGAAAGTCTATTCGCCTTTTGTTTCATAGACATACTTCGAGAAGTCGATTCACACTGGAGACATGCAATATTTTGAAGCGTACTGGACATCACGACAGCGAAAAACCGGTCGGGAACTTTACTGTAGTAGCCAAACTTTTATTAAACCTGGAAAGATAACTTTCATAATAATATTCGGGGTTGAAAAAAAAATGTTTGGTTGATATTTGTAGGTACTATTCAGTTGTTGCGTAAGGACACTATTAATAATAATAATAATAATAATATTAATAATAATAATAATAATAATATTAATAATAATAATAATAATAATTTATTGGGACTTCTTGACTCTGGTGGGAGAACAGAAATTAAATATTATTTAGCCTCATGAGACCCCACCACACAGAGTATATGAGTTCTTTCTCCCCTCTCGAGGTGGACGTGGTGCAGCACCCAGCCATCGGACTCATTTCGGAGAACTACATCGACCGTTTCCCGCACCACGCGTACGCACCCACCGAGTCCATGATCGCCGAAGCTCCCGGCGCGAGCGTCGACTACGAGCGACTCTTCGGCGCAGGCCAGCGGGCCGAGAATAACAACTGGGAACTGGTAAGGACCGAAGGAAACTGCGGTTCGGTGATTTGAGGGTACCTCTGTGTGTTTCCTATGCAAAGAACAAGTCGTCCGCTTCTTGCGAAGGGGTTGCCATGATGTTAGAACGCCAAACTCTTATTGGCTAATTGCAAAACAAAAAAATAGTGAGTAGACTTTAAAGCATCTAGCATTGAGGTTTACCCACTATTTTTTTTAATCAGCCAATAAGAACCTGGCTTCGTTCAGACGTCACTGCAGCTCCTACGCAAGAATCAAAAGATTTACTCTCCTCATAGGCTTGGTGCTGTGCTTTGAGCTTTATGCCTGATTCACATTGTGCGATTTTACTTGTCATTTCGCGATTGCGACGACGTTGTTCTGGTGTATACTGCGCTGCGAAGTTACACTGAACACATCAGACGCAAACGTTTTGATGTGTTAAGTGTGACTTTGCAGCGCAGTATACATAAGAATGACAAACCAACTAGCCCAAATCTAAACATTGTTAGTCTTCACGACGGCGTTGATGTGGAAGAAAAATGCGCGGTTGAAGCTGCAGCGCTCAGCGTCGCAACTGTAAAATCGCGAGCAATATCGGACTATGCGAATTAGACTTTAGTCACACCAATTAAATTTGGGCGGGATTATCTAGTTGTGCGCTCCAACCTGTAATAGAATCAATGTTACCAGCAACCTTGTTTTTTTTAATGAGCATAGTCCGGACGAGAAGGCTCATGCAGCGGAAGCGCCAACCCATGGTTCAAGCTTATAGTTTTTGCACTCGTCTGTTTCGAATAATGTTCGGGTAAAAGTATCTGTAAAAAAATTCACAAAAACACTCTAGATCCAGCGTAAAGTGAAAACATCGCTGGAACAAAGAAGAGGTGCGACACTACTGTAATTGAATAACTATAATGCAATTACTTTTCAAGCATTTTGTAATTATGGAATTCACCGAAATAAAGTGAGGTAAGGGTACTTTTAATTTATTTTTATTACTATAATTGCAAAGTATACTTGAAAAGTTATTTACTCACGTGTATCACGGCCTGGAGTCGCCGCCCCTTTTTTGTATGACTTCTACAGGGTGGGTGATTCAAGGAGAGGCCAGACTCTTGAAATCGACCGCGAAATTCGGTTTCTTACCCTATCGCGCTACGACTTTGTGCAGAATTGCCTACGGATGGTGCCTTTTTTTTTTGTGAAATTTGCAAAGAGTGAACTTACCTGAGGAAAAAGTAAAGAAAGAAAAAGGTTCAGCTCCTATGAAAACGCAGCGACGCCACCGGTCTTCAAACAACAAGGCGCCGTTTCGCACGGGAGACAAGAGATGGCGCAACGAACGCCGCCAACCAGAGCCAGTGTAAAAAGCTCTGCCGCCAACGAATGAGCATACGGCGTCGAGAGCCGGCGTCTTTAGCAGACGATCTTTTCGACTCAAAAGCGGCGCGCGTTCCGCAGGCGGCGACAGTTGCAGAAACAAAATCAGGTGCGGTAACAACAAGGAACTGCAGTTCCTTGTCTGCTAAAGTCGCCGGCTCTCGACGTCGTTCGTTCGTTCGCGTTGTTCGCGTGCTCGTTCGTTGGCGGCAGTTGGCGTAGCGACCGCTTGCGCCATCTCTTGTCTCCCGTGCGAAACGGCGCCGTGTTGTCTGAAGACCGGTGGCTTCGTTGCGTTTCCATAGGAGCTAAGCCTTTTTCTTTCGTTACTTTTTCCTCAGGTAAGTTCGCTCTTTGCAAATTAAAAAAAAAAAGAAAAAAAAAAGGCACCATCTGTGGGCGACGCTGCACAAGTCGTAGCGCGATAGATTAAAAAACCGAATTTTGTGGTCGATTTAAAGAGCCTGGCCTCTCCTTGAATCACCCTGTACTTATTGTGGGTTGCTCGTACGCATAAAGAGAAGCATACAAATTTTACTAGTACTCTCATTCAGAAATTTAGTTTGCAATACATGATTGCGTCAATCCTGTCCGGTTTCATGTTTATTACCGGGGAAGAAGGCACGAGCGATCGCAATATTGGAGTTCTGTTGGTACACAGGGAGTACCATGCAATGACGCCATCTTTGCGGGTTTGCACTTGAAGTCGCAAGTCGTCTGCGAATAGTTTTACTCAAAAGACACCGTCAAAATTGAAATAACACTACAAGTGTTACAAATTATATTATAAGTCGTTTTGTCATTGTATGTTCCGTGGAGCCGACTATTCCAGTTTTATCCGGTATAGCCGACATATCATATAATCTTCTAGAAGGTCTATAATAAGAACTTGTCAAGTTGAAAATTATTTTTTAATATTTTGTTCACAGAAGAACTACACTCAACAGCTTAGTGTGACTCACATGCACGAGTACGTGAATGGCGGCGAGCCGCAAATTCTGGTAAGGACACATTGCTCTTCATTTTTAATAATAGTGCAAAGAATTTTAGCGTTTACAGCATGCTGCGCGATGTTGCATTGTGACCAATGTTAGATAGCGTGATGCACTGCCGAAATACGATTGGCCGGAATGAGTCGTAAACATTAGATCTGCCTACTCTACACTTAAACAGACTGGTTACCACTCAACTGAAAGGTTCTCCTTGTGTTTCTACGCTTCCGTTAGTATATCTGAAACAACAACACATATGTGAAAACGTGTAGTATAGTATATACAACCACAGGGGCCCTAAGCTAATAAAACAGAAAGTTGGAGCCGAATGTTCGCGGAGCGCGCCGATTGGACGTCGGCGAAAAAAAGCGCCAAGTTATCGTCGTGAAAGGCCAATTGGCGCGCTCTGTCAACTTCGGCTCTAACTTTGTTTTTGACGAGTTTAGAGGCCCAGGTTCGCGCAGGCTTTTTTTTTTTTATTTTCGCAGGGAGTTTTAGCGGATGTTTTTGGGGCAGTTTTAATTCATGGCTGCTTCAAAAAAGTAAAACTTTGTTGCACGCCGTGGAAACTTTTAAGACCGAGTTGAAACTCTTGAACCTAGTGAAATACGAAACAAAACGATTATCTTCTTTAGGAATCAACTAGAAACCTAAGTAGAAACAGTTTTTATGTGTCTAACACAGTTGTATTTTGTAACCAGCTCCGAAATTGCTTGAAAAATTGACAACCACAGCAGTATACACTGAAAGAGGAAATGCGGCCACGAGTTCTGATAATTTTCGAGTGAAGCATAAAGTATAGTGTAGACCGAAAGGTCTAGTGATGTTTGGACATAAATTTTACGTTGGACATAATTGAAACGAATACGACAGAGGTAAAATGATTGCTATACTGAAGCTGTAAGGGAAGCGTTAAAAAATTCTTACGTCGTGTTTTTATTTCTGTTTTGTTTTTACAGCCTCCCGTAAGAACATCTTAACGCTGTTACACCGCCTTATCTAGTTCGGAAATATTCGCCGAACGAACTGCTTCGCTTCTTCGCTCAACGTTTCTGCTCAACAAATATAAACACGTGTAGTTACAAAATATATTTTCTTCGTCTGTGCTGCAGCCAACGGTAGGTTAGATTGTGTTCGTTCCCCTCCAGAGCCAACTTCGGCACCACACACCGCACGGTTGTGTTTGTACCGTAACTCACTTCCTCAATACGACACGCCCGCTTGATGTACCGTGAGGCTCTCACTGTTCCTAATCTGTTGTCGATATGGCATGCTTTATCTATTGTGTTACCGAGCAAATTCTTCAGACTGCATGTGATACATGACGACCTAATCCCGCTATGTCATCATGATTTCAATCGCTCTATTTTGAAACTCCTGCGTTGATTGTGACTTTGTTCATAATTGGTTGACGATAATGATGCTGTCATTTTTCTTCACTTTTTCAGCCTTCACCGGCAGAGCCAGATCACCCGACGTCACATGCGCCAGAGTCACGACTCGCTAATAATGGAACAGCCATGTTGCCTCCATGAGTGGGATTATAAAAAAAGGAAACAGAAAGGAAGCCACTACAGCACAGTGTGATCTTGTCTACGCATTTACAAACGTGCCCCAAAAGCATTACCTGAAAAAAAAAATAATTCTTAATAAATAAAAAAAAAAAAAGAAAACCTTACGAGGAATGGTATAAATGTTTCATGTGTTGTTGTTGTACATGATTTGCATTTTTTTGTGTGAAGTTTTTCTTAAGGTTACACTTACTTTTTATTATTATCGCAGCGACACCTGGTCGTAATACTAAAATTGAAGATGCCGCGAAGAGTAAAGCCTTTGTTAACGCACGTTCTAATAGCAACCCCGGGAACTCGACTGATGGAGATGTAATGAAGGCTTAGCCAGAGATATTAAGTGTCCTTGGAATGTCTCGTCTGGCTCACAGACCGCTAGCCAGCGTGTAAATTGGACACCATTTTTGTTTTGCAGACTTGATTAGGGAATGCCTGACGTAGAAAGTGTGACAACCATCACGTCTATCTCCTTCATACCTGTCGTACTTAACCAGATCTTCAGCCAATAATAATAAAAGGAAAACTCGATTGGTTTTATTATTTTGTTTAAGTGGACGCCATTCGAATGTGGTACTGTAGGAGTATTTATACTTCCTCTTTTACATAATTGACCCGGCCGAGACTGCGGAAATAAAAACAACAACAACCACCACAAGACGTACAGACAATGTACGTAGAACTTATGAAACTCGCACACCAGCTGGCTTTTGTCTCTTTGTGTTATGCTTGCTTTTCTCTTTATTTTAGAGCCTGGATTTTAGTTTATTGGCTTTATACCAAATCTTTGTTTTCAGCCCAACTGAGACTTAGAGTCGAACTGAACATCAACCTGGATTGAAGCTTTCAAGCCAGGAAGGTGCCTGGCCAAACATACGTTATGCGGAGGGCAAGTTCGTCTGCTTCTTGCGCAGGGGGTAGTGATGACGTCAGAACGCCGAGCCCTGATTGGCTGATCGCGACCCCCCTACCTGAGCGTCGTCTGCTCCTTTGCAACGTCGTCTGCTCGCAACGTCGTCTGCGTCTGTCTCACCTTTCCTGCGACTTTCGGAAGTGCAGAGGCCAGATTCACGAAACGATCTTACGCCAAAAATATGCGTAAGACAGAACTTAAGAACAAATTCGTACTCACGAAACGAAATTTTCGTAAGTTTTGCGCAGGTTACGATGAAATCCTACGACAGCTCCGAAGCTGTCTTACGCACTTCTTACGATCAAATCAGCATGGCCGACAGCGTCGCGGTCGCGACGACCTACGGAAGTTTATTTTTCTACGTGCGCTTCTCACGCGTCCCGACTTCAAGCAGCAAGAAAAAAGTAAAAAGTACTTGAAACAGACCAAGACGAACAAGAACGCTGGATCCACAAACACCCGGGAAAAGCGCCAACGGCCACGATTCCACCGAACGCGACCAAGCGAGCACGGCAGTTATGCCTAGTAGGCACTCCGCGACTCGGCGACCGTCTGTCCACGACCTTCTGGTGCGCTGAATGGAATATGCCCGCGCGACTCTTGTGAACCCTTCCCGTATTATACTTTGATCGCTGACCTCAGTTTTAGATTAAGAGGTCAATTTCTTCCTCTGGTTATCTCCTTGTTTCCCGAGGCAACGGTGACTCGCCGGTGAAAAAGCGGTGAATCTCCGACAGACGCAGAAATAATAAAGCAGCCATCGCTTTGACTAGCAGACGTAAAGCAGACGACGTTAACTGCGCCAACCCGCCGACGCCGTTAAAGAATGAGGGGTCTCGCCGCACACGAAAGGAGGGAAAAAGTATTTGGGAGGGAACTTGCGGACACTAACACGCTCACTCGCGGTTCTTAGCAAACAAACCTCGGCGCCTCGGGACACCTCGCCAGTGAGTCCTTTGACTTCCCTCCTTGATGCGCGTCTGCTAGTTGTTAGAAAAAAAACAACGTACCGCTCGAGTTATTTCGTCTGCCCTCTCTGAAAGGCGAAGTCGAGCTCGCTCGTAAAGACCTGCACTTCCGAAAGTCGCAGGAAAGGTAAGACAGACGCAGACGATGTTGCGAGCAGACGACATTGCAAAGGAGCAGACGACGCTGAGATAGGGGATCGCGACCAGCCAATCAGGGCTCGGCGTTCTGACGTCACCGCTACTTCTTTTCTCATGCGCAAAAGACGAAAATGAGCCCACTTGCGAGGCGTATAGCTTACAGCCGCGTCGAAACTTTTGTCGTGTCCGATTGAAATCAACCATTTTGAATGAAAAACAAAAACAAAAACAAACAACAACAAAGCTGCAAGGAATAGTTAAATAAAAACAAATATAGGACTGCTCGTAAGTGTAACCCAATGACTCATTCTGACAGAGAGATGTATCGCTCAATATCTTGGGCTATCTGTGTTTAACCCTTTCTCCCTCGCCTACCCCCCCCCCCCCCCCCCCCCGCGCCCAGTGAAAAACAAACAAACACACACACAAAAAGAAAGGAGGGATAATAATATTTGGACCGGGAACAATAAAGCAATCCTCTGACTCGTTTGGCTGCCAAGCGGGGTCATCAGCGGCTCAATGTTGCCCAAGGGGTAAACAGACGTTGACTTTCTAGGTCCAGTCAGTCGTTGGCGCCGTCTCTCTCCTAATGTCCTCAGCACTAGGGCGCCACGAGCCAGGTTTTTCCTGCGAATGACGTAAGCCACGTGCCTCTTCATAATTATTCGGGTTCGGGTCGCCTGGTGAATGCAGTGGCAGCCGGGACTCCAACCGCAGAGCATGGGGTCGTTACGGTAAGATCGCTACTTTCTCGTTTTTGTATTTGAATTTTAATTAAAAACAAGAATAATCTCGATGATGCACTGCATACATCCAAGTGTTCATATTTAAACAAACACTCCCCGCGTGTTCGGCAGCGACATAAATGGGCGAAGATATTTTAAAGACTACTGCGCCGCTTGATAAGTCATGATACAAGGGGCCGCCTGTTTACTTAAAAGAGCCATGAAACGATTTTTATAGTTTCGCTCAATACTATTTTGAATCACTACCTGACGTTAGCAACTGAATTTGGTTTTTATTTTTAGGCAATGACAGTCGCCAAAACAATTCGAGAAATAGGAGCTTCGTTAATCCCCTCAACTCAGGGCCAGAACAAGCGACCACGTGGCTTCGTGCCTCTCCTATGTCGCCAACGTTGATCATACCCACGCGCTGGGGTTGTCAAAGTAGAAAACGCGAGCTGAGCTCCAGGCATTGTTAGGGTTCGGCTATTCTCATTACCGCGGTGGTTGGACACGAGCCACTAGTCGAGTGTCCGCCGAGGCATATGATTGTTACAAGCCGGAGTCGATTTCTCACGCAGTTCTCGTGTCCAATACATGAGCCGCGCTCGACTGTCGTCAGGTGGGCGATTACGATCCCACAATTACGTCATCAAGCTTTGAAAAGGCAAGACTGAAAGAAATAGCCCTCTTTTATTCTCGCAATTTCACCGGGACAAGAAAGCTTCCGAATCAGTGGCGGTCTATGCGAGTATACTATACTTCGTTTCAGCTTCGGTCCAGACGCAGCCAAAGCTACAAGCGCGAGCTCCGGGCTTTCAGCATCCCTGCCAAGCACGCGCTCTCGTACAGTGCAAGCACTGGTCTGGACCACATGCCCACGCTTGTAGCATCGGCTGCGTCTGGATCGAAGCTGAAACGAAGTATAGGGCCAGACTGGGACCAGTACGCCTCTGCTAAGTCACGAAAATTCCAAACCGATATCGTTTTATGACCACTATAAGAAGTGTTATTTGATTTCTAATTGCTTCCATTTGTCAATTATAGAGTTACGTAAACAGAAATTGAATTTTGAGTTGAACTTCGATGAAAGACAGGTTTCCACATTATGTACACATATTGCGCAATCATTTGGTACAAGTGTAAAGTTTCGTAAGGACGAAGAGGTCAAAAATTATACGGGAATTGGCATTTAATTTGATAGGCATTGTAATTGTCAAGGTATTTGCGTTTGATAGCCATATAGAGAAAACCACGGAGAGAGCTATGACGTGGCCGTCGGAGATTCATTGGATATATATAGCACAAAATATGTTTTAGAGCTTGAAAAAACACGAAATGTGTTTTAGGGCAAGATGCTGTTACTTACAAAAATTAATTCGTCACTTGCAGGAATCGATTACTGCTCCAACGAAGGATTTTTTTTTATTGATCTCCCACGGAGGAGCATTGCTAGAGCTTGTAGGCCCTTGTATTTCCGCAAAACGTCTGTCGCCACCTGTGATGGATGGAGTCACGCGGTGCCACGTAATCACAATAGGGTACGAGATCACATTAGCTATAGTAACGTGACATTATTTCACGTGCTCAGGTGACGTGACGCCGTGGTGTCGTGTGGAGTCATTTCACGTGCTTACGGGCCGCCATGTGATCCATTCTCGCACCAACCACGTAACTCATAGCTGCACCAACTACGAGACCTCAACACCTATAAGGATACGATGACGTAGGAGATCGCATCACCCAACGTAGGAAATGGCGGCTCGTCGTCACATTTGTTGGGCAAAATGCCATGCGCGACCCGTACTATCATCTGTCACTGTGTTTGGCCTTCCACTGGTGACCAGACGGCTACTATGGTGTCTTCTGTTGGATTGCTTTTATTTTATCGACTGAAATAAGAACAATCTCAGACTGCGAATTTTGACGGTGTCGGACAGAGACTCGAATGTTTCACCGTGCTCCTGACGGACATCATCCACCTTGGTTGTGACGTCAGGAAGAGAAATCATGCGAGGGCGCCACCGAAATATTTCGTCTAAATCCCCTCGATAATATTCACGCTGGTCGCTTCTTAAGACAAGCGCACAAGGTGCTTCAATCTCGTCGCCTGCGGTATGCGCTGCCCTTGGTCTGGCGAGATGGCTCTATATGTGACGAACAGGTACAGACCGTTTGAGGGCGTGTTGTCAGCGCAATTAAACAATCGTATGAAGATCCACAAATTCGTCTCCGCGACACATTATAAATGTATATACATCCTTATCCTCAGGAGCAAGTTGGGAGACATTATGTGCAGCGTGTTTTTCGAGCGCAGCTCAACACACACTGCACACTGTGTGTCTGCAGATTTGATGTGTAGGATAAAGATACATTTTCCTTTTATGTTATTTATTTGTAAGATTTTCAAAGCAAACCGAGTTGGTGACATGATTGATAATAAAATTACTCATTATTTGTTTTTCCAGAGCCAATATTTGCCTCGTAGTTCTTTTGGGTAAGTGAAGAACAGCAATTTTTTTACCCCCCATATTAAGAAATCGTTTAATTGAGAGTAGCTTCAGCTGCCGACTGATGCCTCCACAATATGAAGAATAGGTTTCTGTCTTTATTCATGATTTCGCTGCAATTTGTCATGCAATTTAGAACTTCCAATATATATGACGTCCTTCGTTCGGATGTTATATTTTCTTACAGTCATAACTAAAAAAGTCAGACTTAACGCTTTCTTTGCGGAACAAAATATTCACGCTTTCCAACGTGCATATTTCAACCTCCTTCAACTGATTCATATTTTGACTCAAACAAAATTTGAGGGTAGAGAGACAACTTATCTTTAGCTTCTTGATTAGATTGAGAAATCGTGACGATATTATGACTCTCCAGTGTTAGTTCTGGGGCTGTATGGCCTGAACAAAGTGCGGCCTCTGCCCCAGATCCAGAAAACCGGATTCAAAAGATTGTGTTGACGCACGCGAGAACAAATTATCTATCTTTAATCTTTTTTTTTTTTTTTTACAATTTTAGTTAGTTTAAGAACGAAAGCTTTCTGAATTGCACTAACGTGTCGCAATATGTGACCGTTCGTTCAACGCAATAAGGTGAAAGATAATAAAATAAATTGAGAGCCATTTGTCTCTTAATAGAAAAATATATTCTGCAGTAAAAAAAGTGCATATTTATTTTATATTTCCCTCCAGTAAAAAGAGTCCCTTGAAAGGTTTCTTAGCATTTAACGCAAAAATTCCACGCAGGACCTTGAAATCTGAAGCCCTGGATAACATGTGCGAAATATCAATCGCCCGAAATGTGGAAAGCAGAAAAATATTACCATCATATTTTTGATATAAGAGAACCCCATGTGAATATGTAGCGCATGAACACCGCAGATATCCTTTCAACTAAGACCTTATTTGCGATTTACGTGGAGTAAGAGTAACTACACTTGTTTTGGGAAAATAGAGTAGGACACATATCGCATATACCAAATTTCGTGCGAGTTTCGGTTAGCTTCTTTTTACTTTCGCACATGTCTATCTTTAGTATTCTTCTGGCAGGACCATCTGATTATATAAAGGTTGTCTGGTGCCTCCATCGGGGTACCCATGCCCAATGATTCACTGCTTTTGTGTACATGCCTTACAGTCTGCTCGCGCACGATTCGAGCTTCAAAATACGACACCCCAATTTTGATGACGTAGTGACATTACACGTTGGGAACCGCCCCGTCATGTTCTGCTTTAAATTACTTTAAAAGGTGTTTATTATAAAGACGGTCAAAGCGCGAGCAAGGGGGTATATGTTAATCATGTTAAATTACTCGAAGCTGGGGTTGAAATATGAGGGGAAATCATTAAAATAGCAGATAAAAATACGAGAAGAGGAGCGATTTATTTATTTATAATATCCACGAAATAATGCATTGAAGACGGGAGTGAGATCACAAAAACAAATACGAAGTGCACCTATTAGTAAGAGCATTCTTAAAACGCAATCCGTAATGTTAGCGATCGAAGCGGGAAGGCGGTTCCAACCCACCGACGTTTAGGAAATGAAGGAACACTGAAAAGATTATGCTTTAAAACTTCCCCTTCCCGTGTCTTGACGCATTGAATTTAAAGTTTAACAAAATTTTCCACTTCAATTTCGGGTCATTTGGCGGCACGTTCCATTTAGAGCCACTCGATTCGAATTCCGAGTCCAAAAATACATCCTTGCATTTCACATATCACAGAGCCTCAGGCTACTTGGGGCTTGACTGCATCTGAATGACGTTGTCGCAGTTCATGAACGTTATTACATCAACAACAGAATCGAAGAAAGAGCCATGCCTCTAGCCATAGGTATGAAGCCACGACTGTACAATTCGCTTCCCAGTAGGATGTACTTATCCGTCTGTCTGTAACGATTTATATACGAATTTCATTTGTGACATAGTTCACCTTTGAGTCGGGGGTTCCATTCTGCATGTACAAAACAATTCTCACATTATTAAATGCGCACACGTTCTGCGCATGCGCAGTGCGACGACCCAAACTGCTCGGGGGACCTAAAACATTGAACCCTTCTATTCTAAAGCTCTGTAATCTCCCACAGCTCGGTACAGTGGTCAATTTTATCTACTGAACTTCCCGAATTCCGATTTAAGGTCCGGAAAAGGATAGAACGAAAACTCTTTGAAGAAGACAAGTTAGAGACTACGTATTTCGTCAGATGACCGTTAAATTGCACTCTCGAGGAAAATTGCAGCATGTAGGCTTGCTACGCCAATTCTTAGAAATTACTTGGCTGCCCAGGGTAGTAACTGTTCGAAAAACAAAACTATATATATATAAACCCGAAAAAAATGCTGACGTGTAAAAAGTGTCTTTTATTTCAGCCGCTTTCGCATTTACCCGTGGAGCACCGTGGATTGCAAATTCTGAAGAATTAAGGCAGCTCAAGATCTCTGAACTTCCATCCCTATCCGATGTTCATCATATGCGTGGCCATGCTGGGAATGCTGCAGTGACATTATTTTCTACTCTTCCTACGCCAAGAAGGAGCCGTGTCTATATTCAGCATGCCAGACGGAAGTTCCCCATGCTTTTCAACGTCACCCGACAAATCCTGAGGACGCCTCAAGACCACGAGACAGAAGCTCCGAGACAATGTCCCGACAGGGCCTTTAGCTACTTTGGAGACGTTCGCTATAACTGTCGACGCTATTTGATTTGCATTCAGCATCCCAAGTCTCCCACCACGGCCGTCTTCGACAGATTTGATTTTGTTTGCCCCCCGAGAATGTCCTTTGACGCGTTTTCACAAACGTGTAGCAGCTCGGTCATCACTGGAAAACGATGCGAAAGAAATAAGACAATGTCCCCGCTGTCCTTTTCTACACCGAGAGTCAAGTCCGTGCAACTCGACGGAGACATTCTAAGGAACTCAATGGCATGCGTAAACAAAAGTAGCGGTACTTATGGCCCTCTTCCGAACGAACCATGCGGTATTTTTCACATCTGCACTATCTTTTACGGTCCCAGAGTAGACGTGCATTTGTTGCACTTCACTGTAATTTGCCCGACTGGATTATGCTTTAATTCTTCAACCAAGAGCTGTCGGAGCTTCTAGATATCTTAAAGTGCCTCTCACATCCCTATGTGGTGGAAGGATTCAGTTCATTAGATGTCACTTTACTTAATTAACAATTTTAGGAAGGGTAACACTAGCTGATAGTCGGCTAATAAAACAATCCCTAAAAAAACTGCAGAACGGCAGCCGCCGTTTATAGGTTAATATTTCCCAAAATATTAGACTTTGAGTTATGCAGTTTTGTTGCTTCCTCGATGTTTTTTCTTGCGCTAGCATCTTTTGAAAGAATTGGCTAGTTTCAGAATTAAAGGGGCGATGCAACGATTCTTGTACTTTACTCAAATATCGCTTAAAACGGATGCCTGGCGTTAAGGACCTGTGAAACACCCGTTCGTTTTTTCACCACACGCAATTAAGTCGCAGAAAAAAATAACAGAAAACAAATAACAGAAAACCCCCTCAACTCGCGGCAAGAACCAGCGGCCACGGGGTCTGGAGCCGATTTTATGCCGCCAATGTTGATCATATCCACGCGTTGTGGTTGGCAAGGCACAGGACGCGGGCTGAGTTCCAGACATTAGTACGGTTAGGCTATTGTCGTCATTGCAGCGACTGGAAACGGGACCCTAATGCTTCTCGAGCTATCGATTATCGCGAGCCCAAATAAAGTTCCTACGCAATGCTCTGGTTCAACCTATGAATCGCATGCACATATCGTTACTGGAGGATACTGCAATCCCCCAGTTACGTCATCAAGTTTCGCGAAGGAAAGATTGAATGAAAACGCTCGCTTTTGTCACTGAAATTCCACCACAACAAAGGAGTTTCTTAGCCAGTGGCGTAGCGTGCGAGTATCTTTCATTCCCACTAGTAGCACTAAGCTCGTGTAAAGTAAAAAGCATTCCAACTGAATATCCTTGCACCGCCCTTTTAAGTATTAGCATGTGATTTGTGATTAAAATATAATTTGTATTTATTTTCATTCGGAAGATTATGGCGAACCACTGCCTATTGCTTAGTTCGTTCGTAGTTTTGTTCCCAATCCCCAACCTATTTATTTAAGGAACCATATTAGCGTAATTTTTGTCAAGATAGTTCATCCATGGTTCACATTTTGCACGGTAAGCTTCATTCAATGAAATCATTCACCTGCCCCTTTCATAAGCATTTTGTGTGATGATAATGTTTGTGACATTTTTTATATGTATGTTGACAAGTGAGATTGGGTTCTGAATTTTCACGCAATGAATCGAAAATAAATCACCCGTGTTCGCAAATCAAAGAGTGTTTTTTTTTCCGTTAAGTGAGTTATTTTTACTAGCATGGGTATTCATTTGATAGCCATACTTTCATTCTCCAGAAACAAATTTTTTGGTATCCAAGGAGTACTTTGAAGCCGCCCCCCCCCCCTTTCCCCCTCCCCCTCCACACACACACATTGTTACGTATTTATCCAGTCAAACGCAAAAAAAAAAAAAAGTTGTTTTGCGAGAACAAATACTGTATTTGCTCGAGTAATAGTCGCACTTTTTGTGAACAAGGCCTGAGCGTCTACTTTCTCGCTGAGCACCAAAGCATCGAGTCACCGCAATCGTCGGAAAAATGACAGCGATTTACGGGACAGCGATTACGTCTTCACTCGTAATCGCCATCTGCTCAGATCGCAATTTTACGAATAATCATGTTCTCGATCTCGTTATTCGCTGTTCTTTTTTTTTTTTTTTTAATGCACAATGCAATGGTTTGCTGTTTTTGTGCGGTGCAGGAAAGTAAACACCAGAGCCTTGTTCACAAGAAGTGCAACTACTACTTTAGCAAATACTTTTCTTTTTTTGTTATCACTGGCAGTTTAGAAAACGGGACTGGTCCTTCTTCGCTCTTATCGTCAAATACCTCAATCACATTGGCCGCGGAATGATAATAAGATGCTGGGGAATTGCAGGTGACAATGGGAAAATGACGAAAGCACGTGAAACGCAATGCTCACTGCCACTACGCAGATTACTCTTTGATTAGATCTAAACATACCTTCAGCTTCGTCAACTGCCGGGCTCTGTCCGTAGATGGCAGCAATTGGCCCTCCCGAGTGTATTGCAGGAAAGTAGACGCCCCAGATTCCTCCGAGGGTTTAGTCTTTTGGCGGCAGAGTTATTCGCCGCAGATCGCAGTGAATGCCGCTGCGAGGGCTTTGCAGGGAAGTAGACCCAAAGGTATTCTTCAATGTGTTTAAAGCTGACGCGCAGCAATAAAAAAAAAAGTATATTTGATTTTTTTTTGGTGGAATAGAAGGTTTGCTGCTAGACCCAAATTTGTTGTTTTTCGGGGATCCAGATATTTTTATGATTCCCATCTGACTGACTAAATGCGGCATTTTCCCAGGCTAGAGTTTCAATTTGACATCAATTCGGATTCTATGCGAACGCCAATCACCACCATTTGACCCAGATGGTGAGCTTTAATTCAGCATGAACAGTGGAAAACACAATTGAAAATTTTCGGTGCTCATGTACAAAGCGTCCGACGAAAGAAAAAAAAAATCAGCATATTTAAAATGCATCAAGTACTACTGAACTCAAAAGAGAAAATAGACCTTCAAAACGGATTCTGGTCATGGTCGTTTAAGGTAACGAACGCAAAGTCAAATATTCACCGGCATATGAAATGAACCAGAGAGCAGACTGATTGACCACAACGTGCTCACTTCCGATCCATGAGCAACATTCGGCTGCCAAATTTCTGGGAAGGAGGTGTAATCGTTTTCGACTGCTGACTCATCCCGACAAAGGCAGATTGCTTTCAGGGAGGTTAACTATCTTTACCGATATATAAATACAATTTTTAGATAAAAAAGTCTAATATATATATATATATTTTTTTTGTCTGCGCAAGTTAGAGTCTACATTTTGCAGTACAAACCCTGGGCGCCGGTATTTCGCCGCTCCCGTGGAAATTCTACCCAACAAGGCATTAAGGCTTAAAAATGGCCACCCTTATGCTTAAAATGACCGAAATCCTTTGAAATAAAAAAAAAATAAATTGCAGGTCATAAAATAACGAATCATTTCAACATCAGCTAAAAAAACGTTTTGACCATTTCTTATGAGATATTGCAACGAGCTTCAATAAAGTTAATTAAGAGTCACTAATACACCCTGCTCTTCTTGGTATTTTAAGCGCTGTAAAGTCAGAGCTTCCTTTGCGGTTTGATGTGCTTCTCCCAGTAACGACAGTTTCCCTCGTGAACTCCGTTGCCGATCTTAAATCCTTTGGGACTGAGCTCCATGTGAAGAGGAGAGCGTTCGGTGTAGCGCGGCCACTGGGTCCCGTTGACGGCTGGAGGTTTCCTGTGCGGGAAAACAGCAGTAAACCTGTACAGTTGTCCGTACTCACAACCCCAACAACAGCTGGTGAACTCTGAATGCCGGGTCCACGATAATCATGTAAAAATACAGCGTTTAAGCAAAATATAATCTTTGGTAAGAATTAAAACCTGTCTTGGAATGGCGGAGATTATACCAACTCCTATATTACCGGCACTTCTATACCAAGTGTAATTGTAAAACCCAAATTAAGCCCAATTTTACCACAACCAGCGGGAAACGACCGGTTCAAAGTCCTTTTAGAATTATTTTATTACAAAAAAAAATATACGAAGTTTTGCCCCAACAGGAAGAATGGTGCATCTCTTCAAAGATAGTTACGAATTTCTCACTTTTTGTGGAGAATAAAGATACTTCCATAATTATTCGCAAAACATTATGCTTTCTTGTGGTGAGAGTATAGCCGTGATAAATTCTACCACAAATTAAAATCACCTTGAGTGGAAGATATACAAGTGATCCAAAAATGATCCGCACATCTGTTTCAGTTCCCATCTCACACCGAATTTTGCGAAATCCAAGTCTGTCCTGGATTATTGCATATGCAGTTATTGCATATGCAGACTTGTGGCTGATTTGAAAATGGTTTGCCACACCATTCACTGTCACTCGTGCCTCCGGAAGAGTCCGTTTACATGCACGCTCAATGTTGTTCTCAGTTCTGGACGCGGACGGGTGTCCGGCTCCTTACTTATGACTCACAATTGTGTGTCCCTCCTGGAACGTCTGCACCCACTCCAATACTCTTCATTGTGACAAAGCACTCTCTTATACAGTGCACAAAATATCGGCACCAGTCACTTCCGCAAGCCACGGCAAATAAATCACTGCGCGCTGCTTTTCTTTGTGCAAATCACAAGAGGGAGAGCCATTGTTTCTCGCACCTCAATCCTAAATGAATTGAAGTACAAACCTGCACAGCAGTGACTGGACAGATATCGACACCTTACTAAAAACTCTATTAGGACGGTGCGGACAAAAGAAGGTTTAAGATACGTAGATTGCTGATTACTGATTTTTTTTTCTACACGAAAAGAAGCTCAGATTTATTATTTTCAAATGAGGAATATAACTTGAAAACTCTCAGATTCCTGAAATTGACAACGCATAAAAATCAAGTGTTTCTAAATTTTTGTTTGAACTAGCTGGAAATGCGCAAGACCTTCCAAGTCTTATCGGAGTACCGCAGATTCGAAGGCGCCACGCAGGATCATGAAGTTTTACATCGGAGACAGTACCAAGCCCCACGTCTTTCACGGCGCACTACCCAGCATGCTCAACAATGGGACTCGCATGGCATCAAACCGCACATGTTATGCGCATACGTAGCAGGAGCGCAAGCACAAGTAGCTTAGTTTCCCATTTTTTTATATATACTTCATGGCGTTCCTGCTTTGACGAAAATGAAACTTCGATCGAAATACTTTTCAACTGTCGCAAACATCGCCTTCCACTTTAAAACGGGTTCAACGGAACTCATCAACCTTGACACGAACAACCCTGACACACATGATATTATCTGTGAGAGTGAAAGATCAAGACAAGCAGTTTTAAAATGCACGGGGCATGAATCAGCTCCCCAGGAAGGGGAATAAATCTGGCGAAAGCAATTGGTTCGTTCTACGATTATAAAAGAACGGAAAGCAAACTGATTACAATCAGAAAGTGGAGGTACGAAACTTGACTGATTGTTTCTTGTTCTTTAGGTAGTTTGACAATTAACAAGTGCTCATTGTATTGCTAGCTCATACATTATCAGCAGGGCGAATTTAAAAATCGAGGCTCTTTTTTTTATTTCACACTATATATTTTTTTCCCTGTTTCTCCTTTCTTTTCTTCCCTTCCTTGGATAATAAATCAAGTATTTCAGTAAGTACAACAGTTCCACTTAGAATACATTTTAGCGCTCAAAACACAAGGACACAAAGACGAGAATCAGATACCACAGTGCGAAGATTCTCGTCTTTGTGTCCTTGTGCGCTAAAATGTATTCCAAGTTTCGAAACCAACTAGGCCAACAATCTACCTCTACTGGACATTTCCACTTTCATACAAGACGCCGCTTTCCCTTTTTGCGGTTAAAAAAAAAAAATACGAGCACCAAAAAACATACAATTGCAACTGCGTAGCTTACCCTGTTTTCGCAAATGTTGTCCAGATATCCATTACCACCTCGCTGAATTTCGCCTCGTCGGACGGGTAGCCCGTGTCGTTCCTCAGTGGCAGACCCATGATGAAAGGAAACTCTTCAAAGTGCGCCACCCCCATCCATTCGGAGCGGCTGGTGCGATTAGATCGATGCGTGAAGTAGTAACAGTACACGTCATTTCCTCGACGGGAGAGCGCCTTCGCGAAGTAGTTCACGGGGCACGTGAAGGCGTAGTCGCCAACAGCATCGGACGCTGTTCGCAGGATGGTGGTTGTATTGGCATTAATCAGGTGACTGAAATAAAAGTCCCGCACGTCGGTCGTTGTCTTCCCCATCAGGTGCTGAAACATTAGGATGAGGTAAAAACCGGCTTCGTCCTTGGATATGTCGCCTATACCCTCCTGCGGAAATATCTCTGGAAAGATGGTGTTGAGAAACACTGAACCTTCGTCACGGTTCGTACCTATCAACACCTCCGCTGGGCTGAAGAAACCGTTCTCGAAGAGAACCACAGGGTCGACCGGAAGGAAGTCGTCACCGTAACTGGGGAAGAAGACGGATGAATGCTTTTTTCCGTACAGTCGCATCCCCGCATGGAGAATGTCATCGCCAGAGACATTGTTTCGGAGACACTGCATGACCTTGCGGTGAGCGCTCGCAAAGTCCACACCGGCGTTGGCGCACCCGAGCTGCCTCGCCATGTTGATGACCTTTTCTGGTCCACCCTTCGTGTTGTCGCCAATCTTCCAATAGGGGCTACCACTCTGCATCACCACCCTCTTCACCATGCCTCTAGCCAGCGGCGAAACCAGAAAGTATCCCACACTCACAGCACCGGCGCTCTCCCCGAACAGAGTTATCTTGTCGGGATCTCCTCCGAACGCGAGTATGTTTTCTTTGATCCACTTCACCGCAAGAAGAGTGTCGTGCAGACCTTGGTTTCCAGGAGCGTCTGGCACCTTGCCGTTGAAGAACCCAAACGCGCCTACCCTGTAATTCATGTTGGCGAAGATGACGTCTCCTCGCGACGCTATTATGGACCCGTTGTAGACATCCCAGTCGCTGGAGCCCACGCTGTACCCTCCGCCGAAGATGTTGACGAGCACGGTCTTGAGGGAACAGTTGCAGTCTGTGTCTGAGCACGGCGGAACCCAAAGATTCAGGTACAGACAATCCTCTGATCCGTTCCGCTTGCTCCTGGCCCAAGACATGGGGAGATCAAGGTCGATCTGAAGACAAGGTGGTGCAAGTTCCGTGGCGTTTCTGACACCTGCCCACTGGCGTATCGGAACTGGCTTCTTGAATCGAAGGTTTCCCACGGGTGGTTCTGCGAAAGGCACACCCAAGAAGGCATCGATGGTCTTTCCCATGATGCGCTGGGTGGTTCCTCGCAGGACACCGGACTGCGTGTAAACTTGAACTGCTTCTACTGTGGTGCATGCAATCAGGGTCGAAATCAAAAGCCGGTGCAAGGTGCGCTCCGTTACAGACCGTCGCATGGTGACCTACAGAATAAAGAATATGTTTTAGAAGCTAAGCAAATTGCGAATACCTTGTTTCAATCACGAAGCAAGCAACTTGAACATAGTAAATCACACTCTGTATTTCTTAAGTTGTCAACATAGATTTACACACGCAAAGTTATACATTGAATCCAAAACGTACACACACACCGGCAGGATTATGGTTACAAGTTATCAAGGCCTTCTTTTGATTGAACTGCCAGAGACAAAGAGAGCAAAATGCACTATTTAAGGTTGAGTTCGTGAGTGCCCTCTGAAAGCAAAGCGTGTGCGTAATCAGCCTTGTTCCTCTCATCACTCGCAAAGCATTTGCGTTGCAGACGATCAGATTTACAACATAACAATACTTTAGTTTATCGTTTTGCTGTTTAGGGAAAGAAATGGTTTAGAAAAAAGAGTTGACAAAAAAATAATAGACGAATTTTTTTTTCAAAACTGCGTAGCAAGCTTGGTCCTGTCACATCCGGAGTTTCGGCGCCTAGCTGTTGATTGAGCAGAATTTCGCTCCATTGAAATGTAATCTAAGGTTTAAGACCACGCCCAGTCTGCAGCCTGGGCGTGGACACCAAGTCCGGGTGCAGCCGACACTGCGATCCAATGGGGTCGGTCGAGAAGTGCCAAAAGTGCATCTTCGCGGCACTCTTCGTCTTTGTGCAAACGCACAAAGACGAAAAGATGCTAATCAAACGAAAAAAAACAAAAAAACGTATGATCGCGGCGCGATTACCGTGCGTGATCGATTAGTTTAGAAAGTAATAACAAACGCGGCACAAAGACGACGAGGACCACCGCCACGCCGCACTTCTAACGCCACATGAGGGGCGCCCATGTGATCCTAACGTCGGCTGCGCTCGAACGTGGAAGTGAAACGGAGGATAAGAAACGACTCGTGACATCCGAAGAAGGAATTCTGGCAACACCCTCGAAAATTCCCAAACACAACTATTGCTCTGAAGGCTCTTTCAATGTTTGCAGAAGGGTTGTGAGCTGGGCTAGTTGGTAAGCATTATACATGGTTAAAGTCAGCGAGCAACGTGAAGAAACTGTAAAAGAATACAGGAGGCGGGATAGACGCAGACTTTTATCAGCGTCAATCCTGTCTCCTGTAGTCGTCTACAGTTTCCTCACGTTGCTCGCCGATTTTAACCATGTATATTTCAATGTCGTCCACGAGAGTAAGGTGTCACCCAACATACCTGATTCACTGAGACGAGCAGCGTGCTTGACAAATCCAAGACATCGAGACTGCGGTCAGACAAGTATCGCTACCCAGTCTCGGTCGTTTCGACTCACGCCCACAATCTAGGTTAGGGGCTATTTATACGCGGGCCCCTCCCCCCGTCCCGTATCAAAACTTGACCCATATTCGCGGTCCCAGTGAAAACTGCCCCCGACCGGAACGGGGAAAGTGCTCACCGAAATGCACGATTCCGAAAGACAATATCCGATAAGCCGTAGGAAGCTTCTCCGTGGATTCCGCAAGATTTGAAACAATTCAAGTCGTTTGGAGTGCTATCGGAGCACGGCAAAAACGCGATAATAATAAAAAAAAAACAAAAAAAAAAAACAGCAACGTTGGACGGGGGCTTTGCGCGGTAGAACTAGAGTGCCTTCATGTGCGCTTCGCATAGAGTGATGCCAACTGCCTGTTTCCCTTTCCCACACCCTCTTCCACCGCCATTTTGTTTCTCTCATTGTTTCCCCGTGCGCCGGAAAGTGGCCTTTGTGTCCATCGGTAATCCCATCCGAGGGGGAAAATGCTAATCCTCCCTCCGTGGGTTCCACAACGCTGCTCCGAACTTCTGAGATAAGGTGCTTGTTTCCGGGAGGGTTATAAGCCGCACGGATTATCGCCGAGGAACAAAATGGCTGCTGGTTTGTCGGCGAGTGGTATTACAAAGGGTGGCATCACCCTAGCAAAGCGCACATGAAGGCACTCTAGGTAGAACACCGCTCTCAGCAACCGGCTTGTGACGCCGTAGTTAAAAGGTAGTAAAAAAAAAAAAAGGGAAAGCACAAAAAAAGAAAAAAAAAAGAGAACGGGATGGGCGAGAAGGCAACACGTAATTTATTTAGCATGAAAGAACATGCAACGCCAAAGGGTTGCACTAAGTAAAAAAAAAATAATAAAGAAAACTATTAATTTGGGATGCAGATATTATTGACATCAAAATGGTGTAAAGGCTGTCGACAAAAATAGATGTTAATTATGTGTTAATAAAATAGGTGACAATAATTAAATTAGGTGTTAATAAATTTATCTGGAAGTAATTTTTTTTGTTATTGGTTCGGTTACACCGAGGTAACAGTTAGATAACTCTATCCGAAAACACGAGGAAATCGTGTTGCCGGCGACCCTGTCACATCGCGGCAACAACAAAAGTCGGGCAACATGTTGCTGCCGCTCAGCAACCGTGTTGTCCGATTTGTTGTCCGACACCCTGTCACACCGCGCTGACGGCGGGGACAACACGGCCCACGGGGTCGGAACACTCCGCCATCTTGATTGTTTATCTTCGTTCGTGTGCGGCAAGGACTCGCTGGAAATACGGCTCTAAAAAGTGCTAGTGCGTTCGAAGAGCCGAAAATTACCACGGGACGACATCGACCAGCGACTGTGATTAAAAAACTTGACACGGGGAGTATTTTCCAACCTTTATTTTTTCAAAATGTTCTTCATTCGCTGACGAAGCAGATAGCCCTAACTGAGGACAACCGCACAAAGTGTTTCTGCCCAATTCTTTCCTTCAAGCAATTCCTATTTCTACTATAAAATTTAGTTAGCACCGGCATTACCCCAAAGCGTTTTTTGTAGCGTGGTGTTGAGCTGAACTGACAGTGCTTAAAAACTGCGACACCGACACGATCGGCCTTCATAACCATCGGTGGAATAAATATTTTTCGACACTGTCTATGTGATATATGTATATGCTGTGTGATCAATTCATTTACCAAAACGTCCTGGGTATTCTTGAAACAAATCAGATGTCTGCTAGCGGCTGTTTCCGAGTTCCAAGCATCAACAATCATGATGAGTGGTCGTTTTAATTCTTCGATTTTTTTAATGTTTGCTTTCTTGGGTTATTCTTATTGGGCGGCGGAGAAAAGCTCACCGGAGAAAAGCTCACCACAAAACCGGCAGATGTGGAGAAAAGTTCACCGACCTTTGAGCGGATGCGGAGAAAAGCTCGCCCATTTTTTTTAAAGTTTTTCTTAGCTTAGCGGATTCTGCGTCACACGTGGCCATTTAACACAATTAGAGTTCGTCACTTCATTAAAATATGTACAGGGTGTCACAAAAGAAAATTTACACGGTCTTTTTTACCGCAAAAATAAACTAGGCATCGCCGAACGCTCATTCTCCGCCCAAAGGTAGCACTAAAGGTCACAACCAGATGCCAAAGTTTCAGCCCGATCCGATAACTTAATCAAAAGTTATGAGTGATTTTCTGAAAATTTCAATGGAAAATGGCGGCCGACGGAGTTTTCAAACACATGGGGCTCTATGGCACCAGAAACCGAAAACGGGCAAAAAGGGCTCCATTTTCCCATTGAAATTTTCAGAAAATCACGTATAACTTTTGATTAAGTTATCGGATCGGGCTGAAACTTTGGCATCTGGTTGTGACCTCTAGCTCTACCTTTGGGCGGAGAATGAGCGTTCGGCGACGCCTAGTTTATTTTTCCGGTAAAAAAGACCGTGTAAATTTTCTTTTGTGACACCCTGTACTCTTTTTGTAATATGCTTGAAGTTTATTGGGCATAATTACTAATTCCTGAGAAATCAGTGATCACCCATTTTTTATATTAATGAAGCCGCAAATATAAAATCAGAACATTGAACACCGGTAAGAAAGACAACAATTTTTTAAGAGCTGACAGTGCGCCGTCGGTAGCTGTCAAATGAAGAAGTTTGTTCTTTTCGAGCTATAATGAATAGCGGTATGTGGACCGCTTCAGCTCCAAAGATTGTGTAGTGCCTAATAGATAAGTATCTGTTTGTTGATGTAATCAGTGTCGGCTACGCTGTTTTTCTTCTGTTAATTTCACAAACAAAACTTTAGTTGCGAGAACAGCTTCGTCCTGTCGTGTTTGTTGTCTTCACTCCGTCGTCATCGCTTGAGTGGTTTTCATCATGTATAACGTTTACCAACTCCCCCTATTCGCTACCTTACGTAAGACTAGTTCTTATATAGGTCACGAGTAACAACGGTGACAGTGTGAAGCTCTGAAGGTCATGGGTGGCTCGCCGTAGAAGGGCACAACCACACAAAGTCAACGTGTGGATACACCAGCACGAACGGCTAGAAAACGTGCATGTCCGTGTAAGAAAGAAAGAAACCTCGATATCCTACTCACTGTTTTATCCTGTTTTCAATGGTTAACAAAAGCTTCAAAGAGAATTTGAGGCACCGCGTTGTTCCGCATGCACTTCCGGATTTCCGGCATTTACAGTTTTGATTTTTAGGTATTAGGCAGAATTAAAAAAGTTTTCTATCTTTTTCCTGTTCTTCAAGTTCAAAAAAGTTTTCAGTTAAGCTTTCGTTGCCTAGAGAGTAAACCACAAAAAAAAAAAAAAACGCTCGCTCGCAATTTTAAATTTGTGAGCAATATACCCAGTAAGCTTAACAAATACCAGAAAAAAAGGCATTTTGTTTTTACAAAGTTCACGAATTGATGATAATAAATTAAGATATGTGACGCGTGATCCAACAGCCTCTATAAAAATGAGAAAAACAAATCGATGAGCTTTTCTCCGCATGCGCTCAATGGCCGGTGAGCTTTTCTCCGCATCCGCCGGTTTCGAGGTGAGCTTTTCTCCGGTGAGCTTTTTTCCGGAATTAATTTTCATTATACCTTATCTGGTGAGTAGGCATGCCATTTTATTTGACTAGAAGAAATATGAGCTGGTCTCTCGGCAGTTCTAATTTCAACACCAGTCTTAACATTCACAACCGTAGCTGTGGCAATTTCGACAAACGCTTTCCGTAATTAAGTCCCTGTCACACTGAGGCAACACGACGTCAACAGCAACACAGCACGTTGTTCAACAGTCGGGCAACTTGCTGCTCGCTCCCCGTGTTGTCCGACAAACCTGTCGCACATCGCGGCAACAGCAGCGGAACATGGACGACAACTAAAATGTTGCCTCAGTATGACAGCTTTCGGGAACAAAAACAGCAGCAACTTGTGTTGGACAACGTGTGTTGCCCCGATCGCTTGCTGAGCCAATTTTGGGACGGCAACACGACAACACAGATTGCTTCGATGGCAGAGCTAGTTCTTTATCAATAACGTCTTACTCAAATAAAGGCTTGGAAAACGTTATTTAACAATAATTAAGGCTGGCGCGCAGCTAAGATAGTTTCATAAATGTTTTTACTGCGTAATTACGGAAAGCGATTGTCGAAATGGTCACAGCTACGGTCGTGAATATGCAGACTGGTGTTGAAATTAGAACTGCCGTGAGACTAGCTCACATTACTGCTAGTGAAATAAAATGGCATGCCTACTCACCCGCTGATAAAGTAGAATGAAAATGATCCAGTAAAGCAAATATTAAAAAAATTGAAGCATTAGAGCGACCACTGTGATAACGATAGTTGATGCCTGGAACTTGGAAACAGCCGCTACCAGACACCTGATTTGTTTCGAAAATACCCAGAACGTTTTGGGGAATGAAGTCATCACACAGCATATACATAGATCACATAGACAGCGTTGAAAATTATTTATTCCATCGATTGTTATGAAAGCCGATTGTGTCGGTGTTGCAGTTTTTAAGCACTGTCAGTTCAGCTCAACTCTACGCTACAAAAGTCGCTTTGGGGTACGGCCGGTGCTAACTAAATTTTACAGTAGAAATAGGAATTTCATGGAAGAAACCGGACAGAAACACTTCATACATTAGCGTAAATCCCGAACATATATCAGCGATCTCACTTTCTTCGGTTAGGGCTATCTGCTTTGTCAACGAATGAAGGACATTTTGATAAAATAAAGTTTGGAAAATACTCCCCGTGGTAAGTTTTCTAATCACAGTCCCTGATTGATGTCGTCCTGTGGTAATGTCCGGCCCTTCAGACGCACTAGCACTTTGTAGAGTCACATTTACAATGGCTCCGCGCCGCAAACGAACGAAGGTAAACAATCAAGACGGCGGAGTGTTCCCCGTGTTGTCCCACCGTCAGCGCGGTGTGACAGGGTGGTCGGGCAACATGGGCAACACGGTTGCCGGGCGGCAGCAACATGTTGCCCGACTGTTGTTGTTGCCGCGATGTGATAGAGCCACCAGCAACACGATTTTCTCGTGTTGCCGGATAGAGTTGTCCACCTGTTGCCTCAGTGTGGCAGGGCCTTTACGCAGTGAAAACATTAATCAAATTATTTTGGCTGCACACGAGCCTTAATTATTGTTAAATAACGTTTTTGAAGCCTTCATTCGAATAAGACGTTATTGATAGGGAACTAGTTCTGCTATCGAAGCTATCTGTACTGTCGGGTTGCCGGCCCGAAATTCGCTCAGCCAGCGATCAGGGCAACACAGGTTGTCTAACACAAGTTGCAGCAGAAGCTGTCATACCGAGGCAACATTTTCGTTGTCGTCCATGTTGTGCTGCTGTTGCCGCGATGTGACAGGTTTGTCGGACAACGCGGGGAGCGAGCAACAAGTTGCCCTACTGTTAGACAACGTGTTGTGTTGCCGCAGTGTGACAGAGCCTTTAGGGGTCACGCAATAAGATTTTATTGAGGTCCGAAAAAAAAAGCCAGAACGACACCAACTAATTTTATTAAGTCAGGCGTCTTGTCAACGAAAGTGTTCACATACGGAAATTTAAAGTTATGTTCATGTTCTAGTGCAAATATTTATTGTCAGGTAAAAATATGATCTTGCAGTTTGAAAACACCAGTTTGTGCTTCTTTCCAACTTTCGTTACGAGTCGCATTTAGAGTGCTCAGTTCAAAGGTCTCACAGTTAGTGAAATGAATGCACAAGCACTTACACATACTCTATGTAAACGTCGCTTCATCGAAAAAAAAAATGTAGAACCTATATAATTCACGTGAAGATGGAGGACCAGCGAAGCTGTAATCTTTACGGCAACTTTACGACAATTATATGGCATCTATACGATTTACATATGATTCAAATGAAGAATACGTACACGACTTCGTTGTTTAATTGTCTTTATTTAATTCTTAGTGACAAAAGTGATTATTGCATTAAGGCCACTTATGGGCAAGTTCAAAACCCAATTTTTCGAGGCACACCTCGAGGACAGCTTTATCCGATTGAGCCCAAGAATCTTTATAAGCATCGCGGAAGCGAAAGAAAAGAAGGTGAGATCGGTGCGGTTCTGCCCTCAGCCTCGTCACAGAACACTCTTTGCTGAGATAAGTCGGTGACCGTAGATGATGACAAGGGATCATGACCTCACTATTTAATAATGCCAGTGAAGGTTGACTCACGCGGGTAGCCCCTCTTTTTATTCATACTTGCCATGACCAATCGGAACGAAGGAGCGCCTTTTAAACGGGAGTTTTTGTGTTAGCATCAATGATTGAATTTTTTTTCCAGATCTTATTACATAACAGCTTCGCAGTAAAACAAGAACAACAAACAAAGTCTTTATAATGCCCGAGTCTCACTAGGGTGACAATCGGAAACAATTTACACCTACTCGCCCCAGGTATGCGCAGCATGAACGCATAGGTGTCTTAATTTTTTTTTAATATTTTTTATTAATTTTTTATTTGCGATTTTAGAGTTTTCCTTAGAAGGGGATAGGGCACACGGCAGGCTTGCAATCACTCGTACTTACATCACCAGCACCGAAAGCCTGCCAAAGGTGGCTTTGCATGAATCCTGCACATTTTTGATGCTTGTAGGTGTTGATAGTTCTCGTTTGTCGCTCTGCTGAAACTCTTGCATAATAACTAGCTCTGGTTGGTCCAGATACCTTTTTTTTTATGACCACCGATTTCTTTTTTAAATTCTCCGACGGGGGACAGAATACAAAAGAATAGGAACGTTTAGTGAACCGTTACCGTGTTCCGCGCATCGCGCTACCGGAGCTTTAGAAGCATGCTTTTAAGCGCGCCCCCGATTCATACCGTGACCGCGCGGCGTGCGCTTAAAAGCATGTTTAAAAGGCACCGGTAGTGCAGCACGCGGAACACGGTAAAGTTTTGCTAAAAGTTCCTGATGGTACGCACGCCAATCAAGAAATCATCCTTAGAATTAAAGTAGGTAAATTTCACCTTTCTCACCTGAAGACCAAAACAAGTGGTCAAGTTCCATCGCTACTCAATGCTATTGGCGACGAGATGTTTCTGTGACGTCACGGCCAGGATTATCAATTGTTAGCGAAATTTTCAATGGTGTGAGCACGGTAGACGCTTGTAGCCATCGCGTCCTTAAATCAACACCGTTAACTTTGACAGTCTAATATTCCTCTCATCTAGATTAATGAACGGAGAATAGACCCTTTCCAAAAGTCCGCGCAGGCGCCTGTCCGCCATTGTTGCTCACACACTCTGAGCTTGTATTGGACACGACGGCTGCGTCACCGTTCGGCGTGAATTAGCCTCAGCTCGTATTGGAAACGAGCGCTGACTTCAGCGTTTGGCGAAGACTCGGATCCAATCACGTGCTTCGTGTTCGAGCATTGGCTACCGTCAATGTTGCTTGACGAAGTTTTGAAAAGGGTCTATGCTTGGCCAATTGTGGAAGGCCGACCACAGCGACGCTTTTGGTTGCGCTCAACGCCAGAAGATTGACAGTACACAGAACGCATAATAAAACCCAGACTTTTTTTTTTTTTTATAAAATTTTGAATTATTTGGAACTGCACTCATGAGTGGCGAGCCTGATGACATAGTACTTGCATCGAACTTGTGGGCCGCATTTGACAGCAGGGATTCGATGTGGCGTTGCAGTTGCAGCGTTGCTAATTGGCCAGTTTCTCCCTGTGACACTGGACGCGTCAAGATCAAACGAGCTAGCTTTATAGAGTATATACAAAAAAAAAAAATATATATATATATATATATATATATATATATCTATGTATATACATATAGTTTGGATTAGGACACGATGACGAGCTCTATAGCAAACAAACGCTGCGCTCTTTGCTCCGGTTAATTTGCGGCATGATATTTAAAATCTGCTGAGACTGTGACGAGAAAAAAAAATAGAAAACTTATGAAGTCGAAGAAAAAAGGCACAGGAAAAGACGTCCAATTGAGACGTCTTCCCCTGTGCCGTTGTTCTTCGACTTTACCCCCCCCCCCCCCCCCCCCCCCCGACCCCCTGGGGTGGAGAACCCTAGCACTGGGGTTCCTTATGTGGACGGGGGGGGGGGGGGGGGGAAGGGCCTGGAAACCCTAGCTTTCCCCAATGGAGGACGGAGCCCCTGAGGCGGGGAGCGCAGCGTGTGACGTGAGACGTAGGACGTGGGGACGACGTGAGCCCGCATGACGTGGAACGACCCAGATGTGTGGACGCATGACGTGTGACGACCTGAACTGAAAAGGGATGGAAGTGTGACGTGAAGCGTGTTGACATCTGGGGAGTAGGACGGGGAGTGGGTGACGTGAGTCGGGACGTGTGACGCTGCGTGGTGATCCGAGACGATGCATCCATACAAGGGGAAGGCTGTCATAAAGGTGGTGCCTCTCGTATCTTCCCAAGTAGGGAGGCGCCCCCACAGGATGGCGGGCTTGGTCTCCCCGCAGGATTGCGGGGGTGGTCTCCAGGGGAGCCAAGAGATATAAAAGTGATCACCGCGACGGGGCAGTTTGGTTCATGGTTGCCAAACAGTGACCGTCGGAACCGCTGTGAGACGCACTCGTGTCTTAGTAGCGGAGGTGGACAGTGAGTCGAGCAGGTGTGTACTTTTAGTACCAGTTAGTTTTCCCGGGCCGTTCCACTGGCTGTACAATACAATAGTTGGTTTCATTTATAACCCCTTAATTCCAATTGGCTTTTCCTGAAAATTCCCACTTGATCATACGATCCAATTCATTTTTATTTGAATTGGCTTTAAATCGGCTGTGCCCTCGAGGCGGTACCGATTGAGGCATTTTTATTTTTCAATCTTTTTAGCAAAGCCTCACCTTAGCAAATGTTCTTCGACTTCAAAGTTTCCCATTTGTTTCCCTCTCCAGAGTTGAGGGTTTTAAACATCATGATCAACTATCACCAGCTCACCTGCACACTTATTGTCTTTTGATTAATTTTGGAAATTTGAAATAAAACTTAGAAGTTCGAGTGAGACACCTACGTCTACATTTTGCCATTTGGCAACTTTTGCGATGCCCGTGTACCTGGCCCAGAACCAGGGGAGTCTGAACATCCAATAGAAGAAAGCCACACGGAACACCCATCGGGCTCATTGAGTGCCGCGTCGTCTAATGACGAATTGTCTGGTGATCTTGAAAATCCCCTGAGACCGTTCCGACTTCCAAAGAGCCGCAAAAGACGTATTACTGCAAGCTCAACATAGAGCTGCTTGAACATGCAACGTCACTCTGACGTCACGCCGCTGTGGTGGTCATTCTTGTCCGTACTGCGCATGTGCAAACTCTTTACCATAGGTCGGCATTTTGAGTTGGAGTCATTCAATATCATGTCACATTTACAAACTCTCCCCCGAATTCATTCACGCTCATATCACAAATTTTTCCACCATCCAAAAATCAACATGAGTCAGATCAAGAATTTTACCAAGGCCTCAAATTCACCGAGACTCATCTCGGAGAGATTATTAATATCACTGATATCACAGGAGTCAATCTCAAAAAATATCCCCAGAGTCAAACTCAAAAGATATCAACTCGAGTAGGTCTCAAAATAAAAATATATCACCCGAGTCAAACTCAAAACAAATATATATCATTAAAGTCAAACTCAAAATATATCAACCGAGTCAAACTCAAAATATATCACTAGAGTCAAACTCAAAATATATCACCCCAGTCAAATTCAAAATATATCACCGGAGTCAAACTCAAAACATATCACCGGAGTCAAACTCAACATATATCATCCGAGTCAAACTCAAAAAAAGATATCACGAACTATCACTGATATCACAGGAGTCAAACTCAAAAAATATCATTTCTATCACCGGAGTCAGTTCACTCACATGATCACGTGACATCTCTCTGAACTTGCTGGGCTGGCCTGTCCTTCCCCGCGCGGGAAGAGGCAGTCACACCCTTCTCCGCTCAGGCGAATTAGCGTCCGGTGGGGTGGAAGGGAGAGGGGGGTTCTCCGGCTTGCTTTTCTATGGCGACTGCGGAGAACGCTTAGGGAAGACAGCAGAGACGCCGCTCGTTTTGCTCTTTTATTTTGTTTACTTTCTTTGATTCTTGCGATTAAGAGCCAACGCCAGTGTTTTGATCTTTTTTGCCTGTTTTGTGAAGGGCTTGAGAGGAAGCGTGTTTAGGCGACCACCGCATTAAGGAAGTATTCGTCTGGTTGTGCTTGTTAATTTTAGAGGTTGTTAATCTTAGTTAATCTCATTTTTGTTTGTTTTTGCATTAGGTTGGAATACGGTGGCAAATAAAACAGCGTCGATGCAAAAAGAGACGGCCCATATCCTTAGCGGCACGCCAGAGAAAGGATCGTAGCGTTAGCGTATATGTGGTCTCGGCAAACAGGAAGGAGGTAGAAAAATTTTAAAAAGAGTCACGCAAAATGCTGAAAGCTATCCGCGCCTCCAGAAAGGCAAACCGCACAAAACATTCTAAGTTTAAAGCTGTATAGTTAGGGTCTCGTGCCTAAGTCATCCTCCTGCATCAAAATCGCTGGTCGCGCTGAGATAAAGCTTGAAGCTGTCGAGTGAAAGTCTGAAAACACTTTACTGGAGGCGCGGATACACATCGCTAATTGCCGGCGCCTCGCCCCACATTGACATTTCTATAACTGTTAGGTATAAAAGGTCCATAAAGTGTATGTACCGTATAGTGCGAAGCCATTCCCTACAGCGTTTATTTTACCTCTACACCGCACAAAAAGGCACATCCTGTCGGGAATGCTAAAACCACTTTGCAGAGAAACTGCGTCGATCACCAAACCCGATGCAGCCCCCACCACTTTGAATATCACAATTCAACGGCGAGGGGGCACTTGTAATCATCAAATCGAGTTCACGCTATTCAAACGGGAAGGAGCCGGATTCACTGGGTTCACTGAAGAGGATTGTGAGCACCTACTTTCGCTGATTCATCGGTGCGTCTCACTGTTACCCGCATTCTTGCGCTTCGTTAGCCTTTGTTGGCTGCGTCCTCCGTGTTTATGCTGGTTTAACATCCTGGCATCAGTGATCACCGTCCACCTCGCGCTGTCTTGATAAGGATTCACGGGAACCACTTCCCGCAGCAGCCAAATGTCTGCTTCCACAATGGATCGAAGATTTTCTTTTAGGCCGCTTCGAGCTCGCCTTGACCGGCCCGCCATTTTGGAAAGCTCTGAGTCGTGCTGAATAGTTCCCATTTGCGCGAACGGTTCCAGCGCCATGAGTCTTAACGATTTGAGCAAACTGTTGCCCAGCTCCCGAAGGACTCGCAGGCGCATGCGCAGTGGCGTCGGCGAGTCGTGTTGGGGTAAACCGTTCGCCTCGAAACGACTCACTTAAACTCCCTAATGTGCCTCACGCACTAGTGATACAAGGACGCGTGCCTGCACGATGCTGATCCAGATCGAAACGGGCAGAGGCGAGAACTCGACAGATACCTGAAGATTATAATTATATCTTCTTTCGTTGTTATTTAAAAAAAAAAAAACAAAAAAAAACCTTAACGAGATGCACTCAGGAGTGCGTATGTGTGCGCACTGCGCACGTGTCCGTCAGGTCTGTCTTTTTTCTGCTATCGTGTTTGTGCGCGTATGGAAGTTCTGCCGCAGGTTTT
Organism: Ixodes scapularis; assembly: GCF_016920785.2. Lineage (NCBI taxonomy): Eukaryota > Metazoa > Arthropoda > Arachnida > Ixodida > Ixodidae > Ixodes > Ixodes scapularis. Next base: position 33,601,922 of record NW_024609835.1, on the reverse strand, counting down.
CTGTCTGTGGAGCGTTAAAAACTAAAAATTGCCGTTGCTGCTTTAGTCAGCGAAGTGGGGATCGGGAATGGCAACGATGATTAAGCGATTAGTTGTTTTGTGTTAAATTTTATGAGATAGAGCTGATCCGTCATACTTTTCACGCATTGCATAAGCGACACTTAATATGCAGACGAATCTTTAAAGCAAAATGGTTCCTTCCGATCCGTATATAGCTCAAAGAGCAATAAAATGAAGAGACGGGCTTGTTGGTACATCATTAATGTTTCATGCAGCAGCTAGCCTATCAAAGAGGTATGTGGACATCATTGAGCGAGCTCTTGCTGAGCTTTCGTGCCCAGTCGCTGAGATGCGTGCTTACCCAAGGGTTACACTTTTGCGTTTCATCTGTTAACCCTAGCGCACGGCACCAGCGGCTCATTGTGTTTTCCGAAAGCACAAGATAAAGCCAAATTAGCCGCTGAAATGATATGACGGCGTCCACAGCCGTAGTGATCCGCGCGAACACTTGTACAGTTGCCTGGATTGGGAAACTCGATTGGGATACTAATTTAAAACGGGTACGTTAACCCGAAAGGCTGTGGTCAATAATCTGGTGGCATCTTTACAGGTAAGTCTAATATGCAACCGCCTTGAACACAGCGTAGTTATATCAATACTACTTTTATATATTTGGCTGTTAGTGTACGTAAAGAAAGCGAGCATAAGCCATCAGGTTTGTTCATAATGCAATCAAAATAAAAACAATCTTGAAGCCTTTGTTATTGTGGCGGCGTCTGTAGTAAACGCCCTTGAAATACGTGGAGCTGTCAGAACTCAAAAGACAAGATTGCGCCAAAAAAGAAAAAAAAAAAGTCTGCAGGCACTCCGAAATACAGAAGAAGAAAAAAAAACATTACGTTAGTGGGCATCATGTAACATACGAATCGAAGATACCGGCATGTGTTGTATAGTGATATCTTCCGCAATATTTTTTGTCGGAAGCTAAAGAGTTTCTGGTGCCTACCACAAGTAAATACTAAAAATCCGTTCGTTGTAAGTAAGCTCAATAAACGACGGCATCATTTTAATAAATACATACACCTGTCACCAGACACGAACCTACCGCTCTGGACTGGGGTTGGTATCGCGAACACATACAACAATTTGAACACCAAGGCTTCGTTCATAACTGACTATAATTTAGATTCGTGCCGGTACATTTCCGTCCCAAATTATTAGGGGTGAAATAATCCAGGCTTGTACATGAGAGTTGTAAGAGTTTAGGACATTTCGGTGCCGTTACGTTTCGGTGCAGGGCATGTCGATGGGGTTTAATAACGCACGGGCTTTTCTGTGCACAAAAGTTTCGGTGGGCTGATGTTTATTGTATAAACGCTTCAATAAACACGCCTAACATTATTTGTTAATATTCAGGTTTTTATGCAAAGAACATAATTTTTCTAAGACTAGCACATCCCAGTTATATCGTTTGTTTTTCTTTTAGATAAGAATAGCTCTTTAAGTGCTACAGAAGTTGTGTAATTAACTAAGTAATCAACATCCAGGAAAAACATGATACATAAGGTTTAATGCAGATTTTCCAAATACATAAACTCTTTAGGCGTATTTATTTAGATTTGAGTAAATTTTTTTTTTTTTTCGTGATAATAAGACACACGAACAACAAGATGATTTCATTTGTGATTTGTGTGTTGAGACTGATGAGTCTCAACTATTATCCTCCTGTTTCCCAATATCAGAGATAGCACAAGTGATGCTACTCAAGCATATATCTGGCATCCCTTTGTTCGAAGAACTCTTTTATAACCTTTCTCTGCCAAAACACCCTCCAGTCTAACCTCGTCTGCCGTCCCAATACACGCGCCATGGCCGTCAAGAGTGAATGAGTCAGCTAAATTCGGTAAGTCTGACTCCGAGGGTCGCTGTAATACTAAACCGAGGTCACACATAGCCCGAACCCAAACATCACCTCGCGGCGTGCGTGCTCGAAGAAAAGAAGAAACAAAACAAGCATCCACTCCAAAAACCGAAACCAGCTTAAAAAAAAAAAAAAGCAGCACACTAATCCGAACGCACGGAGGTTACAGCAATACCCCCTCCGCAACCTTCTGGGCATCCCAGTCGCTAAGCGGGGTCCGACCAACGATACAACGCGAAAAAAAAAAAATATATATATCAGGAAAAATACGCTGGAATATTGTCATAGCGACTCATTTAGTCTTCCCGGAATTCCTTCAGGAAATCGGAAAGCAGATTCTCATTGAAGTGAGCGGGACTTTCACGTGCCCTGTTCCATTAGAACCTAATCATTTGAAGTAGTTCGTTTTGAGCCGGGTCATGTATAGAACCTCGCTGTCAAAATTGGACATGCGCAGAATGCAGGCCTTGTTAAGATTCCTGGTTTCGCTATTCACGTCGATCTAAAGTACCATTTTGAATACGTGGGAAGTTCGCAAGATCGAAACAAGACCGTGCTTCGTTGTGCGAAGTTTTATGTTAACGAAGGATTGCATTCTTATGCCTGTAGTATTTCTTGCTTGACAGGGCAGTCTACACCTATTTTCACTCTAGGTGCGAACAAAGTCAAAGCTAGAAGCGCGAGCCGTGTACGCCTCAACTTGTACGTTTTTGACTTGCACACGAAATCGTGCAATGCATGCGGGCATTGAATTCTGTCTGCACGCTTGTGTTTTAAGCTTCGGCTTTGTTTGCACACAAGGCGAAACGAAGTGTAGACCTTTTCAGGCAGCTGTGCATGGACGCGGCTATAACTGACCTTCGCTTTTTGTTTTAATTTTTTCCGTCCAATTCACTTCACTACTGCGGTCCCCAAGCCACATTACTGAAAAAACAAGAACGCTGTGACCACAGCGTTCTTGATTCTGAAGCAGGCCCCTTGTGGGTTTTTCACTGTTTATTTCAGCGTCTGGGCACCTCGGCCGTACAACAGAAGGTCAGTAATGGCGGCGCGAATCTGGCGCGTGCTAAAAAAGACTTTGAACACTGTTAGAAAAAAAGAAAAGGGAGTCGGCTTGGTGATATTGTTAGAGCAGACCGCCCGTATAGCGGGGGCAAACACACAAAAATAATCATGTCCAGGAGGAATATTTTCATGCATTGCATGCACTAAAGCCTATCTTAGAGAAGAAGCGAGCGAGAAGGCAAGAAAGAAAAAAAGGAGACTAACAAATGCACAGTCCTTGTATGGTGGACAGCACAAAATTCCCACATGATGTCGAAAGGGTCAATTGCTCAGTGCACGGCAGGCGCACGCAGGCGCAGCCCTTCCACGTATGGTACGGCAGCACAAAACGCGTCCCTAAGCGCGATCCAAACCAACGCTTCTTTTTGCGCCTGTAGGTCGTGCGGCTGCGGATGTGACGCATTTCGTGGCGTTTTTGCTGTTTCCGGGCGCGCTTTCTGAGTCAGAACCGTGCGCTTCGGTTTGGACGGGCGAAACTTCGGGCGAGCGCGCACGCGCGCACGCAGGCACGAGCGCACAAGCTGCAAGGTGCAACTGCGACAGACTGGCCGGCCAGGCGGCGAGAGAAAGAGAGAGAGAGAGAGAGATCGCGTTGTCATGTTGGAAGAGAATAAAAGGGGGGGAGGAGAGGGCAGGCCGACGGCTAACGCGTCTCAGCTCGGAGCGTGAAGCGAAAGCTTGCGCTGGGAACCTCCTGGGTTCGATCCCCGCCGCCCCCGCCCGTTTCGATCTGGATGAGTTTCGTACCGGCACGCGTTCGTGTGATCACTACTGCGTGATGCACGTTAAAAATCCCAGGTTAGCGGTTGTACCGCGCTGGCTAAATTTCTCATCTACAGCTAAGAGACCGATTACCCGTTGAGGCGCATCTCCATCAAGGCTGTATAAACATAAAGAGCAAGCCAATTTTTTTCAGGCCGACGGCGAGAAACGCGGAGCCGGAACTAGCTTGCCCTCCACCGATTGGCCGGGACACAGGCGCGCCCTGCTACGTCACCGCGCGTTTTTGTGCGCGTCCAGAGAGAAGTTGAAATCATCCAACTTCTTCGTGCGCGCCCGGAAGGAGCGAAGAAGCGGCGCGACGTCACGAAAGTGCGTCACATCCGCAGCCGCACGACCTACAGGCGCAAAAAGAAGCGTTGGTTTGGATCGCGCTTTATACGCCTTTCCTATGAGTCGCCATAAAGTCTTCAGTGCGACGTCAGCCTTTGCTGCCGCGCCCGCGACCCGCGACCCGCGAGCTGGAAATTATGGAGGGACCCTGACTTCCCCTTTCTCCTCCCCCTCTTACAAATCAAGAGTGGTCTGACTCTGGTCGCCCCACCGGCCGGCATTGCAGCTGCAGCAGCCCCTTCCCCCAGACTGCACCTTTCTTAGAAACGTTCCCACCCCAAGGTCAACCACATTCGTTCCAACATGAAAAAAAAAAAAAAGCCCCAGGCACTTTGCTTTGTAGTTTCCAGATCCAAATATAGCACATTCTGTTTTACTTCAAAAGAGCAGTTGAACGCACAATCTCAACGCGTAGTCACTCAATATCATCTCACGGGCTCAAGTAATATCACGGAGTCATTCGATATCACCTCACGAACTCAGATCACGGAGACACTCAAATCATCTCACGGACTCAGTCATATCACGCAGTAATTCTATGTCATCTCACGAACTCAAACTCATATCACGGAGTCATTCGATATCATCTCACGAGCTCAGACTGATATCACGGAGTCATTCGATATCATCTCACAAACCCCCTCATATCACGGAGTCGTTCGATATCATCTCACGAGCTCAAACTCATATCACAGAGTCATTCGATATCATATCACCAACTAAGAGTCATATCACAGAGTCACTCAAATTCACGCAAAATTAGGCCGTAAGTGTGAGTGAGCGTGAGTGAATGAGTTTGTGAGTGAGTTTGCCGAGGTATGCTCTTTACCTCAAGCAGATATGGTTCCTGCACATGCGCACTTCCCACACCTGCTGTGGGAAAATGCGCGCCTGCAAAACATAGCGCTGGCCTATTGGATGCGTTCAATGGATCCTACAATGTAAACTGAGCCGAAAAAATTGGCGCCTGCAAATACGAAGCTCAAGCTTTCACCGAACTTGCATGATGTCATGTAGACAGAAAAAAAAAAAATCTACGCCTTGAGATTGCACAAGGTATACTGCACCACCTCAATGCACATTCGATGAAAGTTAGATCTTTCAATGTGCATGCAGGCGCCGAGCTTTCCGATTTGTTTTACAGAATACGATCCACTGGGCGGACCTGGTGCCACTAAATAAGCTACGCTTCAGAGTAACGACACTTGGCTATATTGTGGCTCAGAAGAATGGTGGCCAGTTATCTGAAGCTTTATCTGAAATCACAGGAAACGCTTTTCCGTCCTCCTCAAATGTTTAAGCAGTTCGCGACAGATTAAAGCAATATTACACGAGCTTCCGAACACCGAATCTAATGCTGAGAAAGTCGAATTTTTGAATCATGACGATCGGCAGTTGCGTCTGCTCTGCACAAGCACCAAAATGGCGGCGCCTACAACAATGTCGGCAACGGAGTGCCGATACTTTAAGTGCAGCTCATTTAGTGGCTGTAGGCGGACCCTATATAGGCCGAATTGTTAAAAACAGCGACTTCCGAAAGAAGTCATTGCAAAAGGCTAGAGCGAGCAAGCTCATGAAAAAAACGTTGCATGAGATGCGATCTTCACATGCCATTCCGCATGAGCTGGCTCAAGCGACAGTTCTAACAAGGCTTTGATTCAGAAGGGACTCTAAGGAAACGGAGGACACTTGCTTTGTGCTGTCGTGGTTCGTTTATAATGTCATCGGCGGGCGACAACATATTCTATTCATATTGTGAGGATGTGTCAACTGTAATAAGAAGGTCTAGACTAGAGGAGCGCTCTCCACAGGAATAGTTGATATACGCGCCTGCTCGCACCCAGTTGAAGAAGGGTCTGAGCTGCGCCAATATTCACGAAGATGCATCACTCATAAGTGCGGAACCAGATAGCCTTCTTTCGTACTTGCAATTCTCTCCGAGCCGTCGCTCCCTCATGCAACTCTAACTGCACGAGACGAAGTTTTGCGAGCGAAGTTTCGGCCAAGCAGCGGCCAAGATCTCTTCTGGCCGCCGCTTCCCCAACCCACATAAGAGGACTGCCTTGCTGGAGTGAAGCATCGAGTTTGACACTAAATAAAGTACAACTTTGAGGATATACGGGTGCGGAGAGAGTTGTAAACACGAATTCTCGGTCCCCACCATTTGGTTGAGATGAAAATCAATCTTACTATATTACGAACATTTGATCGAGATTCTGTCTACAAACGCACTTTTGATAGTATGAATTAATCAGGTACGAGTGATGCAGTTTTTTTTTTTTTGCCATCATGCTGTTTTAATTTATCAAAAAAAAAAAAAGCCTCAGTATAACTTCTTATAATGAGTTTCACTGCTGTAGAAAATTCAACGTAATTCCATGAAGGTTACCGACACATAACTTGCACGTTACCGACACATAACTTGCAAATTCCACTTGTTGCCGAGAGAAACAAGCTCGACGGTGCAACATGGATGCTCCAGAAGGTGTGTGCTGAGCCTTTGGCTGAGCAGCGAGGCCTCCACTATGGCCTCTGATGTGACATCAGTGCGAGCCACGTATTGAAAGGGGTTATGCATGGGTTTGAAAGCTGGGGCTGCAGGACCCAGAAATCCCGGGTTCTGCAGGGCAAACTTTCACCCCGCACCCCAACCTCCCAGAACCCGAAGCGCGCGTGCGAAGTCTTCTCCGGCCGTCCCGTTCGACTCGCTCCTTAGCAGTACGAGTGTATTTGTGCTAACTCCGTCGCTCGCCGCGAGGTGGCGACGTCCTCCTAATGATCAAAGGACGACGAGCTGTCATCGTCACAGGCATCACGGGTGGGTGGTGCCAGTCCCGTCGTCGGGCTTCATCTTGCCTTGACCCGGGCTCCAAGGTCTGTAATGTTTTCGGCAACTTCCTGGTCTGCCGAAGTGCGTAACGGGGTTGGGGATGGTGGTTCCGTGGGGAGAAAAGAAAGGGTTGCTCTGGTGGGACTGCCGAACTGATTTTCCTTTATCTGCCGAGACAGTTTTCTACAAAGCTCATTTTACTCGCGTTCTGCGTTTTTACAACAATAGCTGTTATGGGCTCTTCCTCCATTCAAGATGATGCACAGCGTCTGTGTTGTCACGTGACTTCATGATGTTACTTCACAATGTCACGTGGCGCCACACTATCAAGTGATAAAGTGACACATGGCGTAATAATATCACGTAACTATGTGAGTTGTCGCGTGACATTATCCATCTGGATAGTTTTATGGTTATGGATGAGCGTGTCCCTCTTGGAGCAGACATTGGCGGTGGTTCCTCTATGTAAGATGCAAGATACAGGAGGATACTTTAGGGTTCGATAAGGTGTCGTAGCTATCGCTGTAATGGCAGAGAGCCTAGCTTGTAAAGAGGGACGTCCATCTCAAACCGTGGGGTGCGTTTGCAATTTAATGACGGACACCTCCCGTGCAGATTGGTTGCAAGTGCGCATGCTCAGCGTTTTGGTGTGGTGAGGAAGAAAGCCAGATGCTTGCAGACGACCAACGTCAATATATGCCAACACGCTCGTTATCTGTGGCAGTGCTGGTAACTGTCAAAAAAGTTCCGCTACTCTTGCTCTCTATGCCGTCCTCTCCCCTGGCCTCCAAATATTGGTATGAAAGTGAGAACCGACGAACAATCAATAACCCGTAACCGCTACTTTTTCTCTGACTGATCGAGTTTTCGGTCATGGAGTGTCCGTCGACTCCCTGGCCATCTCTTAATGAGATGTTCAAAATTAAGGGCATTAAGAGGAACGGAAACCTATAGAGTTTCAGTGTATACTTTGCTTGCCAAAACAACGCACGTTGTCATCAGCAAGAAAAGCAAACTTGAATCTACGGAAACACATCAAGGTAAGCTGGGACACCTGCATTCTGCATTGGGCCATACATTGTAACGTTAGTACCAACTTTTTCTTTTCTTGTGAATAACAGGCGAAACACCCGAGTCAGAAGGGAGCTTTTTTAGATTGCTTCTTTAGCTCCGAATCTCGTGGCGGAGGTAGACGATGCGCACCGCTAGCTTTGCCTGTACAATTCCAAGGATCATTTCTGGAGGCCGTAAGCTAGCGGGATGGCGGGTGTGGCTGCAGCTTTTGGTGCCTTGTCAGCTTACAGGTGAATGGAGTGCACCTACACGTTTCCTTTAATACAATATTTTCTTTTTACAAGGACTACCATAATACGGGCATATGAAAAATTACAAGTAGTGTTGCAGAAAAGTTTTTAAAAAAATATCAAAATTGTTTCTATTGTTTTCTGGTTAAGTGTATGGAAAAAGTAACGTGAAAGTAATTTGTAACATAAGGAGTAAAATAACTCGTTACTCTTCAGCGAAAGTCAGTTGTAACGGTAATTCATTACATTTGAGGCTCGGTAATCCATCACATTTTTCAAGTAAAAAGCACAAGTCTGGTCTTATTGGCAAGCCCCTGCACTACATTCGAGCGTTCCTCGACGGGCGCACCTTCAGCACTTCAATGGGTAGGGCCCAACCTCCACCAGCTCCTCTAGGGCTGGGAGTCTCACAAGGCGCAGTGCTTTCACCCCTACTTTACAATCTAGGGATGGCAGACTTGAGTTACCACCTCGATGAGATTCCCGGCGTCCGCCGCGCAATTTACGCGGACGTCATCACAATCTGGACGACGGGCGGCCCAGTCGGTCCTCAAAGCGATGCTGTCCAGGAAGCTCTTGACGTTGCCCACTGGTTTCTTGTCGAGAGAGGCCTAACCCCTTCACCCGACAAGAAAATACGCCATCTGTGGTAACACCAGCGCATGCCGTGAGGCTGACTCGTGGATACAGCTCAAGTCTGGGGACACAGTCGTTGACGCTACCAACGTGCTGCCTGTCCTCGGTGTGGACTTCTCAACGCACAAACCACCTAAGCCGTAGCTGCGCAAAATCAAAACCTCCATCAACCACCTCCTCCGTCGCATTACAGCCAAGAATTGGGAGACAACAACAATAACAACGATATTCAGGCGATCTCAGAAACCTCCTCAGGGCACCTTTAACACTCACGCTTAACGGCCAGGAGCGGAGGCGCCGATCGAGTCAAGCAAGCCTCACCGAAATAGCGAGATACCGGTGCGCTTCACGTGCAACACAACTGCCCAGCAGTTTGCTATGCATATTTTTTTTTTTTTACTTTTGTATCGTTTGATCCAGGTAACGTCATGTACTCATACTTTCGCATTTTATCACTACCGCTACCGCTAGTGTCCCCTTCCCACAGAGGTTCAGCTTTCTGCGATGCATTCTTTGTGCGGGCCGAAAAAACGGGTTTTATTTTCTCGAGCAATCCCTGTGTATCTAACATCTCACGACAGATGGCGGCAGCAGTCTTGTGGATTCTTTGACGCGGCGGGACATTTGAGATTGATGTGAGTCGAAACGTTTCAATAAATAATTTATTCGCCAATACCTTTTTATATTCTAAACCCTGGCACAACGAACCATAAAAGAGGAATTAGATTATGATGGTTCCTATCCAACTTGCCTGTGTAAATTGTTTTTAAAGACTGTTCCCAGACGATCGGTCTGTGTTGACAGCGGCTCACGAGGTTTCGGGACCATTTGGCAATGCATGATTTAGTCATTCTTAAAGAAAAACGGAGCCGAAATCACTGCTGCCGCCACGTTGGTTCTCAAAGGAATGCGCTGGCAATTCGCGCAGAGGCTGTATTGATAAGGACGCATGGGGAATGCAGCCTCTCAGCACTTTCCCGCGGGATGAACGTGCCCGAAATCCCTCTTCTCCCCGGTGCGAGCAGATCAGGTCACTTAGCGTGTGCGTAAAGGACCTGCGCGCGATGCGCACAGAAGCGACAAGGCCATTTCGTTGTTGCGCATGCATAATGTGCATAGATGGGCGACGACACCGTGAGCTTACGGCCCGGTGACACACGTCCGACCGTTCCAACGCTCGTGTGCAATTTCGCCACTTTCAGCGATGGTGGTACTGTGGTGCGACAGTAGCGCTAGCTCCCGGATGGTCGCCTTAAGAATGAAGGTGCTTGCTTAGACTTTTGTGGCGGGAAAGCACGAATTAAGGCTTTTATATATCCGGTATCTCGCAAAATTAAAATCACTTACGCGTCACGAACCCAACTTCGTACTGCTGTTCCAAAACGATCATCCAGATGACAGCCATTGTGATAGAAATTGGAGCGTCCCCTGTGGGCCGTGAAAGTTGCGAACAGCGCAGCTTTTCCAGGCGTTGCTGTTGGAGAGCCGGTATCAGCATCGAGCGCGTTAAGACGCGATTTCTAGCTCATGCAGTGCTTTTCTTCATCAGCCAAGACGTGGTTTCAAGCAAGCCGGTCCTGATCATCAGTAAACAATAGAAAAGATTGTCGCAGAAATATTCCACTGCGGCGAAAGGGCCGAAGTCTTCAAAACCCTGAGGAGGGCAAAGTCATGGTGAGACGACGTCCCAGAAACACTTGAGAGAAGCGCGGAAAACGACAAAACAGAAATGATGGGTAAAAATTAAACAAAAATCACGTAAGAAGCGATGCAATTTGAGGTCCCGAGCGAATGGAGGGACTGAAGAGCCCCTCTTACCATTTGGGGCCCTGAAGGCCCGTTCACACTCTTAAACCGAGTATGACCGAGAGAGACGAGATCTGTTAAAACTTCTTAAAATAGCTTAGGACGTGAGAACACACATCGTGGCGCCATCTATGCGGTGACCCTGAAACTGCATTTCACAAGAGCGAAGGTTTTGCTGGATTTCCGAGGTCAAATGTGCGTAATACTTATAAGAAAGGCTCGTTTATAACGTTAACAAAAGTTTTTCGAGCCCAGAAAGAAAGGATAATGCGCCAGAGAAATAAAAAAATACGCCGGACCGCCAAGTTTACACTACTACCCAATAGATGGCGCCAGTGTCTCCTCTGGTTGTAAGAGCTATTAAGGAACCCAGTTTTAAGAGGTCGCAAGAGTGTGAACGGGCCTTAATCTGGACACTTGGCGGAAAAGTAGGCGAGAAATCCGGCGGCTCTGATTGGACGGCGCCAAGGTCAAGTGCGGCGTTGGCCAATCACGGCCTCCAGACTTCTCGCCGTCTTTTTTGCCCAGTGTCCAGATTAGGGCCCCTCGTCAGGGACGCGATCTGCGAGGGAACAATGAGCATGACGTTTTGCCTGCTCAATCTCACGAAGGAAAACGGGATTTTGGAAGTCAGAAACGTTATCGAGTCTCGTTAGTGGCTCGACACCAGTTTTCTCTCGTTTTGACCAAGGTCATTGGATTTCGTCTGAAAACGCTCGAATTTCACGCTTCCTTGAAAAACGTAATGTGTGTCGTGGTGCACAGCAACGAGTATAATTCGAGCAAACGAGCTCATTTTAACTATCCAGGCAGCTAGGCAAGCAAGCTCTTGATATTGTTCATATTTCTGACAACAATACGCTGCTCGAGACAGTTAACTTGGATACGTGATCATTGCTTAGACAACACTCACGATTGTGTTAAAGCAATTTTTGCCACTTAGACCTATACTAGCGCACGTTTTTATTTCACAATATTGGCAGTTTCCATCTTAGCCTGAGCTGTCTAAGTTAACTGAAGGATGCATGCCAACCGGTGGTTGTGAATCCGTGTCGTGATCTTTACTTACCATCGCCGTGTCGCATGTAATAGCAGCTGATAAATCACAAGTAATGGCTGAATACTCTTCTGGTTATTATTTTATTCTTTGTACTTGAGGCTGAAGGAATAAGTGCTTTACGGCTAGATCAAGTGAGAAAAAACCAAAACAGGAATATCATGTGTTTCTAGCAAAATACATTTATTCAGAATCAATGTGAGATTTACAAAACATCACTTTAGCAACACCAACAAACACTAAAAAGAAAATAACGCAGCTCGACCCTCAGACAACCTTCAAGCTCGCCACTTGACTCCAGCTGTTTGCACGTCTACTATGATCGTGCTTTGATGCCGGGCGAGGCGGGCCAGCCTCAAATTCCCCGCACAACGCTCCACAATAGTGCTTCCAAGACACAAGTCACAGCAAACTTGGTGCGCAATAATTTAGAGGTGGAAACACCCGCCTATCGCGGCGCGAAAATGCAATGTTCAGAATCACTTTCAAGGGGCCATGAAATGTATTTTTGTCTGGGATAAATTATTTTGGACAGGGATTTTACTAATCACGTATGGTTGAGTGGGCCAAAAGGTACTTAGTTTCGGAAAAAAGTTATGAAAATAAAGCGGACTATGTCCTACCACCTTTCCTTCCAAATGCTGTCCGCCCTCTCAACGTGACACATCCGCGGTACCCAAAGCACGGGAGGCCGTGCCTAGCTCATGTATTGGACACAAGCACTGCGTCAATCGGACGCATGCGTCCGACGGGAGTCATCGCACCGGTGCCCGAACACGTCACGACCACGTGACTTCCAATTTTGGTTTTGAGTTGAGGAGGAAAGCAAAGGGGGAAAAAGTTGAAAAATCATTTCATGGTCCCTTTCAGTCGATGGGAGACAGCGTGTCACCTCCGAACCTACCGTGCGCTTCACAGTCATTGGAAACAGTTTTACAGCCGACGACACTGTGAACCTACCGAACATCGACATGTTCATAAACAGAAGACGCGTTGGTTCCAATGGGAGCACTACTGCTTCCAGAGAGCGCTGCTACAAAAAAACAAACAAACAAACAGTCTACTACAGTGGCTTGTGTTGCGACTGAAGCATTCCCTATAGAAGGTCATTCGAAAATGTACCACCTAAAAGTAGAACGCAGCCGACGTGCTAGTTCACGCGGAATCGTTACAGCCTTTTAAGCTCTTCGGCTCCCCACGCTACGGTGTGTGTCATGGTTGGTCTTGGGTTTTGTCCTATGGCCTATAGGGTTGTATCATGTGCCATGCACTGCTATGTATAAAACTTGCTATATAAAATCTTGTTATCTATGGCAACTCGCTCTCGTTTTCTTCGAATATGGAAATTGGTGACCCTTTAATAAACACTTCGGGAAAATGTACAAGGAGAATGACGCGCATAATATGCAATTGTGCATATATATTGTGTGAATCTCGTCTTCTTCCTGGTTTTTTGTTTATTCGAAGGGGGATTGGATTGATTCTTCGAGGATGTTTTAACGTTTTGACCTGGTTTTGACTGTAAGGATAGCGCTGGAAATTTGTGCCCGTCAATTTTTTGAGCGTCTGGCAGTAGTGTAGAACTGTCACTTTCTTACAAATATACTTGTCTGGCACACAAAATGTACAACATGAACGTGCAGTGCTAAGTCGAGGTACACAACAAGGTACACTGAGCTTTTCTAACATGCAGCTTTTTGAAAAATAATGTGTCTTCAAAGGCAGGCGTGTTGTCGGTGCTACCGTATATAGAGATTTGAAACAACCTTTTGCCGCACACAATGTGAAAAAGCTGAAGCCCTACCGCTCGACTGCAATACCCCTTCTAAAAACTACAAACGGCTAAAGCGTATGCTTTTAATTTATCTAATGATCATTGTTGCTCAACGCTACTCACCCTTTTGACACTGTGAAAAGTTTCTTACATTGATACAATAAAAATAGCCAATCCAATCATTTTCCTTTATTGCAAAATGCAAACCAAGGGAAATTTTGTTTTCCTAAAGTTGTTGGGGTTTGTGTACAGGCGTCGTGGAAACAAAGTTACGAAGCCGAGTGGAAAGTGAGTTCGGATAAAAAAGTGTAACTCTATGAGAAATGTTTTACCACGGAATTTAAACAGTCATCGTTTAGTGACGAGATTGGAGCTGTTTTAGCGTAAATATTAAATTTAAGTGTTACGGCACACTGAAGTCAAAATATATTATGTCAATAAAACAGCTATTTTGAATGACATATTGTCTAGTTTCTAATCGAAATATGAAGAAAATTGTGGAGATTGGGCACGTGGTCAAAACATTCCTTATACAAAGTTGTTTTTTTTTCTTACGCGATTTTAAATATTGCATATCACAATACCGTTTTGTTGACCATAATATTTAGATATAAACATATCTGTATGGCAGCGTTTTTTGTTGTTTTTTCTTCAAATTTTGTGTCAATTTTATTCTTAGGTCGTTTTCACCAATGCTATAGAACCACCGCTGCCAACAATATCGCTCATGTCTCTTTGTTGTTTCTGCATCAAGATAAGGAACAGAGCCCAAATATAGTGTATGGTCAATCCTCAAGCTTTGCAAGCGGCGCGATAACGCTTAACTTTTCTTTTATTTATATTTATCCGGTAAATTTGATGTGAACATTTTCCATATGTAAGGGATTCCATGTGCGACGGCCTCATATCTTATTTCAGGTTTGCGAACCTCGCCACACGCGAATTACTCTAACTTTGTGAAAAAAGTGAAATCAATACGCATGGCAATGGCCGCAACCCTTATGTTGCAGTGCAAAGTTCCCATAGTCATGAAACATTATTAAACATTCGTTTACGCCCGCAAATTGTAGCAGGCCGCGATCCAAAAAATTTACTTCAAGGTGATAACGCGCAGGAATTTTGTTTACTATCGATAAATTTAGGCGAAAGGGCTCGTAGAGCCCTTTTCACCTGCCAAATGTGTCACCGTATGCGTTGCGCATAACGCCTTGTACTTCCCCTGAGGAGACGCCATGGAAACTAATTTCTCCGATCTGCGTAGACCTGTGCTATACACACGCAACCTAATACCTTTCCAACATTTGCTCGTGTGATCATGTGCGTCAACGTAATCTCGTCGAGTAAAAGAGCTACCGGTGTCTTTGCAAAGCGATAAACAATGTCGTGCCTGTCTATATATATATAGTTTTTTTTTGTTTCTTTTTTTTACGAAGACTCGAAGAGCACGTTGCCGTGAAGTACTATATACATCTCCAACGTGCAATAACGAACGAAGACATTAAAGCAACAGCGGTCCCCCAGAGTGCTCATCCATCTTACAAAAGACAGGCTATTCACTCCAGACAAGATGACAGAATTAATTGCGGTCACGCCTCAGGTAGGTTCGAAGAATGTTTGCTTAGTCATAGCCTCCTTTGTACTCACAAAGCCTGGCAGTTCGACGACGGAGCCATAGAGTGCCCGGTCAAAGGTTTGGGGCGCGAGGATCTTGTGGCACAGAGCATCAAAGAGACATTTCTCGGAGAACCTGGACGTCAGCGCACAGCTTTTGCAGCGGCGAGGACCCGCAACACACTCGTTCGCCCGGTAGAAGCGTGTTTCGGCGTCTCGCCGCAGGGAGGCGCTAGTCACGTGGCTCTCCTCCCATCCGTTGCCTGCCGCTCTACTTTTTCCATTTCGGCGGCCGCTTCTCGTTGCGATCTGCCAGGCTTTGTCAGTATATAGGGGGCTATGGCTTCGTAAATGCTTTGAAACTGTCTGCAGACGTTTTGGTTTGTATGGCTAACGTGACAGTCGCACAGAAAAGAAACACGCCTCACCTAATGCCGGCAAGCTGTCTCTTGGTATACGGTGTATTATCAGTGGTGCCGCGGGTTCAGACAGACAGTAGCGCGAAGACGAACCGAAGCGTGCAGTGCGAGCGCGGAACGTGCGGATCCACCAAGGCACTGAGATGCGAGTGAGGCACGTCCGGTGGAATTCACAAAGATGGGGCATTTCCCCCGCCAGACGGCACATGCCAGACTGCGAGGTGGAGCGTGCGCGGGACGGGTGGAAAACAATCAAGGGAGGTTCGGGGTGGAATTTACCAATATCGGTAGATCTCTGGCCCCTCCGCGCACTAATGCAATGTGATGTACGTATGCCGAATAGGATTCCATGACAGTAGGGATATGGCCCTGTCTTTGTGTATTACGTTTGCTCGGAATCTCACGATGGCCGTCGTTGACACCGGCCAATGTTATCGTGTTGTTCCTTAAGTGAGAGCGACATGCACAATTCTTAAAATATGACGTCTTACTTAACAAAATGTAAGCTCGGTATTGTGCACCACACTGGTCTATTGACACTAACTAGATTTAAGATTTACCGAATTATTGTGCAATCCGACCATTATATCGCCTGCCTTAATTAGAGTATCGCAGGAGTTTTGTAATAATACGACATTACGTTGTGTTAAGTTTAAGAACAAATGTTTCTCATCCGCTAATTGGTCTCTACCAGGCAGTCATGTGTAAGATTTTATTTAATGTTGCACATGTTGTTCTACATTGCGTGCATTTTCGGAGGGAAATGTGGCCGTTTCAATAGAAAGGGTATCGTCATGAACTCATGAACTGGGATTTACAAAAAGACAAACCCGCACGCACACCAGATTTGGTCATTTTCATGACTCGGAAATAAGGTTGTTTTATCTAGATGCAAATATCAATCGAAAATTTCAATGTGCCTTTCAACAATTAACGCAATCTACAACCAATCAGAAGGCATGAATAAAAATGCGGCACTATGCTTAAAACTTAAAGGAACGTGCTTGTTTCTAAGAACAGCTGTAATTATGTCCGGTTTGACGTTGTCTAGAAGTTTCATTTTACATTTGTAACTTTCTATATCACCCAGTATCTTGCTACAAAAGGAACCTGTGTTGTACATAGTAGGATTCTTTATAAGTAGGACAATAACAACCTTATAATACATTTATGTACACAAAAACATATATTCAATGTCCGTACTTTTTCTTTCTGAGCACGAGTTCAGTGTTGACCATATCGCATAAAGAGGCTGCTAAAGCTATAGCTTCAAAGAAAACAAAAAGGCAAAACATCCGTGGAACAAACTTGTCGACATTAAGGTGATAAAATATGTTTATTTCCTGATGTTGCAACTTCCGTGTGTATATCAAAATACGAGAGATTACCTCTTTGCGCACGTGGTGTTTTTCGCATACACAGTGAAACAACCCGGAATGTGAACACACGAATAACTAATGCCGATCCTTGCATATAGACCGACACGCGGAGCGGCTCTGTTTACCAACACGGCCGGAAGGCCGCGCATGCGCGGCAGCTGTGTGGGCAAAAGCAGCCCGGCTCTCCGTGTTTTCCCCATTGCGTTCTATGGCGTGCGCTCGTTGTTGACGTTGTACGGACTGTTGTATTTTTATTTGTGCGTCGTATTTTCTCACAAGGTATGTCGTATGCTATGCCCGACTATTTGAGCTCGCTACACGAGCCTGAACGGCAGCGGTATCGAAACAAACTGTGCGTGAGCGGCGCTGCCTACGAGGATCCGTACGCCGTAAACAAGGCCTGCTGGACTTCCGACGTAAAGTTGCTGCCACGGAAGTCGACGGCTCACGTCGTCGTATATTTAGTTTTTTCGACAAGTCAGTTCACGGCCGACACGGTGAAGGCGTACAAGTCTCTCGAGGTCTATGATTACTTCGAGTCGGTTTCCGCTCTGCCGGCAGGATCAGCAGACTCTGGGTCTGCGGAAGAGTGTGTATTCATTAATTGATTAAATACACACAACGTCTTCAAGTCAAGGTATGATATTTTTTTACTCTCATGACCACAAGGCATGACAAATCACTAACGGTTTGTCCGTTCTGCAGTCTTGGCGGTAACAGGTTACAAGTAACGGCGTTGTTTGTAACGCGTTACTTTTTTCAGTAACGTAGTAACCTACTCGTTACGTTTTCGACACAGTAACGCGTAACGTATTTATGTTACTATTTCAAGTAACGTAGTTACGTTAGTCGTTATTACTTCCCAATTCTTAAAGAAATTGCACTTAAATTTTTTCCGTATTTTAGGCGTCAAGCCATGTTTCTCTTTGCGTTTTTTCTCGTAAGTATTTAGGTAAAACCGTAAAAAGAGATAAATAATTATGTTCAGTTTCTGCATGAACGTAATGTTTCTTGATATATGACCTGTATCGTCAAAACCGTAAAATGTGTTAATTATAATTTTAAAGAAGTAACGTGCGTTACTTTTTATCGGCAGCGGTAACGCGTTCCTTTTATTTTTAAGTAACGTAGCTCAGTAACGCGTACCTTTTATTTGCAAGTAACGAGTAGCGTATTTCGTTACTCTTTTTCGGTAACGCCTACAACACTGCCGTTCTGTCGCCGATCCCCTTCTGCTGGGTAGCACGGGCGTATACCGAGCCTCCGACGAGCGCTTGGCCGGTGCTTTGTGCGCGAACACCGTGGGATCAAATTCCGAGTGGTCTCGATCAGACAACGGTTTCCCTACACATAAGCAAGCCTCGGGACGGAGATTGAAATGGAAGCCGCACATGCCTTCAAGAAAGTGTTTGCCGCACAAACGGTCGTTCGCGCGAGGCGACCATTCTTTTCGATCCACGGATATTATCTCGCTTCTATGCCTTTCAGAGTCTGCCGGGAACTTGCGGAAACTCACTCCGCTGCTTTTCTTGTACATTTCGGTCCAATTAACGGCAACACGGCTTCGCGGCAAGCTGAAATGCTATGACGCCCATGCGAAACGTGCGCGCTTTTGCCCACACCCCCCGGCTCCGGCGCGATCGCAGCGCCGCCGCAGCTCCGTGACGTCAAGCCCGCGTGTCGGTGTATAGGCATTTTCAGAGTACTGACCGGAATTTCGCACCCGTATCTTTGACGACTTCTAATTTTGTCCAAGGACCAGTTTCAAACTTAATGTTTTCAGACCTGTTGTTGTTTTTCCGACAAGAAATATATCGAATCTATCAAGTCATTCCTAATTCTAGACAAATCTAGATTATTAAGCTTGCTTTGACGCGTGAATCGCCATATGCAATATATCGTCCCACATTGTAGAAAGCCAGCATACGTGGTAAATGTGGGGTGACCTTTCATTTGCTTAGGTAAGTTGAGGTAATTGTCCACAATGCAAGACAAGTGACACACAAATTGTGCTTCGCGCGTGCAAGGTCACATCTACAGAGAAACCAGTTACGCTAAAACAAGCAGGTGTGCGACACATATTTGTACGAGAGAAAATATCCCCTTGTTTGCATGGTGCTTTCAAGAATGTTCAGAAACTTTATTACTAAACAACTGCCTTCGGGACCAGAGTTCCTGGGCAGTGTTCTCTTTCCATCTTCTTTTCGAACAGCAACAATGGTGCGCGTACAAGCTTTTGACAATTATCGCATTTGTAATGTACATTGATGGCCGGTTGCAGGCAAAGAAAAATTGTGGCAAAAGGCAGAATAGTAAAAAAAGTACCGTTAAGGAATGTACCTTTTCCATTTTTTTTAAAAAAGTCAATCATTTTTGTTATGAAGGTTAGTAGTGAGAAGCGCTTGTGAAAATAAGAAAAGAACGTTTAAACGGACCAACTAGTGTAAATAATTGGGAACTTTCCTAACATCTGTTGGGTTTCCCCTTTAGAATCGACACTGCTGTATAAAAATACAAGAGCTATAAAAATAAAAACAAAAAATACGACAACCGCGGCACAGGCAGCAAATTTGAGTGCCGAATAAATATTTTGGAAACTCTTACCGCTTAAAGTTACTTTAAATACCCCTCTCGAACTCTCGCGTGTCTGCGTCATATAACTCGGAAGACCATTTGTAGTATATGCCCAATAAGAACGACAAAAAAGCTTTGTCTCCGTTTTGTTTGTTTCAAATTTACGTAATTAGTGTTTACAGTAAGAATAAAAAATAAAAAAAAAAAATGCGATTTTATTCTCAGAAACTTTAGGAATACCTTGGGATATACGCTCTGCCGTAGACTACATCTCGAGTAACAGAAACGAAGCATGAGAGAGCCCACGACAATCTACCCAAAACGTGGAATGTCTTCCCTTTAATTAAACGCATCTCTGCATGCCAAACGGAGTTGCTTCGGTACGATGATCTAACAGTAACACGACCACTAACCCGAAACTTACCGGTATGTTTGTTACAAAGCTTTTGAGAGTGTCATTAAAACCAATAGTATCGTGGAGACGCGCGTCAACATTTCAAATGCCGTCGAACCAAATCCTCGTTTTCTTTGTTAGAGCCATGCGAGTCGTCCGACGTTGGTGTAGGCATCTCATGAATTGTACGCGTCATGTTTGCTCTCGTCCTCCTCCGAAGCCGCACTCGCACACATCATACAGAATACACGGTGTTCTTTGCAAAACACGATGGCGGATTTATCTGGGGTTCAGGCCTCAAGCATCATAGAAACGTTTTTCTTCGAACATGCTTCAAATATGTCTGCAGACAGTTTTTTGTCTGGCGAGTGTGACCGTCATACAAACAAGAGACACGCCTCAGAGAGTGCCTCTAAAAACTGTCTTCTGTATGATGTACGGTGTGACCGCGGCTTCAAGACACCACAGACCTGCCTCTCATCAATCACCCTAAGGGTGAAATCCTTTGATTTGAAAATGTCAACTTGCGTGTTGGAGCGCACTTGCGTAAATCAAAGCACGAACAAAGACAACAAGAGACACGAATTAAAAAAAAAAAGTTGCACAGATCGCTTTTTGCGTATTTTCTGTTTACGTATACCCAAACGTTCCATTCACGTAGAGACCCTAACATCTGAAGCGATTTCGTTCAAGCTCCAACAATCTGTAGACGTTATTCAAGTTGAACAAAAACAAAATGTGTTACCCATATTAAAAAGAAAAATTGCAAACAATTAAAAAACTAGGAGGGAAATACCTTTCCAATTCAACGAATTGAGACTGCCACAGTAGCTATATTTGTCGCTTACACAACACGGTAGCACACTCAAGAATGATTTTGTTCTCAATCTCGAAAATCAGCAAACAAAAAGAAAAAAAAAAACGCAGGTTCTTGCCATAATTTCATACCGGCTTATGCATTGAATCGTTCGAAAAATCACTAAGCGACCATACAATGTAACTCCCTGGATCGCTTCGTTCGGCTCGCCTTAAGGTTCATGGCAGCGGTTTGGCACCTCCTGCTACCGTTACCATTATCCAAATCACGTGGAAAAAAAAAAAGAAGAAGAAAATACTGCTTGTCGAGGCGTGCTCTCGGGGTCGATGGTCAGGCGCCGCGAACATCCACCGGTCGGCGCTGCCCCGTTGGCCATCGTTACCTCCGGTACTTGGTCAACGCCGGACTCAGCAGGTACCTCTCACCCTTCTTGTTGACGGCTTCGAGGTAAGACTGGCGCACGCGAAACATGCCTGTGTCTGCCTGGTACAGCAACGTCTCAAGAATTTGTTCGTGACTTATTGTCCTTGTAGGCAGAACCACCTGGAATGAGAACGAAACGAAGTATTGGTTTCAACGACGTTAAATATTTGACGGGTGATATAATGTTATACCCCCGCACGAAAAAAAAAATAAATAAAAGATTGAGGGTCCAGTCAATCAGTAGTGCAAGAGAGGTATATTGTGTCATATGCAATGACGCGTTGGACTGTCGTCTATATTGAGCGGGAGTCGACGGCCTCCTTCCAAAAGGACACTAAAAAAATCGCCTCTTTATGGATCTAGCTTTATATTCTAAACAGGTGCAAATTTTCAGCGTGCTCACATCTCGCTTTTATGTAAAACGCACGATCAAAAATGCGTCACTGAGCGCAGGGGAACACTAGAGGAGGCTGAAGAAAAAATATTTCAGTTGTATTTGGGTCCATATCTATGCAGTATTGCGTTTTATAAAACGCAACGGACGCTAACTCCAGTCAGCCTTCTAGGCACTCGACGCCCTGCCTGGTGTCCCCATGTCTTCCTTTTGTATGGTTTGTTTTAAATTTTTTATTTCGAAGAATTTGCAGGTAGCGAATTCTTCTTGAAGCTTCTCGAAGCGTCTCAGAGTACTCTCTCCTGCCCCTTCCTTTGTTTTGGTTTCTTCCTTTTTCTTTCAATTCTGCATTAAAACAAATTAGTCCCAAAGTTTACACCGTACTCTGTCTTCCTTCAATACCATTCGCAGCAAAGGGTGCAGGCGCAAGTTCTTTGCGATAAAGGTAAACGTACAATTGCTCAAACAGTGTGATCCCCCAAAGCGAACTTTGGGGATCACATTATAGTTTTACTTTCACTCAATGCTTCTTAATTTAATGTGTTTGAATTGTACTGTCGCATGTTTGAATGAAGTCACCATGCAGTATTTACATATCACATGCATCGTTTGCTAAATTACTACGGAATAGGTGGAAAGTTGGCGTGAATAAAAAGTAGTTTACATTTATTCGTACTCTAAATAAAGCAATAAATACTATAAACTTCCAATATTTAAAAGTACTGTTCCTGGCTCGGTAAAGCTATACAAATACCAAAAAATGTGTTCCCAAAAAGGACAGCACAAATTTTCTACGTTTGCTATGTCTTAACATATTTTATTGGCCCACACAATTTACTGCTTAATAAGTCGATTAAAGGTGAGCGATTTATCGGTTAGAAATTATTAATCGGTGCAAACCATACTTTTGAGCGTGCGGCAATGTAAGCAACGGAACCCTTAATTTATGCCAGTTTCTAAGAATCAACTCCGGAACAACTGGTGCCTAAATAAAAAAAAATACAAAAAAACACTCAATGTAATTCAGGATGCTGCTAGCTACAGTACAGTGTAATTAAAATAGCCTTTGACCTCACCTCCCTGACTTGCGACAACGTACGTTGAGGTCATAAAAAACTTCATAAAACATAAAAAGAAAAAAAGTCCTAGCAACGATTGCGAAAACGTCGTATTTTTGCTATCATTAACAGTCCCGAAATTGCAGGAAGATCCTAAAAGGTACACATTTTCGTCAGCAAGACACAACTATAGAAAAAAAAAATGCGTTCTAACATGGGCACCAACACTCGTGCTCAGAACCAAACTAGTTGATCAAAGCCGCGAAAAAAGGCATATTCCTTTCTCAAAAATAATCCGTGAATGTGTTCATAAGTATTATCAAAAATGCTAAAAAAAAAAAAAAAAACATGGTAGCTTTTGGAACGAGGACAAAGAAGAAAACCGGACACCCCAGAGCGCTACCATGTTTTTTTGTTTTTTTTTTTAACATTCACCATTAACTTTTTTTTTTAAAATCTCCACTGATCACAAACACACTGTCATCAAATTGTCCCCTGAATTGGTAGACTAGTAGAGTTCTCAACAAATGTGGGAACTATAGTCTCTCGCCCGTGAGATTTTAAGGAAAGGTTGCATTATACACACACACACCGAGTCCTATAATGCTCCAAGATATTCTTAATGGCGTACTCAATAAATGCCACGCACGCTGGGAGATAAAAAAAAAAATCAATCCAGCAGCGCCAAAAAGTGCTTCGTCAAGGCGCTCGTTGTCTTTGTGGGTTCACCAGCTAAACAAATCAAACAGAGGAGAAAGCGTAGGGTTGCGGTGCATTCAATGTGTGTGACTGGTTTTGTCGATACTGCGCAAGTTCGTCTGCTACTTTTGCAGGAGTTGTGGGGACGTCAGGACGACGAAGGGCTCTGATTGGCTCTGAGTGGGCAGACCTAAAAGCAAGCTGCCTTGTGGTCTACCCACTATTCTTCAATCATAGCCAATTGGAGCTCGGCGTCGTTCTGACATCAAAAGAAGCAGACGAATTTGCGCTCCGTCTACCGAACGTACAAAGACGACGTGCGCCGTGACGATGCACTTTCGGCTCCGCTTGATGGGTTCCGTCGGATAGTATAGACCTTTCCAGCGGAAGTCTCGAACGAAGCGCCCGGGAGGAAAATGCTGAGTCACTGAGCTCTGGATGCATGCGCAACATCCGATATACATCAGAGCAGACCAACAGCGCATGCTCAGAAGGCGTTCCACAGCCCAGCAGACAAAGATGGCAGCGTGCAGAAGGCGATTTTTGCAAAGGTCTATAGCGCCGGCTGAGGTGGGACCTAATGTTAAAACCGAGGATAGATCGCTCCCCAGTAAACAGCAGTATACGTGTCCAGGATTGTGTTCGAAGAAAACTAAGAAGCGCGTGTTGTATACGAACGACACTATTCAGACGCCCGTTTGGTCCGGGCGACGTCGACGGTCCGCCGAGTTGAGCAATTATAAGGCTGTCGCCGGATAGTTGGAGTGTTTCGTCTCTGCACGGTTGAAGACGTAACTAAAAATCAATTCTGACACGCACACTGCGCTCGCTTTAGTACGAACAAAACGCAATAAGAAAAGCAGCGGTATACGGTATAGGGAGATTCCTAAGCGCCCCCGCTAAAACAGCACGGTATAGAGTCGGTACCTTGCAAATGAAGTGCGACAAGTAGAGGCTTAGCACCAGCTCGCTCAGAGTTTTCGCGTCTGAAAGTCGCTATTCTTATTCGGGACGTTAAAAATATATTCACGCCAATCGCGACTGTTTTTATTTGTTTTCAGCCGATAAAATTTCTTGAATTTAAAGAGTGTGGTTGCCAGACATTTTCTTTCAGCACTGGCAATACTTCGGCTATATATTTTTTGTCGGCTATATCTTTTCTACGTGACTGATGCTTCACTTTTTCGCGACTGCTGGGAGCTCGCGCGAATCCAGCGCGTCGATGTTCTGACATGACATTTGCGACATTCTACCATTCCCTAAATCTTGTCGCACGCGAGCATGTTCAGCATCACTGCCTGCATTCCAAAAAAATAAATTAAAAAATGAAGCGAAGAAGACGCAGAAAGGCTCTTCAGGCCTCCAACGTTAATGCTATTAACGTGGAAAGTACAAAAAAACATGTTAAATCTTTAAATTTCTTAAACATTTTCGAATCAACAGTCTCCGTTTCCAGAATATCCGGAGGCAGTTTGCTGGTATCGTAAACTGCCGCGGCCACGCTTCTCCCACATTGTTACGAAAGGCACGATGTTAGCTGCGGATAAATATGGTAACAAAATTATCCGCTTACGCGGATAATTTTCGAAGCCCCTTCATTCATGCTTCGAGTATGCATGAAGCAGACAGTGTTTTGTGTGACCAATGCGACAGAACCGCCATAGAAGAAAATAACACTCTTTAGACAGTGTCTGTGTCCTTTGTACGATGTATATTCTCGATGCAACTCGCACGCGTGTTGATCAAAATTTCAAGGATGATAGGGTAAGCATAGCACAGTGCAATACAACCTAATGCATAAAAAAAAAAACGCGCCCCGCAAGCAATTTAGACAACCCTATATATATATGCGTCTCAACGTGCAAAATGATAATAATAAAAACCTGTTCAGCGCTGTCGACTGTGAGCGATGTATCGAAATGGTTCCACCCTATAACGCGGAACGGCCCATCGAGGCATCACTCACCAGGAAACATAGGTGGCAGGAAACACAAGCACGCGCTAGCTGTCGTGAATGTGAACGGGGTAAAAAAAAATTGAGTTTATGCTCGAAAACAAAGGTTGCTTTCCGAAGTGCTTTCTTTTACTTTGCAGAAAGAAAACACGAAGAGAAAGTTTTTTGATACTTACATTTTATACTTACTTTTATCAACTCTTGCGGAGGTATGAGATGGAGCTTCAGTTCTCGTGTCAGGCGACTCATGGTGCATTGTAGCTCTTGCGGGTCTGAAGAGAAAATAAACAAGAGTCTTACGTTCAATAAGCTAGTAGCAATAAAATAAGAAGAGAGTTAAGCGTGTTTGGGCTTAATTGCAGAAAGTTCCTTGGCTGCAATGCCTTTTGGGAACGCTAGTCAATACTCTCCGCTCACCCGTGTAGTCCTCGTTGTAGTTCGTAATAAATAAGAAGTAGTACTAATAACAATGTAGAGGCACGGACGCTGGATCACGCGTTCGGCGGCCGTGATGCAGTTATAACGGTGAACATATACTACGTTTTACTAGAACTTCGACGTGCGCTTATTCAATTATAAACGTTTCGTCTGACGTCGTTACCACGTCCTCTCGTACCAAAGGTAGCGAGTGAATTCTACAGACCTAAAGTTACTGACCCAACCCACTCTTGAGACAGAAATAAACGATGAAGCCGCGCTTTAAGAATATTTCTCGACGGGAAAATATAGTTTAGTAACCGAAGGCAAATAGCTACCTCGTCCAACGTCTTATGTTTGGCGAGAAAAGATGCGTTAGCATTTATCGACAGCCTGATACTCAGTCTCTTGAGTTCCAGCCATAACCTGCCAAACGAGAAGCGAATTACCAACAAGGCGGAGCTTACCAGGCCGGGTGACTGTAGTCACGTGGTGCGTTGCCCAGCGGAGCATGATTTCGAACTTGTACACCTCAGGGATGTTGAGCTCCCTGCCAATGATGCTTTGGAACATGGACTCGGACAGCTCGAGGAACTCTTGCCGGGAGAACAGGGCCACGGCTCTGGTGTCCACAAACTGCAGGATCATGTTGACCAGTTCGGTGGCCGACGTGTAGCGCCAGTAGTAGTTGTCCAGAACGTTCAGCATGGCGCACACGACGGACAGCCTCAAGTGCGTCTTGGCGTGGTGGAAGCAGGCCTGGAGCAGCTCGGGCAGGTCAAAGTGCTCGGCCGCGCAGATGAGAGCCGGGATGGCCTCGCAGGTGAGCGGACACGAGCCGCAGTGCAGGTAGTCCACCAGCAGCTGGAACGTGTCGCTGTCGAACTCGATGATGTTGAACTGCCGACAGGTAGACAACGGACACGGCCGAAAATTACTGCAGTGTAGGCCACTGTAGCTTGCAGCGTCGTCTGACGATGGATCACAGCGGACGCCACCAATCAATCCTAGCCAATCCAGCGCTGTGAACGTGTCACATGACTACGCGCCCCGCGCATCGCTGTCACTGATCTTTACTATAGGGAGCTGGATGGCGCTAAGCCGCGCTCCGAGTCGGGCGCGAGTGAAGCCACCGGAAGTTCGATGCTTGTCCCGGAAGTCGAGTGTCTGCTGGCTTTCATAGTGCATTTAGTTAATGTTTTGGTTCACGCTTTCTTGCATTTTTACATGGGGTTTAATAATCCCTTTTAGTAATCAATCTTGAGAAGGAGGCATTTGAACTTGGGGCATGTACACTTAATCAAGTAGAATCTCGAAATTCTCACACATCAAATGGCTTCCAAGGAGACTTCTCGGACCTGAATGACCCGCTATTGCGCAACAAGCAGTCTTTCTTGATATAACAAATGGAAATCAAGCGCCTTGGACACTGTTTGGACCACTACTCGTAAGAGTGGAAAAACATGTCAAGCGCTCACTTCCGGGACAAGCCGCTTACTTCCGGTGGCTTCATACTTGGTTGCTCAATGCGCCATCCAGCCCTCTAGTGGAGATCAGTAGTCGCTGTGCCTTTCCTGAAGATCACGTCACGAAGCGCTGGATTGGTTCCGATGGCTCGTAGCGTCCGCGTGTGACAGGGTGAACATAGCAACACATTTCTTGGTAAGCACTCTATACTGTTTCTGATATAAGTCAGAGCCTTACATTGGGAGAGTTTGGCCAATAGGCGGAGCAAAGGCTGCCGCCAGCGCCGAATATTCCCCTCGCGTTTAGATTGTGAACTAAAGCTGCAACAACGCGTCGACCAATCAGCAAAACGCAACGTCACAATATTCGAAACTGCATTTAAATCGTGAAATATAATGATTCAATCTCGGGCATCTCGTTGACAATGGCGTCAATAGCAAATTAGCAGCAATGATTGTTGGGTGACCAAGGTATGGACGCGTTAGCTGCGGCTACCAAGGAACTATTCAAATGGAGCGCGTGCAGCGCGTGTTAAAGACTGACGTGGCTATTCCGAGCTTCGTCGCTTTCGCATCTTTGAAAAGAAAATCGGCTTCAACCGACGTCGAAACTACCGTTCCGGGACTCCGACGACCCAAAGCGAAGAAAGGAATCACAGGGAGCCCCAGGCCGGGAGAGATCTCGACACCCGGGCCCACCGATTCAAATGACACCCGGGCGAGGCTTAGCTCACCCGAGCTACGCCTAGGCATGATGTCCGCCTCGGCTCCGATCGCACCTGAGGTGAGTACCTCGCCCCCGACGCCGCAGTCACAAATCGATTCAATGGAAACGAATGAAGTGGTACCGCAAACGGCCGGACCAAGTGTATCGGCAACGTGCTCGACTCCCCAAGCTAGGAACACAGCGTCGGTCCAAAAGAAACCTACCGAAATGTACAAGGTGAACATCCGGCCTCGGGAGCAAATGGACTTTTATCAAGTGACGACGCGGGAGATTGAAACAGCAATCTTTGCAGTCATCTCCGCCACTGCTTACCAAGGGCTAAATCGTCACAAGCCATCCAATTCTGCCACGGCATACGTCTCCACGCTAGAGGACGCCTTCCAGCTAACAAAGTTATTGACTGTTCAACAGCAGGGTAATCGAGCTGTGCAGGTGCAAGCGTATCTAGCTTCAGGTCCGAACGTCCATCGGTGTGTAGTGAGAGGCGTTGTACCCGACCACCCTGATCAAGATATTGTACCTGATCTCCGTACACCATCTCACAGAATTCTGGCGGCTCGCCGACTAGGCAAGGGAGACACATACCTCCTAACCGTTCAAGGTGAGCAGCAAATACCTGAAATCATCTATCACCTCGGGGCGATCCTGCGCCCACGAGAATACAAGCCATCTACGGTTATCTGCTACCGTTGCTGCCAACCAGGACACATGAAGGCCTTCTGTCCTGTACAAACTGTGAACCCTGAATTGGTCAACGCTGACGGCAGCGCGCGCTACCAGTGTGGCTTATGCCGCACTAACGATCACTCAATTGCCTCACCAAAGTGTCCAAGAAAGAAGAAGCTGGCGGATGTTAAATCCCGTAAGACTGACAAGCCCGCTCCTCATACCGGCAAAGCATCGATTTTGACGAAAAATCGATTCCAAGCCCTAGCCGAAGAAGGGGAAGAGGAGGAAAGTGATCACACGGTATCATCAAACGACGGCCTTGAGGCACTACAACCCTCGTACGCAGCGATTGTCAAGGCCACTAGGAAACTTCAGCGACCGCCACGAAAGACAGCCACATCTCAACATTCGTCTCAAGATCTACATGGAGCTTCGCAAGAATCCAGCAGCTGTCATCAACCCAGGGGTGCCAAGAACATGCCGTCTCGTACCCCACGGCATGGTCAGGAGGCCCGGTCACCCTCAGCGGCAGAAAATGTCAACATTGATGATGTAACCGGTCACTTGCTGTCCGTGGCCAAAGCACTGGACACACTGACAAGTCAAATCGCTGCAATGCAATCCTCCCTAGATGCCGTTCTTATGATCCTGCAGCGATGGATGAGTCGACAGTAGAGTGTCGTCCAGCCCCTCCGCTCCACATATTACAGTGGAATTGTCGTAGTAGCCGTCAAACGTTTGGGGAACTACGCACTAGAATATTGTATCATCTGCTCAATCCATGGCTCATCCTTGTACAAGAACATTTGGAACTCATTCGTATCCCCACGTACTGCGGCTACCATTCACCGTCCATTACTGATGCCCGGCATTTAACGACCTCAGACTCCGAGCCCTCTAGGCCCGGCAAAGCGGCTATCTATGTCAAAGATCATCTTCAGCACGCCCCAATAGACCTATCAAAATGGTGCACCTCCCGCCAGGAGGTAGTGGCTGTCCTCGTCCGGACACGCAACAATTGTGTTGTGACAGTCTCTTTTTACGGAAAACCTGGAAACGTCCGTCATAATCTCGGGTGGCTTGAACACATTCTCTCGCTCCATCCCAACATACCTATTATCGTGGGTGGCGACTTCAATGCCCCCAACACGAAGTGGGGGTACAAGCACGATTCCCCCCGAGGCCGTCAAGTATACGATCGCTTCACCGATCGAGGATTCCATCTTCTCAACTTGCCGGGTCCCACTCGCCTAGGGAACCCGTCCAACGCTCCGGACCTCACCTGGTGGCGTGGGACTGGCAATCCGGCATGGAGGACTGAAGACGACACTTGGGGAAGTGACCATTTTCCGATCATTATCAAATGGTTCCCAACGGCATATAACCGCCTCCGGAAGCAAGTTCAGGTAACCGATTGGGATAAACTTCGATCATCTCTTAACATCATGGCGCAGAACCCAGAAACAGTTCAGAGAGACATCAAAGAAGCCATGATAGACTGCACCACGACTACCACGGTGCACTGTGATCAACCAACACCTGATCCCCACCTCCTCCGCCTGTGGCAACAGCGACTTGAAGCGGTCACATTGGCAGCCTTACACTCCGACGACCACCAACTTCAGGATGAGGCTTCCCACGTAGCAGCTAAGGCACGCCGCCACGAGAAACGACTTACACGCCAACGCTGGCTTGACTGGTGTGCCTCGTTGAGTAACCCGAAGCACCCTGAGGCTCTTTGGCGGACTTTTCACGCCATGGAACGACCTCGCCAAGCTGAAGGCCGGACTGGCAACATTCAGTTGCGTCTGGGGCTCACCGACGATGAGTTTGCGGCGCGCGCGGCGGATACCTTTTTCCCTCGACATGCCAGCCCGTCGGTCCCGCGCCCTGTCACGGCTATGCCTGACACTACTGGCATCACTACGCCCTTCACTCTGGCTGAGCTCCAAGACGCCATCGAGAGTGCTAGTCGCCGCTCTGCTCCAGGACATGACGGTCTCCCGTACGAAGTGTACAAGAACCTCGAGGGAGAGGCAGTCACAGATTTGCTAGCTATCATCAATAAGATCTGGGAAGCCGGCGAGCTCCCCACATCATGGAAACATTCGATTGTAGTGCCGATTCCCAAACCGGGCAAGGCACCGACCGGCCTCACAGCTCTGCGGCCTATATCACTGACTCCCACCATCTGCAAAATCTATGAGCGTATGATGGCTAAACGTATCTCTTGGTGGCTGGAGGCCCACTGTCTCTATCACCCCAACCAAATTGGATTCCGGCAACATCTCAGAACGGAAGATGGCCTCGACCGCCTTGCAAAGGAAGTCCTACATCTGTCACCCTATAGCCACTTGGTTCGCACACTTGTAGCTACTGACATATCAAAGGCCTATGACAATATCGCTCACGCCCCCCTGTTGGAGGCAATGGTGGTCCTCGGCCTCCCACCTCGTGTCATAAATGCTGTCCACGCCTTCATTACCGACAGAACTTTCGCCGTCCGCCTATCATATGGCGAGTCGTCCAATTTCCTATCAAACTGTGGCGTGCCCCAAGGCTCAGTACTTGCACCACTCCTATTTAACATTGCATTCCTTCCCCTGGCCTGGGCTCTCGCTGATATACAACACCTTCGTTTTTTAATTTACGCTGATGATGTCACAATGTGGTCAGTTCACCCATCCCTAGAGGTGCAACAAAATGCCTTGCAGGCCGGGCTGAATAAACTAGACTGCCATACAAAGACTTTTGGCCTGACGGTGTCTCCCGAGAAATCGCAATTCCTTCATGTGTGCAACAACGCTGCCCGGAAGAAACTGCCATTGACTCCCATGCCCCTCAGAATAGGGTCGACACAGCTTCCGATGGTTACACAAGCCAAGATCTTGGGACTCCTCATTCACCAGTCCGGCTCAGCCAAGCAGTGGCTTCAAGCGGCACGCAAGACGGCGGCGTCTACAACACACCTCATCCGACGCATCTCGAAACGATGTGGCGGAGCGGGGACTGAGGTAGCCCAACGTCTGGTTAAATGCGTCCTTCAACCTCGATTGATCTACCAAGCTCAGTTCCAGCGTCTCACTGCATCTCAGTGGAAGAGTATTGAAATCATCAATAGGGACGCAATTCGCGGCATGACTGGTCTCCCTCGGCATACCCCTACCTGGCACCTGTACGAGTATGCGCAACTGAACACTATTGAACAACTTGTCAATCAACGAAGAGAAGCTCGCAATCTGAAACATACCATCACTCCTTTGCACGAGGAACCTCCCCGCTGCTCTCCGTACGTTGGGGCTCCACCGCCACCATGGTACTACACTACAATTACTACCAACAAGCCTGCTACCGTCCGCACGCATCCGTCCGGCTCCGCGCCACCACGAGTAGAGCAGGTCGCGGCCCCGAGCTCGGATGAGTTCGCGATAGATGTCTACACCGATGGAGCAACGTGCCGACATGGCATCGCTACCGCAGTGCATTGTCCATCTCATCCTTCCATTGACACATCGGCGTTCTACGCCACACAGTTGGACGATCCGCTTATCGCCGAGTTATACGCGATTCGAGACGCCATACAAGCACTAACGCGGATGCCCGATGTCACTCGAGTACGCGTTCACACGGATTGTGCCTCTGCCATCCGACATCTCAAGTCAACGCGATCTTTACTACATATTTGCCATGAGATTCATGCCCTAAATCGTACATCTGCTAAAGAAGTCCGGATTCTCTGGACCCCTGGGCACCAGCACGGTACTCACCAGGACAAAGCCCACCAAATCGCTCGAGCCCTGATTGAACATCCCCCCCCTGATCCCACCCCCCTTCCGGATGAGCCGGAGGCCTCACTCGTCGTGGGCAAGGCCCGCATAAGGGTCGCTACGCGTGCACTCATTCCCGCGTGCCCACATCTTCTCCCGGCGGGCCTGCCCCGGCGGGAGGAGGTCCTCCTCGCAAGGATCCGGACGGACTCCGCAGTCACCCCAGCAGTCTTGGCCTCCTGGGGCCGAGGCCCCGATGATGCCAGCCCGGCGTACCCCTACTGCTCTGCCAGGGCGTCCGCAGTTGGACTCCGACACCTTCTCTGGAACTGCCCAAATCTTCAGCACCGCCTCCTTCCCCTGACTCAGGCACGAGACCTCAACCTAGCATCCCCTGAGGACTACTACAAATGGACCAGAGTGAACGCGCATGCCGGAGCCCTTTTGGGCTTTATACGGGATGCACACATAGCGCACCTAATCTAAACTCTCAAGCTTTGCTTGTTGCACGAATAAAAAAAAAAAAACTATTCAAATCGAGCTACTAATCGAGACAGTATTGCCTCGCTTCCGCGCTTCATTCTGGAGAAACAATATCACTGGTGAGCAGAGTGTCGAACCGAAATTGTTATCGGTTCGGTTCGGGTTCACGGTTTTCGGTTCGGTTCCGGTTCAGTTCCGGGGAGCAAAAAATAACGGTTCAAACCGGTTCGAACCGGTTTGAACCGTTAATCTGAGAATAGATTTTCCGCGTTGTTCTGGCAATATATACTATTTACGCCGTGAAACGATCAACTATATAGTTTTTTTTTTATCGACCGTGTAATTTACTTTTGTTTTTAGGTACCAAAATATAAAATTCAGTTATTTAATTTCGACGCAAGAGTAGAAGAAAATCTACATTAACGCACATAACGTCGTGCTCGTACGACTCAATATTCCGTTGTTTACCAGTCACATATATTTTACCTGAATTAAAATGTTTAAGTACAACAGTAAACAGTTGAGCTTGTTGGTACGTACCTGTAAATAGAGCAGTTTGAAATGTAGAACTATACTGTATTTTTTTGTCCTTTCTTAGTGTTTAAGCAAAATTCTAAAGTTCAAGCTGATCTATTTACACAACGTATAAAATGTCGTGAAGTGTGTGAGGTTACCTAAAATACCGGTGATTGGTACAACTTTGTGTCGCAGTGTTAAAAGTGAAATCGTGATTGTGTCCATGAACTAAGGAAATAATTACATCACATAAAATTATGAAATAAGCACCTCGTGGCCATATCTATCATGAAATGACGCAACTCAGCTAAAAGCAATGGAAATTTCAAAATGTCACAAAAGTTTTAGGGTACTTTTTTCAGTCTATTTTTTATAGAAATACCGGGCGGCAATCAGAATTCTTATTGTTCTAACCAAACATTGTTTACACTCAGCACCGCATGCATGCAACTAATCATGCAGCAAGGAGTAATCACAATTGTTTGCTCAAATCTATACGCACCTTCGCACTCAGATCGAATCTGGCCCAAAATTACCGCTTGCCCAAGTGAACATTTGTACAGGATAAGCTGGCATAGGCAGCCGGCAACGGCCAGGCGGCGCCAGCAGGGTGAGAGCGCACGGTTATACCTTAGCTCGTTGTAACTTGGCAAACGGCGAACGATAAGCCCCACATTGAAATGCGCGACGTATACGAGCGCAACTCACAAATATTGGAGCATGACGCAGCGAAAAGCCTGATACGAAAAGCCTGATACTGATGCTGCGCGCTCCGGTGATACGCAGTCACGTTCCGATTGGCCCGCCAGGGCCGTAGCTTTCGCTCTACTGGCACGTTACGCGATCACGGCTTCCTGGGATACCCAGTATTTCTTGCTTCGGACACTAGGCTCAGCGGCGCCACCAGAGTAATAGGTCACGTTTGAACAATGCAGCCGCCACTCCCAGGGGTACCCAATATTTCTTGCTTCAGTCGCTAGATGGCGCCGAACCAAACAGCATTGCGGGTTGCCTATAACCTGGCTGTTGAGGTTTGTTCTTTACAAAATGGCGGTAAATTTATTTGCAAATGAGCATTACCCTTGCTAATTGGTGATTTTAACACGTCACCCTTAAGGAGCTCACGTCACAGAAGAGCCGATGTCGGTGGCGTGACTGTAAAATCCTGATTGGTCGATAGGGTCATGACGTCAGAGCTACATGCCCTCGCGCAATTATTTCAAACAACCGACAATGCCCACGTGAAACGCGACATCACGCGTGGAATGAGAGTGATTAAAGCATGAAATGTAATGCGAATTAAAGGTCGCCGTATGTCTCAGATGATTTCACCTAATAAAGTAATTTCTTTGCCTTAAAGAAAACAAAAATAAGAATCTTATGGGGGATTCGAACCCCTGACCCTTCGGTTGTGAGTCAGACGCTTTTGACTAGGCCACGAGAGGCACGCTTGCGCGGCAAATGAGAATGCGATGCAAACGAGGCCCGGTAACACTGTCGCGTTCCACTTTTAAGTATAAAACTTAAACGTCCTCCAAGATTCTTTTTCGTTAAGTAAAACGAATCGGTATTTCCCGCTCTACTTTACATGGCAGCTACTTAATTGACGGTTTGCGTGCGCCATCGTCATAGTTCCGCCGCGCGCCCCTGTTTTGTCCAGCCCACACGTACATAAAAGTAATATTTAAATATAAAAGAGGCAACAGCAGACTTCTATATGTTTCAGAATTATTATGTGTGAGGAACACATAGTTATTTAAATTAGCTTCAAAATCAGAAATGCGATTAAGGCTGTTTCATATCACTTAAAACATGTCTGTCGAGGATAAAAACGCCGGAAAAGATTGGCAGAACACCTTTCAGATGATTTGGGGGCATTCCTTTAGGGTGGTCAGCCCTTTATTTATGTTGTCAAGTATTCAGTTAGTAATTAAATTAATTCTTATAATAATCAATACATTTTATTTTATAATGTTCACATAACCGCTTGAGACCGAAGCGGGAGGACGATACTCGAAACTATGCGAGCTGTAAAATCTGCATAAAAGTTTTTTTTTTTTTTTTGTTAGCTGATTGGCAGAGTGAAACATCGGGTTGCAGGGTACGCCAAAAAGGACTGTGTGCTCACATGATAGATTGGAAGTCAAATACAAGAAATATTCAAAAAGAGAGAGATAATTAATGCTATTTTTCTAAATAATCCCTTACAGAACGCCTTACTGCAATAAGAGATGCGTAACGATGCACGCAATGAAATTCATAATTTTACATAAATAGCGCGAAGGACAGACAAAGATTTTTAAAATCTTAGTATAAATCACATTTCATTAGTTCGCATGAGCTCGAAACTTCGCAAAATACTTCCTCGGGAGGCTAATGTTATATTCGGTTTTACCTGCACTTGTTCTGGGCCCTCACTTTACAACACCATGCTTGAATAGTCATGCGCTCTAACATTTCTCTAGGCTGCCATATATCATCGCGAGACTGCTATAAATACTGCACAACTTTACAATTATGAGATTTATTGCCAGTGTTGCGAACACCACATTTCACCAGAAAGCTGAACTCTTTAACATGATATGCACGTGACGTCATCACACTATAGGCTGGTGGTCATTGTGATTTTTTCTTGCTGAGAAAATCGAATTCGATGGGGCAAAATGCACGCTGCAGGAGGTCCGAGCTCAGTGAAAGCAAAGTATTTGAAAGGCACGTATTATTATTCCTAGTACATCGTCGTGAGGAACGACGCTAGCGTCTGGTGCGAGAAAAACGTGCTTTTTGGGAAGAGCATTTTTGCAAACAAAGTAGTTTCCGGGGTCACGCTTTTTGGTCTGCGCCAAAGATGCGGGAAGAGGAACCTTTACAACACAGTGTGTTTTTAAAACTAACCCCCTCCCCCCCACACACAAACACACACTCGCACACACACACACACACACACTTCTTTTTTACAGCTGAGCTGTTAAGGGCTAGTTTCCCCAGTATCGCCTCCGTGAGCAAACAAATGATGACACTTAACTCTGGACAGTTACTGCCATCTATGAGTGGCGGTAGCTGTCCCACATTCATTCCCACCAATCGTGATGTCATGTTACGTCACGCTGTCAACAAGGCTAATACATCTAGTGACTTCCTCAAATTAAATCTAGTTGACGCAGTGAGTCACGTGACGCCAGGGGTCACGTGACATCATTTGACGTGTATTGAAACCGTGACGTCATGTGGCAACGTGACACGTGGTTAATCATAGTGCCAATACAAAAGCGGCACGAAAACCCGGAATTTGCCATACATTCCAATTCTCTAGATGACGATTTGATTAATAGGTATAAATACCGCAGACAATTGTTTATTGCCACATGATCATTTTGAACCGGTTACCGTTATATTTTTCTTCGGTTCAGTTCCGGTTCAGTTCCAAGATGGCGGCGAAGATTTCGGTTCGGTTCAGTTCCGGTTCGGCTAAAAATAACGGTTTTGTTCGGTTTTCGGTTCGGTTCGGTTCCGGTTCGACACCCTGCTGGTGAGTGAACGCCAACCTGATCGAAGAGAGAAGACGTGGGGATCGCGGCTGACTCAGAACGGCTCTGCGCTGACATCCGGTTTCGCAAAGCGCAGTGAAACGAAACATGCAACCTTCAGAATCTACAAGTCATAGGTGCCATGCTTTCCTGCGAGCGCGAGCACCCCGCTTTTGTTCTCTGCTCCGCCGCTTGAGTGTTCGAAACTGGGGAAGAATCTTTCGAAGCGACCAGCTCGCGCTTGTAGCCTCTGCGGTTAGCCCATGTTTGATCGAAGTATAAATACCACCTCTACGTGTTGCGTGATTCTCTTGCTTGCCGAAGAGGCAAGCGAAGAAATAGCAAGTTAGTAACCATGCGAACTGTTTGGCTTTTGTGTGTTTCGCACGAGTAGAGTCTACCATGGAACTTGTTGACGCACTGATGAGTGGTACCAGAAAAGGAGCCACACAAAGAGTCGGGCTCTAGTCGGGCTCCGCACCGCAACCACGCAGTTTGCTCTGATTTGGAACGCAGGTCCGTTTATTCTACCGTTGAATATGGACGTGACGACAACCTCACATGCGCCAAGTTTTCAGTCACCAAGAGTTATACCTTTTCACCCTAGCGACGCTAAAACGGCTTGAATTAGTCGTGTCGCATTTCTAGAGTTCACGACCACCGTTAGGGGCTGTTTCGCGGCCTGTGGTTGACCGCAAGATGCTCACCTATTCAATCGAATCAATGGCCTAACTCTCCCAATAAACGACTGTGATATAAGCGCAACTGAACTGCCATCTAGCGGTCAAATTAGATTTTGGTTTCTCGATACAAAATATGGCAAACCACAATAATTCCCACGAAGAATGCCTTGAATCATGCGGCAAGCACTTACGTTGATAAGTGTATCACTTCGGAAAGCAAGTTAAGCGTGTGTCAGACACGCAAACACTCTAAATGGTACCGCACAGGGGCCTTCTTTGCAGTGAAGTTAGAAACTTTGGAGGACGCGGAAAATTTCGTGCATGTTAAAATCTGATTGACATATTGGTTCCAGCTGCAACAGCGACCACGAGGCACGGAGGCAATCGGGGTTCATTCACTCCATGCACAACAATGCAAGGAATAGCTGAGCGTACCTAATACAGGTGGAAGAAACAGGCGTCCATCATCTTCTCTAATTTTGAACTTGGTCGACGCAACTTTACGCTACCGACCTGTCGACAATAACTCGTTGCATACTTTGTGTACAAAGCTGCTAAAACTTCTGGCACGAGTCTACCCCTGTTTAGAGCCTGTTTAGAGCCTGCTTAGAGCCTATTTAGAGACTGTTTGGAGCCTGTTTAAAGCCTGTTTAAGGCCTGTTTGGAATTTGTTTAGAGCTTGTTTAGAGCCTGTTTAAAGTCTGCTTAGAACGCGAGAAAATCGGAAGACAGAATCGGACAAGTTGGAACTGCTGGGAGTTCTTACCTCGTGCTGACACAGCTTTGCCCTGTCGACCTTGTGAGCGTCCGCACAGACGCTCAGTGTGACAGTGGTCCCGGCCATTACAGTGTTTCTTTCTTTCTCCTTCTCTTTGCCTGGAACGAGACGCTCACTTTCAAAGAAGCAGCTTATCGGAGCCTATGCTCCACGACGAATCGTACTTGTCGCAAGCAGCGACAGGGTGCGGTAGTGTCGGTACTACTCCCTACGCAGGCAACTAGGTTGCAGTGGCCAGGCAGTGCACAAATAGCTGGAAGTAATGAAGGGTTAGCCACAACGTAAAAAGCACAGCTTATGAAAAAAATATGAGACGTCGTTTACTTGTTGTCTACCCTGCAATAACAGGATGCTCTCAAAGTACCTAATTTCACAACGTATTATGTACAGCAATGGTGTTTTCTGATTGGTTGCTTGAGGACTAGGGTTCACGTAGTGTCCTTATGTATGTGACCCTTACCGACTCTGTTCAAAAAACCTCAAAGTTAAAAGCTCTAGCGTAAGGTAAAGCACCATCAACTGTATTTTCGCAAGTAACAGTTAGTGTCCCAATCCAAAAGGCGTTCTCTCGTGGTAACCTTGAGGAAGACAAGACGATTTGGAATTGCAAATGAATGAGTTGTCAAAGCCCTATGTCACCATGTATGAGATAGTAAAAAAACAACACACAC
Organism: Ixodes scapularis; assembly: GCF_016920785.2. Classification (NCBI taxonomy): domain Eukaryota; kingdom Metazoa; phylum Arthropoda; class Arachnida; order Ixodida; family Ixodidae; genus Ixodes; species Ixodes scapularis. Next base: position 33,562,990 of record NW_024609835.1, on the reverse strand, counting down.
GCAAAAAATAAAAAAAATACTCGTAGTCAATAATGGAGTGCTGACGACAGGAGCCAGAAGCCAGATCGTTTCTATGTATATGTTATACGTAGTGGTAGCTTCAAACGTTGAACACTCTGCAAAGAACATCTCCCTACCAACGGATTTTCAATCGGCGTACCGCTCGCGCGTATTGTGGTTCTTAGCACTTTACAAAATCATATACTTCCCGGTATGTACGTTATATTAAAAGCAGTGGTTTCATATCTTTGTTTTGCTGTGCTATTTCAGGGCGTGCTAGAACGAAGAAATCAAATATACAGTATACATGTAACTGAAACCATCAAAATTTTGATGGCTTTGAAAATTTCGAAGAATCCCCAAAAATGTATCTCCCTAAGAGAGGTTTCAAAAGAAAGGCTTCCCGTTTCAACAATCGGAACATTTTTTCCGCATCCGTTCGTGAGCGTCCCCCGTTCGTTCAAAACATGGACGGCGTGGGGGTTGCGCAGGCCGGCGTATAGGTATGCTTTTCTTGTACTTTTCAACAAAAAAATAATGCTTTCCTGGTAAGCTATATCCCAAATGGAAATTCGAGTCTTGCCACACCCTGCAATTTTGTGGCTTCTGCGTTCTGGGGGGTGCGACGCATATACCTTGCGTCGCGATGAATGGAAAATGCAGAGGCCGTGCATTAGCGCTATCTGCCTTTATACGAAAGTACTGCTAGCCCTTTTAACGACCGTAATAATCCTCGGTGAATTCGGAGAAACAAGGGCGTGGGCCGTGGGACGTTTTATTACGGTAGTCTGCTATTGGAGCTATACCGTCTGTTTTCCTGCATATAGGAGATGCAGCTCGGTCAGCTGAACGACACCGGAGCATCGGACAAAGTACGACTGTCGTGATTGGCGTTAAAGCTTTTTTTTTTTTTATTTTTTAGGATTGATCTTGGCGGTTTTATTCTGTTCGAGTGACGGGGTTCCGCCGTGGAAATGTTACGAAGGTTGTGGTTTGCGGTTTTTAGCTACAGGGATTATCAGTGAACGCAGAAATCTATGTCTGAGAAACCATGCGGAAATCGCAGAAACTTTGGAACGTGAAAAAAATGAAAAAAGGGTTATTATTTACGGCGCGCAAGAACAATTCACGCCGAAAGACGGGTTTCACTGTGAGTAGTTCTCGTCAGCTGTAAATAGTTTGTACGAATAGCCAACTCTTCAAATCCAATATACTGTATTTACTCGAGTAATAGCCGCACTATTTATGAACGAGGCCCTTGCGTCTGCTTTCCCGCAGAAGACATATACAGCCAATCATCGCGTTCCGCATAAATAACATAGCGAATAACTAGATTGAGAACACGATTCTCCATACAAATGCAATCTTCACAGATGGTATCTTCGCGCGAAGACGTTATCTCTGTCCTGTAAACCGCCGGAATCATGCTGCCGATCGCGGTGATTGGCAAGCCGCATGCTTTTCGGAAGAGCGAACCCTCAGGTTTTCTTCATAAGCAGTGCGGCTATCACTCGAGTAAATACGGTATTCCGTTTCATTTTCTGTTCGACTACAGTCAACGCCAGGATTCGCTGTCACCGGTAAAACCAATCACGTACAAAAAAGAAAAAAAGAAAAAGAACGCGTGTTTGCGGCACATTTACATTGAGTGATTGGCTGTATCGGTGCTGCTTGACTGACTCCCATTGGATCGTAGCGGGCAGGTGTTTATTACCCAAAAGCCTTGAATAATGTCTTTAGCAGAACCAATCTAGCTTTGATTTGTGTCCACTGAATACCTTGGTTTCTCGAAGACAACACAAAGCAATTGAATTCCGTGCAATTTTCGATTCCTTTCTGGCACATGTGCTTACAGCCTTAACATGAGGTTGTACAACTGCCAAAATTATTTCCAGGCACGCAAAAAAAGTAAAATATGTTGTTGAAGAGAAAGTTTACTTAAAGTCTTTTTTGTATTAGTCACCTAGATATTTTTTTTATTAAAAAAAACGATAAGAGAATTTTTTTACTGCTCCTATCCTTATCGGACTAATGGCGTGTTTTGTTTTATAAAGGAGCCAAAAGAAAAACAATTATTATAGTCAGGTTAAGAAATACAAGGATTTGGTTTGTTGTATGTCGTTCTTAGCGGCCAACGCTGCAATCTTATTTGCTGCCAAGTGATAATACAGGGTGAAACAAGGAGACGGCAGGCTCTTTAAGTCGACCGGAAAATTTGGTTTCTTAACCTATCGCGCTACGACTTTGTGCAGCGTTGCCCACAGATGGTGCATTTTTCTTTTTTTGTAAAATTTGCAAAGAACGAACTTACCTGTGGAAAAAGTAAAGACAGAAAAAGGCTTAGTTCCTATGGAAACGCAGCGACGCCACCGGTCTTCAAACAACACGGCGCCGTTTCGCACAGGAGACAAGAGATGGCGCAACGAACGCCGCCAACGAACGAACATACAGCGCCGAGAGCCGGCACTTTAGCAGACGATCCTTTCAACTCATAAGCGGCTCGCATTCCGCCGGCGGCGACAGTCGCAGAAACAAATAAAAATGAAAGCCGCTTACAACTCCCTGTAACACCGAATTGGAGCGCAGCTCTTGAGGAGGAGGAGGGAAGGGCACTGGGGGGGGGGGGGGGTTAAACTAACCAGGGGGGGGGGGTCACGTGACCCCCAATGCCGATGATGTCATCACTGACGTCACTGATGACGTCATCAGTGACGATGACGATGCGGGTACCGATGACGTCATTAGTGACGTCACTGATGACTTCACCAGTGATGATGACGATGACGATGCGATTGTCGGTGACGTCATCAGTGACGTCGCTGATGACGTCATCAGTGATGATGACGATGACGATGCCGGTGACGACATCAGTGACGTCACTGATGACGTCATCAGTGATGATGACGATGACGATGACGATGCGGATGTCGGTAACGTCATCAGTGATGATGACGATGACGATGCGGATGCCGGTGACGTCATCAGTGATGATGACGATGACGATGTGGATGCCGGTGACGTCATCAGTGATGATGACGATGACGATGTGGATGCTGGTGACGTCATCAGTGATGATGACGATGACGATGTGGATGCCGGTGACGTCATCAGTGATGATGACGATGACGATGTGGATGCCGATGACGTCATCAGTGATGATGACGATGACGATGTGGATGCCGGTGACGTCATCAGTGATGATGACGATGACGATGTGGATGCCGGTGACGTCATCAGTGATGATGACGATGACGATGTGGATGCCGGTGACGTCATCAGTGATGATGACGATGACGATGTGGATACCGGTGACGTCATCAGTGATGATGACGATGACGATGTGGATGCCGATGACGACATCAGTGATGATGACGATGACGATGTGGATGCCGATGACGTCATCAGTCATGATGACGATGACGATGTGGATGCCGGTGACGTCATCAGTGACGATGACGTCATCGGGGGGTCACGCGACATCGGCGGGGGTCACGTGACCTCGGGGGGTCACGTGACCTCGAGGAGGGGGTCACGTGACCTCAGGGGAGTCACGTGACTTCGGGGGGTCACGTGACCCCCCACGAGGTCACGTGACCCCGGTGGGGGGCTCGCGCGGTGCATTATGGGACATTTCCCATGATGCACCGCGCGGTTACGCCGACGGCGACGGCGACGGCGACGCCGCTCAAGCCGGAAACGGGCCCGTAAGAGCTGCGCTCTAAAACAGGCGCGGTAACAACAAGGAACTGCAGTTGCTTTTCTGCTAAATACGCCGGCTCTCGGCGTCGTCTGCTCGTACGTTGGCGGCAGTTGGCGTCGCGACCGCTTGCGCCATCTCTTGTCTCCCGTGCGAAACGGCGCCGTGTTGTTTGCAGACCTGTGGCGTCGCTGCGTTTCCATAGGAGCTAAGCCTTTTTTTTTTCTTTACTTTTTCCTCAGGTAAGTTCCCTCTTTGCAAATTTTACAAAAAAAAAAAAATGCAACATCTGTGGGCAACGCTGCACAAAGTCGTAGCGCGATAGGTTAAGAAACCGAATTTTCCGGTCGATTTAAAGAGCCTGCCGTCTCCTTGTTTCACCCTGTACTTGTCACACTAGTTTTTGCCGACAAATCATAAGCTTATTAGGACGGCTCTTAGCACGCTCGCGTCAACCCTGACCGATAATTTTCTGGCCGGACTCTTCACTGTTCGGCTAATGTTTAGGCAACATGTTGCAACCACGCGAAAACGAAATGATTTATGTCAACTCCAGCTTCAATTCTTTCATTTCCACCCTTTCACACTTATTTTCTTTTACTGGCCACGGAAATTTCACGTGAATTTCTTTTATATCAAAGGCAACGTTACTAGAGGGGGTCAGTTTAGGAACTCGCTTTTTGGGGGGACACCACTTCGTAGGGCGCGCGAGAGGTGGTGCTGTAGTCGCCCTAAGATCAGAGCCATTTATTGCCTAAGATCGGTTCTCGGCGGTGCCTCGTGCTCGTTGCTGTTCCTCGTGTTTTCGCTCGTGTCATCGGTGGCTTGTCGTAGGCTCGTGAAGGCCCCTACGCACAGCTGCGTTTGAGTGCGTTTGACTGCGTTGCGGCTGCGAGAAACCGGCACATCCCTGCTTCTTATGTCGCGTGCCAAGATTATTCCTTGAACTGGATTCCATGCTTCATACGAAGCCCAGATGTGCCGGTGACTCGCTTTCGTTTCTCGACGCAACGCAGTCAAACGCACTCAAACGTGACTGTGCGTAGGGGTCAAAAGTGTTATTTTCTGGCGCCTCGAGCTTTGAGTCGTTCGCCAATCAACGAGTATGTTGTACGCCTGAAAGTATGACAGAAAGCGAACCTTAAAAAAAGTTCACGCTAACATAAGAAAAAAAAATTCGTGTGCACGTCATCGATGGGCAGACGCTTGTGATAAAAATGATGTTGTGCAACGTCTGTTTCCGAATGTCCCCACATATTTCTCAGACTGAACGACGAAGAACAGCAAACGAAAGCACCCCCCCCCCACACACACACACACCACACACACGGACTCCCATATAAAAAAGCCTTCCTCAGGCTGCAGCCGGTTTTGTTACCCCTCATGTGACAATTACATACGAACGCAAAGCAGACGAAAGATGACAGAAACCGGACAGACACGCGCACCGACGTTTACGGAATTTGTTACAAAAGTTTAGGAACCTAGTCGCAAGTCAAGAAATGATGGTGTCAAAGGTCACGTGAGGATCAAATTATTTTCTACTAACTTATAAAGAAGAAAGGTTAAGAGTGTTTGGGGCAATTTTGACGCCCTCAAAGTGTGTGCTGGACGACCGTGTGAACTCTTTCCAACCGTCACAAACCCAACAATAGGTGCCTCGATTTGGCGATTTCTAAAAAAAGGTGGATTTACAACTCAAGATCAGTTCATGATTCCAAAACAGATGCATGCTAGTGGAAGATTCCCAGCGGATCTGGCGGAGCCCGCAGCAGGCCATGCACGCGATGCGAGTGCAGTAGACGACGCTAGGGGAACGGATCAAACGGTGTCGACAGCGCCATTATTTCGCCCGCTATTGCAGTAGCCCGCGGTTTTCCAGTGGAGGCCGCTCGAGTTCCCAAACCGACCCCCTCTAGTAAGTTTGACTGAAAGCAAGATACGCACGCGGAAAACTTGCGGATTCTTAGAATCCACAAATTATTTCAATCACATTACCGTCATAAAAAGACGTAGTTAGAAACCTATTTTGAACACTTCTAACACGTCAAATCTAGCGGATTCTTCAGAAAAATTCACGCTTCCATACCGTTATTGGAACGGAGCACCCGTTACCTGCCAAGCGCGCACAGCACACGTTAAAGTGCTTTGCGAGGTGTCATTGTGTTGCTACACGATGCAAACAGGCGAATTCTCGTGAAGCGTGTAGGGAGCGTGAAATGTGAATAAAAACACTTCAAACTATTGCCTCGCGACCGCTTCCCTGCGAAGCACGCGCAGCGTCATTTACAGCGGTCTGTATTTACCGTAAACGGACCGTTAACAAAAATCCCGAAAGGTCGCGCGCAAAGTGCGCTACGAATTGTGGGAACTTCCTTGCTGTGTAAGACGCCACGTGTAAGACGTTCCATCTTACACGTGACGACAAACAAAGCATTAGAGGGAGGAGCAAAACAGCGCGATTGCTTGCCTGCCCTCGCCAACTCGCCTACGTTTTTCCGTCGTCTAATCTGAAATCGCGGGAAACAGTCTTTCTTTCTCCAGAATTGTTTAAAAAATCAGCACCTAGTAAACCGACGTATCTTCCTGACACCGTATCTAAAACCTAGAAAGTCACATTTTCGACTTGTAACGATCGCCAGTGGCGCTTGCTCTGCACTAAACATACAAATAGAAACGAAATAAGAAATCGTGGAATGGAGTCAAGACTTCGGCTAGGTGGCGCAGGCTATACCGCCCGTTACGTCCATCTATCCATACATCCATTCGGAGTGCCCGTACGAACCACATGTTTCGGTCAACGCGTTTTTGTGTTTCCTTGTTCGGATGCGCCTAATTCACAGATCGCAGGGATCGAGTCTGCGCGTGCTGCATGTGGATGAAGAGACGCGGGGCATTTATAATCCTTGAGTCGCACTAGAGTGAAAAAGAGAAAAAACTGAGACCGACAAGCCTCAACCACGTGCAACATGCACGCGAACGTGACTTTGGCAGGTTAGCAAACTTTCGGTTTAAAAGGTTAAAAAGCGTAAACAGCACAAAGACAGTAAAATACAAAGACGACGGGACGGGCGCTAACTCGCAACTGATTTTATTCGAAAAACATCGTCACTTATATACACAAAATCTTTTTTCACACCTGCAATATAACCAATCACCACTCTTACCGGCAGCTATCTGGAAAAGTTAATTTTTTTTTAGAGCAGAAAAGAGAAGGCATGGTAACGCAATTGTCATCTTTCCTTTTGATGTAAAACCCTTCTATAATCTCTCCCTCTCTCTCTATCTGTTTTATCTTTTGCTTAAAAAAAAAAAAAAAAAAAACTTTGTTGCATCCAAAAGAGTCTTCCGGCCAGAGCATCGCCTGCAGTGGTCAGCAAGGTGTCCCCTTGCGTCCTTGCGCACAGAAAGATTACGTTCCCGTGCCCTATCGTTAAAACAGCGGCCGGTCTGCCCGACGCAAACCTTTCCAGAGCTTAACGGTATCTTGTATACGACATTGGTGACACATTCAGACTACCGTATGCAGTACGCTTTATTGCCCTTGTTTTGTTTGAGCGTTTGAACATTTTAAATCAGTATGAACCAATTCGCTCAAACCGGAGTTTTAACCTTTCGGTGCTGGTGCAGTAAACACGCATGATTTCAAGACTGCCAAAGATATTACCTTCGTGTATACATGCTGCATGTGATTGAGGCTCGTCGGTCTACATTGTTTTTGTTAGTCGCTTTACTGGGACCTAAAGTTGCTGGATCCCAGGATTCAGAGACATTAGTGTAACCAGGGCATAAGTGAGAAAAGAGCAAACAAACACACGCAAAATCATAACAGGAGCAGATAATTCCGGTGTAAAGATGCGAAGATGTGAGCAACCCAGCTATACTACGTTGCTGATTTTGCTAGCTCGCTTCTGAGGGGAGAAAAAAAGTGCCGGTAAACGTGACTGTGCAGATAATTTGGTGAAACAAGGGGCTTGAAGGGGACAAAATAAAATACCAAACTCAAAAGGAGGAGGAATCTCGGAAGAAAGTGTGGTCCGGGGAGACTTAGTCAAGAAGGGCGGCCAGCCGAATTCCACTTACAATTGCACTCACTCTGCCAGCGCTTGAGGCCCCCGATATCAGGTATTAAAGGGTCCTTACTGCTGGTGCGAGAGCTCCAGCCCGTCCAGTTGCCCAGGCGGGAGAAGGCCCGGATCACCATGGGGCTGGACGGAGCGCTCTTGTTGCGCGGAGCGTCGTGAATGTCGGGCACCTGCGCCGGAGTGGAAAGAAGATTCGTCACAACGACCTAGCTTGGGGCAACTTCAATAGTTTACTACAGACGATATCTTGCTCCGCGAAAATCCAATGGCCTCGGCGACGAAAACTTTTACGTAGTTGGAATGGCTGGACGTGAGCAGTCTCGGGTTTTTTTTCCCTTTTAATCGCGAGGGGTGGCTGCCGCCATTTATGGTTGAGGAAATCCGTTGGGATACCGGAGACAGCCGTCTCTGTGGTCTTGGCGAACCCGGTATCTCGGTGCGTCGGCGGCAGTCCTCTCTCTCAGAGCAGCGCGAAAGCGCGACATCATGGATAGCACGACGCGCAAGCGCTCTCTTCGACGCGGGGTCTCCAAACCGCTTGGGGAGGATTTGGCGCTGTACGCGCACCTTGTCTAAACCAAATGGGCAGAGTAGAATGTATTCTCCTGGTAATGTATTTGGGGAAACTATAGGGCCCTGAAAAAAAAAGATTACGTTATTCCCTTTCCCAGCTTCTCTCCTCTTGGCTGAGCGACGCCATGTTTGAGCGAAAGCGCCTGTCAATGACGATATGACGCGCGCTCACGTGACGCAGTGATTGGCCGGCGCTTTCCTGTCCTTCTCCCGGCCTCTCTGCCCCTGGCTACATGACGCCATTTTTGAGCGAAGGCGCCGGCGAGTAGGAACATTTTGAACCGTTAATCCCGTTAGTTCATGCAGGATTTTAGGAAAACAGGTCCTAAATGACAAGGCCGCAGTGCTGAATATTTTACGTCATCTAGCGAAGGCCAGTGCGAGGCACGGATTGTACAGGAGGATACGAGTCTCAGCCAGACGCAGCGCTCATGTAAAATCTGTGCTTCCGGTAAGTGGCGTAAAATACTCAACACTGGCTTTTTTTTTTAAATTCGGGAGCTAAGGGTTTGTTCACTGCAGTTACGTGCTTTGGAGTGCACGGTTCGCCGTTCTGTGACAGTTTTTGTGAGTAATTCGGCATTTCCCGTGTCTTAGAACGCTAATGTTTATAGCTGTGATGACATGTGTCTAGTGGCGGTGTGTTATGGTGTGTGACCCGGAATATCCTAAAACCGCGTCCAGTCTTCTAGCTCAGTCATAAAGCCTGCCAAAGTTTCTAATAAATACCCCATTCACACGGCTAGTAAAGTTACCTTTAACATAGGTCACCTTTCAATCGGCGAATCAGCTCGCGCTTTTGGGTCGTTAGCACATGCCACGCGCGGAGGATCACGAACTGATTCACCGCTGGCCATAAAGGTGCTTGAGCTAAAGAAACATTTATGATCGTGTAAATGGAGTATTAGATTGCCCGATAACAGCCTCATAGGCCATTCACACGATCATAAAGGTACCTTCGGCTAAGGGACCTTCATGGCTAGCGGCGAATCAGTTTGCGACCCTCCACGCGTGGTATGTGCTCGCGAGCGAAGGGCGCAGGCTGATTCGCCGATTGCAAAGCGACCTGTATTACAGGTATTGTTATGCTGGACGTGCTAATGAGAACAACAAGTCTGTCTTTCAAAAGGCCCAGTAGAGTAATAGCGTATGCTTTTCATGTCGATTTATTTGCGCTCACCAATACGAGTTTCCTCTTCATTGCATCTGGTTTTGTCGAATCAAAATTTAGCCAAAGCGAACTATCATCCGTATGAATGTAGTAATTAGGGTCGCGCCAATAGCGCTTGCGTCGTATATTCTACACTGTTTGCGTTTTTACGGAACGTGAACCTAGGGAGATTTAAAAGTAAACATTAGACAGAAGTCTGTCTGGTTGGGGAATGATTATTAAAATACGACGACCAACCAATCCCTAAATCAGGGGCCCAACGTTTCGAAGCCTGTTCGGCTTCTTCTTCAGGGGCGTCTATGGAGGAAAGGAGCCGCAATCTTCTTTTTCCTCTATGACGGAGGTGAATGTGCATCATCCCATCTTCTTCCTCTTTGATCGTTTTTTGAAGACAACTGGTGGAGTCCGTTCACATACACAGATGGTAGTGCGCCAAGAGACCTATTAATGTTTGTTGGCGTGGTCTGAATGTGCCAAGATTCAAGGAAGAGCCTCCGGCGAGGATTAGTTTCAATGTCCAGGATACGTATGTTTAGAAGGTCAATCCGATGGTCATTTTTTTCAGAGTGTTCAGCAACCGCGCTGCGCTCTTGATCGAAGTTGCGCACATCAGCCTTGTGTTGACGAATCCGTTCATGATAGTTCTTTGTTTCCCCGATGTACGAGGCCGGGCACTCAGCGCAGGGAATCTCGTACACCACACCCTGTGCTTTCTCTTTAAGGGGCCGATCTTTTGGTCGTGGCATAAAGCGTCCAAGGGTTGAAATTGGCTTGTGGGCCATCTGAATGCCCTCCTTTGCTAGCACCCGTGCCAGCGCTTCGCTTGTTCCCTTGATGTATGGGACGCTGATGCGCGTGGTTGGCCGGCGTTTCGTATCAACCTGCGACTGGCGGTGTTGTCGGCTTCGGTTTTGACGACGGGCAATGCGGTGTATGAAGCTGCCCGTATATCCGTTCTTCTTGAGGTCGCAAATGATGGTTTCTTCTTCTTTTCGTCGGTCAGAATCAGTTGAGCAAAGGTTCTTTGCCCTTGATAGGAGTGTGTTTACCACCGATACTTTATGGCTCGTTGGGTGGTTGGAGCCAAATTGTAAGTACCTTCCGGTGTGCGTTGGTTTGCGGTAAACTGAGAACTGGAGATGGTCTTTCTGCCTTTGTACAAGCACATCGAGAAACGGTAAGGTGTTGTTTTTTTCCCGTTCCACGGTGAATTGAATCTTAGGCTCGATCGAATTGAGGTGTGTCAAAAAGTTGTCTACTTGAGACTTCTTCATGACGCAGAAGCAGTCGTCCACATACCTTAGAAACACCTTGGGGCTTTCAGCAAAGGACTAAGGAGCCTTTTGTTCTATGGCTTCCATGCACAAGTTTGCCGTGGCGACAGAGATGGGACCCCCATTGCGGTTCCACTGGTCTGCTTAAAGTACTCTCCTTTGAAGCTGAAATAAGTGTTACTCAGGCAGAATTCAAGGAGGCGGCAAAGTTCGTCCACGCTGAGCTTGGTCCTGTTGCTCAAATCGCTGTCTTTCTCCAGGGTGTTTCTGGCAGTCACGACTGCTAAGGAGACCGGAACGCTTGTGAACAGGGATATCACGTCAAAAGATACCAAAATCTCCTCGGCGCTTATCTTTAAATGCGAAATCTGCTCCGCGAAGTCGCTGGCATTGCGCACATATGTCGGGGTTTTCCCAACGAGAGGAGAGATAGTGTGATGAAGGTAGTTTGACAATGCTTTGAGCGGAGAGGTGGTGAAGTCAACGATGGGTCGTTGACCATCGTTGACTTCGCTCAAAGCATTGTCAAACTACCTTCATCACACTATCTCTCCTCTCGTTGGGAAAACCCCGACATATGTGCGCAATGCCAGCGACTTCGTGGAGCAGATTTCGCATTTAAAATAAGCGCCGAGGAGATTCTGATATCTTTTGACGTGATATCCCTGTTCACAAGCATGACGTTTTGCATTGCTTAATGTCACAACTCAGACTGAGTTTTTTGGTCTAAACATATGTTTCGGCATCGTCATACGCTGAGTTGCCTCCGTAAGTTGCGCTGATTGGCTCTCCAAGTATTGTGCGGGAAAGTAGACGCACAGACATTTTTTTAGAGTGCAGCCGACACTACGAGCTAATGGTACCAATCAGACAGCGTCAAAAGCGCACCATCATGGTGTTCTTTATGTTTCTGTACGTGTTTTTTATCGCTGGCCCAATCATAAACAGAAAGGCCTAGTGACTTGCGCATTTGACACTGATTGATTGGTTCCATTATCTCGTAGCTTCGGCTGCGTCTGATCATAGGTTGAAACGAAGTGTCATCTTTTGCAGATAGGGGCAACTTTCCAATGGCACTTCGAAAAAGACGTAAAACGGAAAAACGTTTACCGATATGTTATTGAATATCTCTTTCTCGGCACAGGCCTGTTCCAAAGCACACCACTGAAGCTCTCGGCCATCTTTATTCTGCTAAAAAAGACTCCGCGCGACGCCAATATTTCATGTCTGTTTTGCACGTATTTTCGTCGTACTTTTCTTATCCTGTTCCTGGGAGGGCGGAAGGGTAAAAAATGTGCTTCTCTTTTACCTCTTTCTTTTTTTGTACACATGGGTGAGGTGTTGTCTCTGGTGTCAATAAAGTGCATGAATGTTGTTGGGCGGACGGCATTTCAACACTGAGGCACTCGGGCTCAGCGGGCAAGCATCATCGAGGCACTCGATCTATACTTCGGGTCATCGTAACTTGGCAAAGGGCGAACGCCACGGCATCCCTCGATCTAATTAGAGCGACGGAGATGAAACACCTTAAGGCCCTTACCAAAAGCACAGGGCGAGAGCTTAACCTAAGCAGTTGGAGAAAAGGGAAGGAGGAACTCCCCTCTTACCCCCGTGTGTGTCCCAGACGTCACTTATGTTCCCCTCAGAAATCAGCTTGTCACTCGAAATTCGTACAATAGCGGCTTTCCCCTCCCTCCCGCCCGCAACTTCGACATCACTGCTCACTACTCGTGATATTAGGTGTAGTCACGTGTCTCAATTCGAAGCGCTGTTTGAATGACTGGAACCCTAGCCCTCGCCATTTTCCAAGGTACGGTAAGACCGACTATAGGTGCATGTGAGTTAGTGTTGTACACGTTCCTCCAAAACAGGAAAGAAAATTCGTTTCTCTTTCCTTCTCAATCTTAGAACGAGTTCCCGTTACAAGTTCTAGTGGTTAGAAGGAAACGCGTTCCCGTTTATTCTCTCAGAACGGAACGTGTCGTTACGTAATATTTACGTATGTTAAGTATTGTGCTGGATAACCCGTACATCAAACGAAGCAA